>NW_006238916.1:7482568-7976446 GCF_000375325.1 Capsella rubella
ATGCATGAATAATTGAAGAACGATTTGGTTGATCACATATGGACAAAATATTCCACAAATTACGTTTAAATTAATTGTGTTTTATGTTATTTATGCAATAAAATATATTCCATATATGTTTTAAAATTTAGTTTGCAATAATTATTATGTTTTTAATAATTAAATTGTTAAAAAAAGAATATTAATATTTTTTATTCTAAGATGCACAACTTAAGAACCTACCAATGATCCTGCATAAAAACAAAAAACAAAAATACAAATCTTAAATTTTACACTTTTCAGTTTATTACTAAATTAATCCTAAGATACACATGTAATATCCTACCATTGAGGATGCTCTTACTCCCTTTCTAAATATTTTCTTGGCAAAAAAAAAAAAACTTTTTGATTCACAAGAATTTTACTATCTTTATCATAACCCAAATATACTCAGAGATTCTAAAATTCTTTCACCACCAAACAATAAAAGTGAGATCAAATCCTTAAAACTTAGTGAAAACAAAAACCAACTTGCCAAGTTATTATTTGTTTTTTTTATCCAAAGGTTCAATCTTTTTGACAGCTGGAAGATGTAAAAATTCATAAACCAAGTTGGCAAGTTGGTATTTTTCAATCAAGCACACTCTTATCTAAAACCCAGAGATCTGAAAAAACAAACCCCAAAATACATTGAATTCTTGTAGTATTGCTCTCAAGTTAAGAGTTTTGTAATAAACTATATAAATCTGAAAAGACAAAGAACAGAGCTTTGTTCTGTTCTTGAGTTACCTTAAGAAATACGGAAACTCATCGAAGGTGACAGTACTCTCTCTCCCATCAACGATTTGTCTCATCAACTCTTGCTCAATCTGTTCTCCGGTGAGTCCATCTTCTACAGAACCCGACCCGTTTGCCCACCTACCCAAACTTTGACCCGATGCTAACCCGATTCCTAACCCAACACCAACACCTAAAGCTGATAACAACACGCTCTTCTGCTCCATTTTTTCACCAACAAAACAAAAGATTTTGCTAAATCAGAAGAGAACCCTCGATTCTAAATCAGACGATCTAGGAAGGGTTCAACGAGCATTCCTCGGAAAAGAAGAAAAAATCAAAACTTTATTGTCACAAAATATCTCTAAGAGTTCTTTGTTTCTGTAAAGGAAGAGTCTTTTTGGTGTTTTGGGGGGTAAAATAAGATTTAAGGTGGACGATGGAGAAGAAGATGGGTTTGACGGGTGTGGGAGAAGATGGATCTCTCTATATATAGCGACGTTTGGGTTAGTCTTACGCTTCTTTTAACCCTTTCCCGGGAAAAAGCTAACTCAAGATGATGGTAACATTTGTCAAACATTATAAATATTAAACCAAGATTACCAGAAAAATTTATACTTTTTTAACTAATTAATTTTTAAGACGTAGTGAACAAGTAAAACCCACATTTTATCTCACTTATCATTTATTATATTTAATTTTGTAATATTTCTTGTCAAATACTTTTGACTATACCATCCTTTCTTATTACTATAAAACTTAATAACACTAAATATAAATATTTATGTGTGCATATTTATTTATGTATTAAATGCATTAACCTTTTCAATTGGAAAAAAAAATATTTCCTAAATTATATAAAAAAGAAATCTTATGATATAGTATTAAACATTAATAAGACCTAAATTTATACAAGCATTCTTCAAAAAGTAGAGGTTGTACTTTGTGAAATAACAATATAGAGAAAATTTAAATTATGAACATATATTTACTTATTTGTATCTAATAATATTACAAAACATTTAATTTATATCATATAAACAGATTATGTAAAGCTAGGAAATAATTCACCTTATTAATATACTTCTTTTTGGCAACAATACACACATGCATATATGTTATAATTTTTATTAAAAATTAAGTCATCAATACATAGCTAAACCAATTAGACACGAGTACCCGGTGTTATGTATGATATTTCATTTTTTCTCTCTTTAATTTGTGTGTTTGAAAACAAATTAGAAAAATTATATACAACCTTTATGTACTATTCAAAGAGAAAATTAAGAAATTAGTCAAATATATAATTTTATTTAAAAAATTACTAATAAAATTAAATAGAATTGTAATGAAATAAAAAGAAGATAATTTTTTTGAGTGGGAACTAGATATTTTGGATTTTTAATTTTAATCATGATTTTTTCTTTAGTGTATATTTTTTTTTCTCTTTCGAAGTTTTTTCTTTATGGTCGGTGTACCCTTTTCTTAAGTTATAGGTTTTGGTAGGGTTATTACTCTTGGTTATCAATTCCTAGAAATTGCCCTTAATATTTTTTTTTTTTGAAAAAATTATACATTATTGTTATTAAAAGTTTATAATTATGGCCAATAGCCAATAGGTCTGAAGTATGGAATAGATGTGTGTGTGTGGTCCAAGGTCCAAGGACGAGAAAGATGTAGCCATACTTGTGTGGTTAATTAATGTTATGCATGTGAGGAGTTTCTAGCTCAGGGCTCAAGCACACACATTGAGTGATAAAATCTTGTGAACGACACTATTTTTTATTTTTAGATGCAAATGTAGTACTACAATCCACATGTCTCAACAAGCGTGAAAGATCAAAATCATCTCACAAGTTTGAATAGAATGAAAGGGAATGGTCCTAAGACAGGTACTTCTCTCATTTTGTAATTACATGTTTTTTCCATGTAATATATCCAAAATAAGTTGTATGAAGAAACTGTTTATAAATTTCACCCAAAAACTAGTGTTGGAGTTAATACATGGATGATCTCTTCTATGGACTGTGAAGTCAAAATATTTCTTTGAGAAACGAATCTTTTCTTTGTAGAATCTATCATTTCATTGGCATGTGATTTTGGAGGTTTCTTTTTCATATCAGATTCCTTAGTCTCTAACGCAAACGGCTCTGTCTTTTTCAAGCATTACTTTACTTTTTTGTTGTCATCTTATAGTAATTGAAAGGTAAAAGTCATAAACTATGCTAACAGTTTTCTCTTCCAATAAAATAAGCTTCTTACTTGGTTACAATCACAGCTAGATGTCTACATAACGGGGAACTCTTCATCCATTTATTTTAGTTACAGTTCAGTCTTTAATTAACTAAAGATTTGCAATGATTTGGATTCGAAAACCAGTTTGAATTTGTTTATAAATTAATTAATAGTACTATTTGCTTACCAATTTTCTAATCTTTGCTTATCATTAGTGGCTAGCTAGCAAGAATGATAAAAAAACAAATTTTCAACAAAAAAAAAAAATATGTCTTTTTTTTATGTAAAATTTTATAAATTTTGGCGTAGTTTTTATGCAACAGTTTTTTTTTGTTTGGAACAGTTAGTATTATTCATCACTATTAATATGTTGCAAAGATAAAACTTATTGAACGAAATTATAATTACCCCGGTGAATTTTTATAATTTGTGATGAGAAATTTGACCACAAGTAAAATTTGGGATGATGTGCTTGCTACGTGTAAATTCACAAGAGGCCAATGTATTGTATAACTTTTTGTTAAATTGTAAAGTGTTTTTTGTAAAATATTATTAATAACTTTTACTTTATACTTTTTAAACTATTTTTACTATTTAAACAATTCATTTCTTGGCATAATCGATATTTTAATTAGTTTTACTCAATTATTAGAATATTAATATTTCCCAAGCGTTTCTAATCGCACCATCTAGCTTTAGTAAAGTATCTTTTTACCGTACCATTTAAACTTAATCATCCATCATAATCACAACTCATTTACATAATAACGATGATGATCGTTTCGTTGAAAATAGTATTTTTGCACACAAATAGAGATGCATATCTATAGAATATTCGTGTGTAGTTGCTTTAGAAGGCAGCACATGGATGGAGATTTGAGTTTTAACAAAAAGGCTAATTTAATTGCATGTTTAATTCCACTTTGCATTTTTGTTGTTTCCTTCAAAAACTACTAACAAAATGTATTTCTCACTTTACACGCCATATTCATCTTTTAGAGGCGGCTTTTAAAGTTTTTAAAACATTTTAAAGAGTCAAATGTAAAAGTATTTATATCATAATACCATATGCTTTATTAAAAAAAAAAAATTGCACTAAGAGCATACAAATGATGCCAAATCATTGCTCGGTAAGCATATATAGCCCTATATTATAAATTAAAAAATGCCTAAATAAATATTTTTCTAACAGCCACAATTACTTAACTATTCATGTATATATGAATATTATGCTTGAATTTTTCTTTTTTACCGTATCAGGTTTAGATTAAAGTTATATATTCAAAGTAATGATAAGATTTTGAAACCAATAGTACATGTGTTTAAGTCTCCTGTCTGTATCTAATGTGATTGAATTACCCATTTGAATGTGGGTAATTGTGTTAAAGAAAAGTGATGATAAGATGTTTTATAGACAAATGATTCACATTTTACATCACAATTAAGAAGAAAATGTGTATGTCGAGTGAGAGTAGTTATATATAATGGATATTCAATTTAATCTTACATCATCTTAAACCATCCGTACATACTATTAGGTACACATATAGAATTAATTATGGATCTTATAATATAAGTGTCTTATGTTATCGTACCCACAGAAAAATAAAAATAAAAATGGATTTTATATATACATTTAATTATTTTGCAAGACTACATAAAAGTTAATGTCGCATAGGTCAGGAATGTTTTTTTTTTTTTTTTTGGTTTTAAATTCGGTGGAAATTTTAAGAGCCATTGATTTTTTGTATGTGCTGTATTATGTGCTTTACACATATATAATGTCATAAAATATTTGTGTGGCCAAAGAGAAAACTAGCATTGACCTGGATGACAATTGGCATGTTTCTTGGTGTTTTAGTCTAATTCAAAGTACCAATCAAAGTATGTATATATAGTTTCCAAATAATTATAAAAATTATTCTAAATCATAATCATAATAATACAAATCAGTCTAGATCGATGTTTTTGTTCTTCCAAAGTTGGAAGGCTTTCTTCTCCTATCGAACCAGACAGGTTCTTGTAGCTTGATCACCTTACTATTCCGACATAGTCCTTTCGAACTAGTCTTTATAAATCTGGTGTCCGGACCGTCCGGTGACTAAGCAAGAAATTGGTTTGCGCAATAATTGAAGTGATTTTAAGTTTTCTCGAGCAGAATGCAATCCAAATAGTCTAAGATTTACGAGAATGACCTAAAATATAATATAACTAGATAAAAGTACATATTAATATGATGTTAAAATACACCTAGATTCAATGATAAGCAAGAATGAATTATGCTAAAAAGTTACTTAAACCAAAGCATATCATGCTTCCAAAATACATGCACTAAGTTTTTAAGAAAAGAAAAGAAGTGATCAAGCATTTTAAGAAAAGTTTACAAAGTTAGACACAATAAGGCTGCAGTGGTTATCCATCTTAAAATCCTGTTTTGGGTTCAAGTGGGATACACATTGTTATGGTCAAAGTGACTATTTTCCAATTCATATTAATTTGTCTGTTGTGACAAGTGGGATACACACTTTGCTTTCAGTTTATGTATTAACAATTCATTGGTAAAGTATATATTATGTTACATCCTTTTGAGTTTTAAGCCATGTAAAGTTGAGGATTTGTGTGTTTGTGTGTCTGTGTGGGGATCTTTAACTTTAAAATAAGATCACATGCCAAAAGGCTGTTCGAAAATAAGAAAAATAAAAATAAAAGGTTATTAAATAACCTATAATACTCTTTCTCCTCTCCTAATTCATATTGAATCTGGTATGGTCTAATTGGTTTCTTTTGAGAAATATTAGATTTTACTAAGACAAAGAATATATATTCTTGAACAAAGTATAATAACTCTTGAATCCTATGTTACAAAAACTTATTTATTCCCACTTTTTATTAAAACATCTCTTTCTAGCGTTTGTGGCATAATTTCCCAAATCAGCATCATTTCTAACATTACATGCTTTTGATATAAAACCAATTTTTTGTTTAGGAAAATTGTGATCTAAATATGAGTATGACAGTGACAAACAATTAAAAAAAAATAGTTTTAACTTTGGATGATACGCAAATACGACCCAACCTTTTCTATTTCGCCACTAAGTCGTTGTCTCCCCCTTCGGTAAAAGCAACTCTTTGCTCTTTCTTACACACATTATTTTTTATTTTTGTACGAAGTCTTTTGTGTACAATTGTCTGCATTCTATTAATTTGATCGACCAATAATAGTCTTTGGATGTTCATGGTCTTAAACACAAATATTTTTGTATAAACACAAAAAAAAAAAATAGCATATGACATTATAGCCCCCTCTTACTTTCAAAATTCAGAGTTGTGATCTTAGAAAAGCTTTCTTAAATTTCCTCAAATACACCATTATACTCATTGACGCTGAGTAAAGTTGCTTCTTCTTTTTCATCACTATTAGAAGTTTAGAACCATATATACCACTCTTTATATATAGCCGCATGTCTCTATTCAAAGCCTTGAAATTGATTTCTATGTCATTTCAATCTTTTGGTATAAATTTACCCATTCGATTTCCCTAAACTTACAGTTACAAGTTTTTGTTTGTCATATCCTATATGGAAGTCGCTTTGAGCTCATGTATTATAGTTTTAATACTAGCATTATGTTTTCAGTGGGATTAGTTGAAGTATTATAAACAATTCATAATGGTGTGTAAACCAAATTTATGGTGGTCTTTAATGGTTGATAAATTTATTATGGCGTTAAGGAACCTCATTCTCCTACGATTAATTGAATAATTCAAACATTTGGATTCATTTGGGGATTATATATACCCTAGTTATCAAAATACGAAAAGTAAAAAATTGATATGGATTGCACGAAACATATAGGTCTTCATATTGACGTCTATATATATAGTCCACTACGAGTTGTTGTTGTTGATGTATCCACTAAGAAGTTAGGCCATCGTCTCCTTTATTCGCATTTTCGTAAATTGTTTTCTTCTGTTAAAGTCCAAAATGACCAGTAATTTTTTTTATAAAAAGATCTACGAAGAGCAGTGATCTATCAAAACTATTTTTCTATACATCCGTGAATAAAAAAGATAAAGCATATGAAAACGAATTTGGTAATGAGAGTCGTCTTATATAGTATAGTGTTTCAACAAAAAAATGAAGGAAGACTGACGCAAGTAAACAACGAGAGAGTGTGGGAGACGAAAGCTAGTTTTATGGACCCCTCTTGCTTTGTAATACCCAAACCTCTTTCACTACTTCTCTGTCACAGACTCACACATCACATATATATATCATTCATGCATTTAACTAGTTCCCATTTTGTTCTTGTCACATTTTATCTATATATTCATATTTTCTACCCAAAAATTTGTAAAACCTACACTTGAAAAGTTTCAATCCCAAAATATAGATGTCGTAATCTTGGCTAATCAAGCGTTTAAAAAAAAAAATTAATCGCGGCGTTAAACTTTCGATAATATTGTATGTTTTAAGATGTAAATAAATCATGTCCAACACTAAGTTGATCCAACACTATTCATGCATCTGCAATAAAATATTTGTATCGAACAAAATTAATTGAACTCCTTTGATTAACTTATTTGGTCTCATGGTTCTTTCCTCCGACATGTACATTTTTGGCATGCCAGTGAATAATTTCTGAACACGATCAAAGTTTTGTTTATATTTTACAAGTGATTTTCTAAAATTTAAGATGCAAAAAAGTATATAATTCCAAAAACTATTGAGTTTGTGATGGGACAAAGAAAGAATGAGACGACTACCAAACCACGTTTGGAGGAAGGAACAATAAATACACTTCTTTTTTTTTTGTTCATAAACATTATTAACCTTTGAATACCATCAAAGGGCCAAACCAGTAAGAACTCACACTTTGAGATCTCATTTCTTTTTTTCGGATATGTCTTTGTCTCTGTCTTTGTCTCTGTCTTTGTCTTTAACTCAACATTACCTGGTTTTGGACCTACTAGCGCAGTGTCTCATCGGTTTGGTCTTGTTCTGTTTGAAGCAGTTTATTTCTAGGTTATGCTTTACAAAAGGCGACAAATATAGGGATCCACTTTGAAAATTATTAAGATACGAATCTTTTAAAGATCTATATCATAACAAAGGAGAGAAGACAAATATAATTCTGTGAAAAAACATATACTGTATATATATATACATATAATAACAAGTCATATACATCTGAAGATTATTTAGCCAAAAATAATTGTCAACATGTATTCGGAAACAACTTTGATGTTATATTTGTATCAGAATACGAATATATACCCCGGGACTTGCATGCATGGAAATATGGAATCAGCCGTCGCAAAATCTCGTTAGCTTCTTCTCTGTGAGCTTGGAATAATCTTAAGGACTTAAAGGACTTAACTGGACAAAGACTTAAGGACTAAGTGGACAAAGAACTCACATTGACCTAAACGTGATCAAGTTTTGGGCAGCACCAACATAGCGATAACTTGGTACATGTAATAAATATCCCTTTTTATCCAATCATATTTATCTTTGCTTTTGACTTTTTGGGGATGAAGCCAAATACGGTTTTTTCAAATTTTTAACTGGAATAAGAATTCGGGCCGAAGAAAAACGAAGCCCATATAAAAAGTCTCAAAATATAAATGTTTTACAAAAATACATCAAATAAAAATAACCAAAATTCTAAAATTGTATTTTTTAAGATCATAGAAGCCATGATTAAAATTGCAAATTGCCAGCTAAAACCTTGAAATTAAATAAAACACAACTCGGTTTATATTTCTTGTTGTATCACCCGAAATGAAAAATGGGAGAACGCAGCTGAAATATATTGATAAATTAATTTTTTTTTTTGTCTTTTTCAATCACTTGCAAATACAGAACGATACTATCAATTGATCGTGGCATATGATCATGCTAACAAATTTACTAAAATTAGAAGTAATAAATACTGAAATTCTACCTTTTCTAATTTTATCTCTATTTTTAACATTTAGAAATGGTCAACCATGTATTTACATTTGATCTTAGGTTTTTAATTACTTTTAATGTTACATGCAGAAATGGAAAATTTTTGAAATGTAAAAAGATAAATGTATGAGGTAGAGCCGGATATCAAGCCTTTTTTAGGATACCCGGATCCGTAGTTTTAATATCCGTTATTCCGGATATAAAAAATCGGGATATCCGTATCCAATATTAATAATTATTATTTTTGAAAATTTTAAGTATTAATTTAATAAAAATAACATTTTAATATATCAAATTAGAAAAATATATTATAAAATATGAATACCACAAAAGTTTTATTTTTTTTCAAAAAGACCAAAAATATAAAAATTTGATTTTTGAAGGTGTAGAATATATATATTTTTTTTTATATTTAGGGTATATTTTTTAGGGGTAGGGTTTCGTGTATAAGATGTAGAAAAAATTAGTTTTGAATGTCAAAAAATTAGTTTGAGTTTTTGTGGTATTTTTGGAAAATAATGTATGTTAGTGGTATATTTGGAAAAAAACTTATAATGATACTTTTGGAAAAACTACCTATTTTCATGGTATTTAAAAGAATTCCCCATTTAAATAATAATTATGCTTAGTAAAATATATTAAAGAGAAATTCCCTTGGATACCATAATTTGTTTTTCCAAAATAACATAAAAATTTGAGTTTTGAAAGGTTAGGTTTTTTATTTATCTATGGGTTGACTATTTATATTAAGGGTATAGTTTTTTAATGTTTGGGTTGTTTGTGTTTTAGTGTTTAGTATTTGGAAAGAAGTTTTGTGTATTAAAAAATTAGTTTTAGTTTTGTGGTATTTTTGGAAAAAATGTATTTTAGTGTTATTTTTGGGAAAAATGAAACTTGTAATAGTACTTTTGGAAAACATGGTATTTAATACAATTCTCCTATATTATTTAAAGAAACCAATGAGAAGCAAAGAAGCAATGAAAGACGCCAAAAGAATGAATGAATAAACGAATTAATCTGTAAGCAAAGCAAACAATGAAATAAGAAAAGGAGACAAAGAATGAAAGCAGCAAGCAAATATCAAAGAAACAAAGAAACAAAGAAGGAAGCAAGTATATAAGTTAAATATCTAAAACAAGCAGCAAAAGAAACAAGCAAGCAACCAAGTTAAGAAATTGAAAAGAAAAAAGAAACGAAGCAAAAGAAACAAAGAAGAAAGCAAGACAAGTTAACGCTGTACATAAAGAAGCAAGCAGTGAACTAGGAATCAATTATGTATGTATGCACACATGTATGAATGCATGAATGCATGAGTGCATGTATGAATGAATGCATGGATGCATGAATGAATGAATGCATGGATGCATGGATGCATGAATGAATGAATGCATGGATGCATGAATGAATGAATGCATGGATGCATGAATGAATGAACCAATGTATGCATGATGCATGTACGCACACATGTATGTATGCATATATGGATGAATGCATGTATGCACATATGAGTGGATGCATGTATGTATGCACAGATGAGTGGATGCATGTATGTATGCACAGATGAGCATGTGTCCAATGTCTGGAATATCATGCTGTCAAATGAAATACAATGTTGTTAGGTGATTGGTCCTGTTAAGTCACTATAGAACTATTTTTGGTTCACGAAGTCCATTACCTACAAAATCTGCTACAGTCATAAAAGAAAGAGATGGTGACTTCAAGTTATAAGAGAGAAAAACATGTATACTACGCAGGAGAAAAATAGTGAAGACATACCTATGGATCAAACTAGAAGGTACGTAACTCTAGGGATCAAAATCCGTTTCTTGCTTTCTTGGCTTCTCTCTGTAACTACACATGTTTTACAGATGAGATGATAGATGTTAATCAGTACCCGACATTACAAAATTTAAGAAATTATGACAACTTACAATCGGTATGCAGAGGCTTAGTGAACTTGATGAAAATTCTCTTCTCGTGTTCTATTATTTCCAAGCTTTTCCCTGTTAAAATACACATTTATTAACTAAATTCGAGACGCAAAATACATGTACGACTGGTTTAGATTAGAATTAGGAGAAGTAAATATACAATACCTTGATGGATTCATGCTTTTCTTACACAATCAAATCATTTTTCTCTGCTGCAGCTTGCTAGATGTCATATTGATTCCCAAACCATGAACTCTAATTAACGAAATACAGTGGAAACATCAAAAGCTCATCATCACATATTCACATATATGACTTCGTGCATGAAAAACAACGGACACAATTCATAGAAAGATCAAACTGAAACCTGGAGCTGAAATTTTTTCTCTTAAAGACTTTATCCTTACTGTGAGAGAAGAGTAAAGACATTGGAGATGACTAGACCTTCAAAAAAAAATTCACAATTTAAATGAAAACCACAAAAATCTGCAAGTATAGTTATACTTTTTGCAGCTTTAACGAACTACTTTGTAATGTATAATTGTATTTTGGAAAGAACCTTTACTGCTCTAACAAGATTTTGATTATGTACTCAACTGAAAAGAAAATAAAGTTCACATAACTAACATCATCTGCCATATAAAAACTTTTTTTTTGTGAGACTCTTATGATCATATAGAGTTATAGACATATAATCTTCTACGCAGAAAATGGGTTGAAGAAACATACCTGGAAGTAGGAGACAACTTAAACACAAGAAGACCACGCACAACCCTTTTGTACAACCATTGTGATAGGCCTGAAATAAGCATAGCTGTGTATGAGAGGTATGCAATATTATATGATTACAAGCGCATACAAGATGATCAAAGAAATCAACTTAGATTAGTCTGACTCTATAATAAATCAACTCCTCATCCATATAAGTCTTTTTAAGGCCACGCAACTCCGCATCCATATAGTCTCCAACGTTTTACTTCTCTTCATCAAAAAAATCAGAACATATTCCACCGACTAGACCTGAAGACAGAAACTAAGAACATCAGTACTTGAACATTCAGAATCTTCTATGAGAACATCAGTAAATTGAGTTAGAATGATACTTTCATGAAGTTTCTTTTGAGTTATCAGAGTTATCCTTTCCTTACTTTCGTTGGTCTGAGATCAACCAAGAGACAATGTAAGAGTTACCACATATACTAAAATCTAGAACAAATTAGAACATTTGTTCCTCAGACTTCGAAACCTTTGTGTCACATTTCCTGATAAGCTTCTCCAATCATAGCTTCACCAATAATACCAACATGACTCTGAAAAAAAAGACAAGAAACGGCAGAAACAAATCTTAATATATGGGGGCACAACAAATCTTAATATATATATTTAGGATTACACAAAAAAAATTATGTACTAGCAGGAGGTCAACATACACCTTCAACAAGCCTAACTTCAACAGTTCAATGAGTCTCAATGATAACAAGTGGGAAAAAATGGCTAACTAGCAGAGACATAAAGTTGTAGCCTTTTGAAATGGAAGAAACTATCTTTTGTAATTTCTATGTTGAAGAAAGCAAACTGTACCATAGCTATGAGGCCAGAGAACTCGCGTGCCAAACGAGCTACGCCCTTAATAGCATTACTATTAATTTGAGGTTCTCTCTCCATCCAATCTACCAACCACCTATAACGGTTGTACCAGAGGTCAACGATCAACTTTTCAAAGAAAAACACAAAGATTCTGAAAAAAAATTTAGTTAGGATTAAACATACCATGTTAAAGTACTAAAGTAATTTCTCATTCTCTCCACCATTTTCCTTATGTTCACAATAATCATCTACTGCATATGAAGAAAAGAAAAGAGAAAGTAATTGTGAACAAAAAGAAAAATTGGAGAAACATACTTGAGCGAAGGAGCCAAGTTAAGACAGGGTGAGTGATACATGTCGATAGACCTGAAATAAGCAAATTTGATGCTAAAACTTACGCAACATTATGTTTTTATCTTATTTGAGAACTCAATCAAAACTTACAGCGTACAATATAATAACTTCACGGCCAAGAGCCAGTATGCTTTTATCGAATTACGATGCTCCGATGTTTTCCCTAAAATATGTTTGCAAAATCCAAAACGGTTCTACAATTAAAATATAAGATGGGCCACCAAGTCAGTACAATTAACAAATGTTCTCGTGCATTAGGAATAACCATTAGATCAATAAATAATAACTTACAAGTGGGAGTTTGTGGCTGGTTGATCGTTTTGTTTTACTCCAAGATGAAGTAAAAATTATAACCAAATATAAGCACTAGCATATTTTCTTACTTTTGCACATCAATCATATAAATGCATGTAAGAAGTAAGCAAGAAAGAAAGCAGAGAATCAAAGAAACAGGTACTTTTGCACATCGATCATATAAATGCATGTAAGAAGTAAGCAAGAAAGAAAGCAGAGAATCAAAGAAACAGGTACTTTTGCACATCAATCATATAAATGCATGTAAGAAGTAAG
Source organism: Capsella rubella (assembly GCF_000375325.1). Lineage (NCBI taxonomy): Eukaryota > Viridiplantae > Streptophyta > Magnoliopsida > Brassicales > Brassicaceae > Capsella > Capsella rubella. Next base: position 7,495,956 of record NW_006238916.1, read on the forward strand.
CAAGAAATAAAGCAGAGAATCAAAGAAACAGGTACTTTTGCACATCAATCATATAAATGCATGTAAGAAGTAAGCAAGAAAGAAAGCAGAGAATCAAAGAAACAGGGAAGTAACTCTGAATGGCTACAAGTAACCAATGTATGTATGTGTGCAATGTATATTATGTATGTATGTATGCATGGGTGTATGTATGCATGTATGTATGAATGATGTATGTATGTATGCATGAATGCTTTATGTATGAATGATGTATGGCGTTCTCATTCGTTCTTAAAGGTCACGAATCAGAGTCCTCTTGATCATCTAGTTTCGCGATAGTTGATGATCTATCAAAACCCAAATCGTGTAAATCACAAATGAGCAAAAAGTATTGTAAAAGGTAACATAATCGATCGATCGCTCACAAAAGTAAATTATGATGATATCGTAGTTGATCGGATCGGTAATTTCCAAAATCAAATTGCTTGAGTTTACAGAGCAAAAAAGACAATACCTCACAGCGGCAACTACCACCGCCATCAGATCTCTCACGACGGCTATCTTCTCGGCCTCTCCCGTCGCTTCTTCTTCTTCTTCTTCTTAAAAGTCACGAATCAGAGTCCTCCTGATCATCCTGTTACGCGATCAAAACCCAAATCGAATAAATCACGAATTAGCAAAAACTATTGTAAAAAGGTAACAAAATCGATCGATCGCTCATAAAATCAGGAAGAATAAAGTAACGATGCGAGTGATTAAGTAACAAGAATCGAATTAACTAACAGAGATAAATGTAAACTGGAAACAGATCCATCAAGAAATGAAACAAAATCTGAGAGTCCGATCTCACCTTAGACTTGATCATGATCGCCGGATATCGTCGGTGTAGAAGTAGAGTCACCGCTACTCATAATTGAGAGAACGTCGTTTCTAAATCCTAATCGCCGGTGGCTTTAATAAGATCGCCGTGACTCTACTTCTACAGACATGTTTTGAAAATGAGAACGCCATTTAGGGTTTTAAAATGAGGGGAATTTGTAAAAGATCCTCTTCAAAGGGCGATTTAACTCTACTCTTTATTTCGTTATATAGAAAAATCCAAATTTGAACATAACACAAATGCCGCCTATTTCGAAAATCGGAATTTGAATTTCAGTTTTGTACACGTCAACGATTGTAAAATGTGCTAACCGTTTCACGTAAACGTGAATTTCAGTTTTACGTAAACGTGAAGTTTAATCGGAGACTTATATGTTTGGTTAAAGCTAAACCGTGATCTAATTGCCCTCGTGAACATTTCCGCATTGGTTCGGTTGGTTTAATATTTTCGGATCGGGTTTTTGTTTCTTCTACTTGCGATGGTATCTTTAGTGCCTGATAGTTGATACCATTTCTTTAGTGTCTGATACAATTTCTGCTGCTCCTAGTGCCTAAAACAATTTCAAGAAACCGAGTATCATATGATCAGGTTCTTGAAAAAAGGTTTTAGAAAATCAGGATGAATCTTACTTTTATCATGAGGTTTCAGAATTTCAAGGCTGCCAAGTACAGGTTTTGTTATTATTGCTATTACCCCATTGATCAAATGCTCAACTTAAGGAGAAAAAAAAACTTCTCTTGCTCAATTCAAAAATATTCACATGATATTAGAAATAGATACATTTCAAAAAAAACACTGCTCATGTCATTCACATTCTGCATAAGTATATCATCTTTTCTTCCTGAAATGGGGATGTGACAGAACCACCAAAGTTGCTTTAACCATAAGGGGAAGAATATTTAAGGCAAAAGCCAAATTAAAATCCATAATGCCACAAATGAGAGAAGGGAGCCTTGAGTCTGCTAAGAGTTTTCTACTACTAACTATTCTAACCAAAAGGAGTGAAAAAAGAAAACTGTTCTCAATAATACCAACAGCTTCTTTGATGTTGTTCCATCCGCTTTTCAAGAATCATCATCACCTACTTGTGCTGTTGCTTCTGGGATGCCACTCTCTGAAGCTGCATTAGGTTCTTCTGGTTCTTTTGCCGTTTCTTCTCTTCCATCAAACACATTCGTCAAGAACCCACTCTTTGAAGAAGCAATCTGATCAGGCTTTGTTTCAGTAGCAATTGATGAAGCACTCATTTTCTTGTTGCCAAGCTCTAGCTGAAGCTCTTCTGGCACATCATCAACAGTAGAAGCTGGTTTTTCTTCCACTCCGCGAGGTTCAGCATCTGCAGGAGACTTCTCGTCTTCAGTTCCCGATCGATTAGTTTCTTTCTGAAAGAGTTCAAGGTTCAGTGTAGAGCTGGATCCCGTGGCCTCCTTTCGCGACATTTCAGGTGCTGAAAAGAAATCAACCAAAGTAGTAGAGCCTTTAGCTATTGAATCTTTAGGTGAAGTAGAAGTGACTGTAAATGCTTCCTTACTTGCTACACAAGCTTTAGATGTCAGGACAGTATGATCCTCTTTGGGTGCATCATCGCTAGCAAACTGGGGCATCAGAGAGAGAGTTTGGCCTTCAGGTTCAGTGAGTTTCTTCTCTGCAGAAGAGCCATCAACATCTTTCATCAGTGTATCAATAGGATCATTCCTCTTACCAATAGCCACAGAATCAGCACCCCCATCACTCATTGGAACATTATCAGGCAGTGATCTGGTGCAAGTAGCAGATAGGTTTTTAGCAGCGATCAAGACATCGGTTTGAGGCTCAGGATGGAGGTTATCAGTTTGATTCCCAGCATCTTTCTTCCCCTGAAGTGGAGCTTGTTGGTTTACCAAGGGAATTGGGATAACTTCTCTTTCATACATCTTAGCTTGGGGAAACAAATCAGTTGCTGTGTTAACTGGAGTGACTTTCTCTGGAAAGAAAACAACGCCTCTCAATTGTTTTTCTGTGTCAGCAACTTTTACATTGAGAAAATAGCCTGCCTCGAAAGAACCTTCAACGACACCAGAAACAACTTGACCTATCAGATTCTCATCAATATAAGTACTAACAGGTGGGATCCCTGGTTGCTGAGTCTGGCTATCATCTCTGCGAGGACGACCTCTTTTTCGCTTATTTGTAAGAGATGAGCTTGAACCTTGGTTCGGCTGGTCCATCTTCTCTGGAATCTCCATTGTCTTTCAACTTTAAAAACTTCTTCTCGTCTGGCAAAAACAATATCAGAAACAAAGTATTTTCTCTTAGTTTCATCAGTAAACTCATAGTTACCAATATTTTACAAAAACAATTACACAAAACCAAACTCCAATCATTATCCTAGCTGGGAAAAACACCTACTGATGAATTCTCAGAACAATCTAACATGAAATAACGACAATTCATATAACACCAAGTAATAGAAACAAGATCACACAGTAGCCTAACAAATCGAAATGCAAAATGACAAAAACAGCCTCTAGTTCAACTATTAGCTTGACACTTCACTAACTTTATGCTAAAAGATAAATGAGAATGCATTACTGTGAATAAGGTTTTAAGGCTAAAAAGCAGAAAAAAAGTTAACTAACAAGTAACAACCCTTCACTTAAAGGAACCCAGTTGCCATTTTTGTTCAATCATATATAACAGTAAATGCCCAAATAGTGTAACCTTTAAAGAAATGCACCTTCAGTCCTCACATGACATATAAAGAAACTTTAGAATCAACAATTCAAATTGACAAAAACTCACATAGTTTGAATGATTCTATATTCCTCAAAAAGCAAGAAAACAGTTTTAAACCCGCTTGAACAGTACAAAAGACTCAATTTTTTATTCTTGTAACCGTGGCAAATATCATCTCCCCATGAAATCAAATCAAAATAGTTTACGCCAAAGAAATGAAAACAAAGAATCTCTAACGATTACAAGATAACCAAAGGAATATTCGAGAATCTAACACAAACAGAACAACGAAAATGAGGATTAAACCTAGATTCCAACAATAACCTAAAAATTACTTAATCGACCGAAGAAAAATGGAAAATTTCCCGAGAAAAATGGAAACTTTACCAGGAAAATCAAATGGAAAAGAAAGAAAAGAAGGGTTCACCGCTAAGGTTCGCGCCGACGAAATGGAGGGGATCACTTTTTCTAATGGAGGGCTTTTTTGTTGGGCGTCGGAGGTGGAGGGAATCACTTTCTCTAACGTCACGTTGAGAGAAATGAGTATTCGTATTGGCGTAGATTGTCTCCTTCGTTTAGGTTCGTCGCTTCGCCTTCCTCTGTTCTCTCTCTCTCTCTCTCTCTCGGCGTTTTTGGTGTTCTTCTTTTTTTTTGGGGAAGACGGAAAAAAATAATTAATTATAATTTGAATTTCGAGTTATATGGGCCACAAATGGTTTCATTATTAAGCCCAATAAACCCTATCATCCATTACGTTAATGATTTGTTATAAGAAAGCCTTTGGTGGTGGTGTAAACAAACATACAAAATATAGAGATAAACACTAGTACTTGCGCTTGCGTATATTTGTATGAAATTTCAGTTAGTAAAAATCATTAGCCTAGAAATATATGTTAAATCAAGTAATGGACATATAAAAACAAGACAACCGTTGACAATAAAAATAAAAAGAAACGAAAATTACAACACCACTCGATCACTATACAAAATACAAGCAAACAATGATATTGTCTATCTTGGCTCTCACATTTTTAATTTTATCAATTTTCATATAAAAAATATTGGGTGTCACATCCTTATCTATGTTCCGTTGAAGAAATGATGATGCTCGGATTACAAGAAATTATGTAATTTTGTCATGGGAGAATATATGCCAAAAACTAATTAATATCTTATCCACACAACTCCTTTGAAACGATTCCCTTGGTCTATTTTATATATATATATTTTTTTTTTGCATTTAAACATATATTAAAATTTATAAAAAGAATATATATATATATATCTATATATTATATTGAACATTTATAAAACAGTATAAGCTGAATTTGTGAGAATATGTGTGTGTGTGTATAATATATGCTTAATCGAATAATATGACAAGTTAACGAATTGATTCTCGCCCGACAAAAGGTATGAATGAAGATAATGGTTTCGTTGGCTTATTATATGAATCTAATCAAATATTTTTTTTGGCCAAAATTTAGTTAGTAAATCGTGACTTGACTAGTAAGCAACATATAACCCTTGCATCATTTTTTTTGGTCATTCTATATTTTACAAAACAAATATACTACTTTTTCGGCCAAAATTTATTTAGTAAATGACTTGACTAGTAAGCAACATAAACCCTTGCATATTTTATTTGGTCATTTCATAGTTTACAAAAAAAATAAACTATTTTTTTGGTCAGCTATTAATTAAAAAAAATTCAAGTACAATGACGTGATTAATAATGATCTAGCTAGTTCTTGTGTTTCCTTGTCGGGATTTATCCGTATATAATTATAACAACACATAAGTTTGGTTGCTTCTCAAATTGATTTTTTTTTTCTTTTTTGTTGTTGTTCTGTCCAAAGATTGTTAAAAGATCTATGTGATTGCCGCCTAGATTTCAACGTCGGCCAAATTTTTATCACATGTATTCATGACGACTATAGCAATTTTATTTGTTGGCTATATATTTCTATTATCATCAGTTTTGATCTATTAGATCCGAATTAAGGACATCTTATATGTGACTAGTTTTTTGTTTACTATATATATACTGTACTATGAAAAGTCATTTACTTAATGATATGGACGACGTGTGGCTAGTGTTATAGATGTTACTTTTTGTCTGGTTTAATTTTACAAGATTAAAAAAAAAACAAAAAAAAATTGGTTTGAGACAGTATTAATTGGTGATCATGGGACTTGATTAGCTGTGATGTTCCGTCTAATTATACGTACCATTCCATGACCATTAACGTCTGCTTTGGATCTGGTTCTGGTTCTTGTTCAATTCTCTATTATGTATATTAATAATCAAAAGGTTTTGTTTCTTGAGTTCGAGTAACTCTTGAGTTCGAGCACCAGTTGCGACAAAAAGATAAGCAAACAAAAAAAAACAACGGTCTTTGATATGAGGAAATAGGGTTTTCCCGAAACTTCTTGGGAGAAGAGAAACAATTAGCGAGTCCTCATCAGTAATATGGTCGCGACCAATCTAACCTTTATCTTTGGCCATCTTATGACCAGTCAAAGGTTTGGTATATGTCTCTCGACCCATGTCCAAATATTGTATGCTAAGTTGCTTATTCTCTAGATATCGGAACTCTTTCTTCTTTCATAAACGAGTTATATATCTTTATGATCACAATTTCATAGTTTATGAAATAGGTATCGTATAATAAATTTCATGGTCATTATTATCGGATTTAATGTTCAGAAAATAATCAGTAAAAAGTTTCTTCCTTGATATATATATTTGCTTATAGTGTATATGAACAGTTGGAAGATAATCGTATTTCTTGAATCCGTAAAAAAAAAAAACCAATACACACGTAAAGGAAATACACATACATCTTGATCTAGCTATATGAACAAATCAAACGTTGAAACTGACGACAGATACCGAAAACATATATAGCAGATACATGAATCTAGTATATATCGCTCTCTCGATAGATTATGACAAAAGAAAGAAAGAAAAAAATGACCATATTATATACTGTATGTGTTCGTGTTTTTGGTCCCCCAAGAAGAAGAAGATGAAATAAGAAAGAAGATGAAAAAGAAATGAAGGTAGGAGATAGGAACAGTGTCACGAGGAATGCTTTGGATCTTCTCGGAACATATCTTGTCTATATGTCTCCTTGTTTTGTCTCACCAGCACGTGAGATTTTTGAGTTTCTTCCTCTTCTTCCTTTGCCCAAATTATAATTTTTTTTCTCTCATAATGCTATTGTGTGTCCCTATTCAAGTGGCTAATAATACTCATGAAGCTTCGGTTTTTGTTGCCTAATTTCTCTATTTGCAATTTTTGTCGGTTATAATTCGGTATAGATGGATAATAGATCCTAGGTGATGTTTAATTAGAACATCTTGAGTTTGAATTTGTCTCCACTATGGTGTGTGGTTTAAATTGACGAGAAAGATATTTTTGTTGCCTTCTCTTGTTCACATATATAACTCTAGAATGCCACATTTAGCTTTTTTTCCAACAGATTGTAGTGGTTCTAGCTGACTTGTGTTTCCTCTATAGAATTCTAGTTATAAACTAAGCAATTTTCAAATGACTTAAAACAAACTATGGAAAAAATTAATACCAATAAAATAATTTAATCATATTCAATGTAGTAGTTGACTATAGATAAAAACTATTTAGGAAGAAAATGATAGTAGTAACTATTTAAATTTTATGAATTAATTCATATCGTCCGAATGTCTCAAATTCAAGATGATGATGACTTTGATTGGTAGCAATTACAATGAATTTTGATAAACTACTTCTTTTGAAAGTCTGGAATCCATAGTTCTGCTTTTTCTAAACTATTTTCCCCCCTTTACAAGTCATTAAAAAACTTAACTAAATGCTTTGATAGTTTGACTATATATACAACATATATTTTGATTGTAAGATTTGGTCCTTTGGGTCTAGATGCAATGTAACCAATGGAAAATCTCTGTGGAAATGTACTCCAAAATCTTCTTGGACCTATAAAATTTACACAAGAAAAAAATGATGCCTAGGCAAATCTTTTTGCCTGTCTTTTTGGGTGAATATGTCCTTTGCTACAATAATTTCAAGCATTAAAATAGATATTTTTAAAGTATTTTTGTGTGTTTGGAATCCATCTTGTCTCTAATGTTATAGGGTCTATGAAATATTTTAATTACTTTGCAAAAAACTTCTGCTACAAAGTTGCTGCAAATATATGGGCAGTATTGTTTTTCCTTAAAGTGAATTACTTTAACATCGGTCCTTAGTCTATAACTCTATATATAGATTCGAACTTGATGCACTTTCTTTTATATTCCGCTTAAAATGAATAGCATAGGCTTGTCCCCTTCCGCATTATAGACTTCATTTTATGCAGCTTTTAATTGTTTAATGCGTTACAGCGATAGATGTATTTTGTTGCATAACATGCAAATCCAATGCGATCCATATATACACACTTGAGGTTCTCGGAGTTTAAGTTAGTGTATGGGTCTTGTATTAATTCTACTTTATACACGTTTATGGTTTGCCAACACGTCTTTACCACTTTAGTGTGTTTTTGTTGACAAAATTACGTACCATACAAAAATGGTTATACTTACATAAAAGATTATGTAATATACATATAGATCAACGATAGTTCGATTTAATCCGCACTATACGAGACGTGACCGTGATAGACTCCTGAATTATGCAATACGTTTGGATTGATTAAGTTTGAACCTTAGATCCAAGCGTCACGATTCTTTTGTTATTGGACGTAACACAATGGTAAATGATGACTCACATTATATATGTAGTTTATATAGTTACAATGATTAGACATTGTATTTGATATACACATATATATATATATAATTTTTTCTCACTTTATATTTTCGATATTATATACGTACCAACATACATAAGATATGGTATATTTATACATGTGATGGAATGTAGATTGTCCGGTATGTTTAACTAATCCTTACAGAAAATGCTAAAGCTTCATATAAGTGACAAAAACAATCATACAAAACGAAAGAATATGTAGATCACGAAATCCACCTACTTATAATAATTATCTTTTGTACCAAAATGCTATAGAAGTATGTGTGTCTCTATATATATAGATGTGGTCAACCAGAACTATAATTCGCTAAATTGGTGGTTTGGAAAAACCAAAATTGACCCAACAACAACCTCTTGTTTTTGAATGTGTTCTAAGTTTGAATATAATTAATAAATTGTAAATATCAGCTACGATACGTACGTAATGGCAAAACACATAAGTTCGTGTCTAATTTATTGTTATACGTTTTCATCCATATTGTTTGTATCATAATTAGCAAGTACTTTTCGCTTCTAATAGTCAACTCCTACATTGACTTTAGGTTAACGTTTTTCTTAAAATCATATACTGATAATGCGGCAAAACAGAGACAAATATACTACAATTACGTAGATTTTTATTTTTATTTTTTCATTTTTTTGTGATCGAATCGCATATTTTTCTTCCATCTTTTTCTTATTAGATTTAATTATTTGAGTTACAATTATGATGAGAAAAGAGTTCAATCATACATGATGACATCCCCGTATGATCCTCTAAGACAAGAAAAGACAAAAATTGCACAAAAAGTAAGAATATTCAAAACACACACAATTGGACCCAAGAAAAAAAAAAAAAAAAAAAGTAAACATGGGTAAAGAAACTATTTAACTTACATGACTCCTCAATTCTCAAATATATGGAGAAAAAAAAATAGCCAAGAAAATCTGAAAATATTTTCTTGATTCTGCTTGCAGCCCCATATATATATATTTTATATTTCTATAAATGTGCCCACTCATGTAAAAAAACAAAAACATTCTTGATCCACATCAGATGACACATTCACATGGATCACTCACATCAATCTCTTTAATTCAAGAAAGAGAAACAACAAAAAGACACATCACAAGTTGCTCTCTCCCTCTCCCACTCCATGTGTTAACGTGTTATTGCAAATTAAGCTTAATATTCCTCTACCAGCTCCTCTCTTCCATGTATTCTCTTCTCATCTCTCTGTTAAAAATTAACAAAAAAAGATTAACAAACTAATCATAAAAACTTTATAACATTAAAAATATGTTTATAACAACGTACCGAATGATTTCTTGCAATGAAGAACAGCTTCGTATATAGAGCTCTCGGAGTCACAAGACCTTCTCCAGTTATAGTCATCGGCTACACTTATTCTCGGCGACGACGTCGTCTCATCAGAAGAATAAACTCTGCTCCTAGACGACGTCGTTACACGAATCCTCGAATCCATACCGATGTTTGGTCCAGCGGATCTGCATCTCCTTAATCTTCTACACAATGGCGTCAAGAAATCAAGATACTTCAACAAGACCCATTTAGACACTCTCCTCAGCTTTCTACAAGAAGACTTGCTCTTAACGCCACGTGTCTCGATCTTCCCCGTGGTTGTTGTTGTTGTTGTATCCAACGGCTCAGATTCTTCCTCGGTAGCCGCTGAGGACGACGTGGCTTTTAACCGATAAGGCACGACGTAGCCGTCGCGGAAAAGCTCGTCCGCGTGAACTAAAGAGGAGTGGTCTTCGTCGGAGAAAGAGACGAAGCTGTCGAACTTGAAGCTGCTCTCATGTGATGTCTTGATGATGAATCTTCTTGAAGGAGGCAATCTTGGATCCATCTCGATGAAAGAAGAAGAAGAAGAAGAGTCTTCGTAGGTTTGATGGTGATGATCATCTAAAGAAGGGAAATTAACTAACCAACTGTAAGAGAAGCTATCTATGGGAACTAGTGGCATTGAAGCTTCTTGTTTATCTTCTTCCATGGCTGCTTTTGGGGATATATATATGTTGTTGAAATGTGTTGAGAGAAATTTGTGTTTGGGACAAAACAATGTTTGAATTGGGAACATATGTTTCAGTGTATATATATATAGAGAGGGACATACACAGATAATTTTATTTATTTTTATAACGGTAATATATAAATATTTATGTGGTTAGTTTGGTAAGAAACAATAGATATTAATAATTGGAAAAAAAGAAAAAAAGAAACATAAGAGTTTGTGAGCCCATACTAACCTCTCATTATGTGCTGTTGCCTTCACCTCTTTTCCTTTTATCTTAAAAAAGAATTATTCTAGTTTTCTTTTTTTTTTTCTTTTCGTAAATAAGGTTATTTTAATTAATATTCGCGGTGGTGGCACTATATTTATTTATATTTTAATTAAGAAGATCAAGGCACCACTAAAGAAAATTAGATTATACATGACGTTATCTCCTAAAACCATGAATATCCATAAATAAATAAAAATAAACGTTGCATGTCTTAGAATTGAGTTATTGATCCACATATCTCATGGAACTAAGAGTTTTGGTGGACAAAACACAACACAACTATGGAACGAATACGAATAGGAAACCCATATAAGAAAACAAAAATAGCTGTATAACGTTTTATATAAGATGAAAATTGTCCAGAGCATACTAATACAAATGAAGAAGGACCACGAGAGTTATACAATTACTTAAAACTTGAGAAAATATAAAAGTCACATATTCGTGAATAAGAAAAAAAAGTTAAAAGAATAGAGAGAAATGGGAGAGGAGAGGGAGAGACAGAGGTCCCGGGAAGTGTCGGGGTGCGAGACGAACGTTGTCGAAAGATTAGGGGACAAAAGCCGAAAACAGAAAGTGACGTGGAGGAGAAGAGACTCATCAAAGTCTTATCTATGGAGGGGCCATAATTGTTTTTATTTTTTGCATGGTCTTGTTATGGGTTACGTTTTGAGGTTACTCGATCGAAACAAGAGGCTTTTAATTAGTGTTTGAGATGTGCATTTAATGATACGAATCTCTCAAATCTCGAAGAGAATGTTTTGTTGTTGTTGTTGGTCGTGTTTTGATATAACACAAAGAGGTATGATAAGTACTTAAATATCTCCGTACATAGGTTTACTAATTATGGTTTCTATACATATTCTAGAAGTTTTGGTCGTTGATTAAATTTCATACACATGTTTCCAAGTTCTAAAACCCAATATTTATATCCACACGACATCAAGAGAAGCGTTACAATATAGTACTGATACATGAAAAAATTATAAGTAAACGATAATATATTGTGAAGTACGTAATTTCTTATGTACACGTTTTTAAGTGAAAGCAATAAAGACATAAGAAATTTTGATTTAAATTGTATACCGATCGATTTGAATTTCTTTTTTGTGGAATATGACTAACAGACCAAAGCTAAGCAGGTGAAATTCACATAGCTGAAATTTTTCTTATGAATAAAACAAGAGGATAAAACAATAGTATATGGGAGATTTACTCGAAGATTATTAAAGAAAAGAAAAAGAAGATGAAATGACATTTCTCTATCTAAATTTCATTCTTTGTTAAATTTGTGAAATAAAAACGTAGTATAATAATTAGAATTATATTTGTATAGTTTTAGTATCTATATTAACATTTTTGAAATAAATTTGGTGTTATAACATTCTATTTTTAAGATTTGCATTAATAAATTAAACCTTTTCTTTTCATTAAATATATAAAATTAAAGGATTAATTGTTAAAAATCGTTATAAATAAAAAATTCTTACCATACAATATTCCGATTTAATATGGTAAGATAAAAAACTCACCTAAAAAAATAATCTCAAACTAAAACTATAAAGAAACTAAATTCTTATATATATATAAATAAAGTATTATCTCACCGCATGTTAAATCCTAGTTATTTACGAAGTAACATAATAGATAAATTAAACCTTACATAATTTTATAAAACAATAAAAACTTGAGAATTATATATATTTTTCATTTAAATGACGATATTAATTATAAAGGTGAATTAAAATTATATACTTAATTAACTGAAAATTAAGAAATCAGCTCTACTTATTTTGTTATTAGTTCTCTCTCTTCAAACTTAATTAATGACAAAATATCCTTTATGTGCGCTAACGAATTAATTAGCAAGATAAAAAGTGAAAATATTCAGTTATAATTTTAGATAGTTAACTATTTTATTAACATGATATATATTATATTATGTCGATATAAATTTAGTTAACATGACTTTATAAAACTATAGTAGTGGTACATATTGTTCATCTAATGTTGAGAATGACTTCATCACCAAAAATAATAAAGAAATTATAACATTTGTGGTCATATATTTGATTAACTATTTAAATCATATGTTTCCGCTATACATTATAAGTTATTTGATAAAATCATAATTATATATTTAAATTATTTATAGTTACTCATATATTACCGCTATAAATTATAAGTTAATTGATAAACTCATAATTATCGAGTTAAATTATTTATTATATGACTGATGTCAACTAACTTATATATTAACATGTTAATTTATTATGATATTTCATGTGTTATCGTTAACTTATACATAAGAAACATATAATAGATTTATAAAAGTTATTCTAAAATTTTATGGATATTTATTTTGTTATGTGCTAAAATATTTGTTATCCATCGTAGGAACAATTTTGTCCAATTTAAGTAGTCAAGAGAGAAAATTAATAAAAAAAAAGTATGTATAGATTCTTAATTTTTCAATTATTGAAGGTTATTCTTTTATATTATCCTAATTATAAACCATATCAGATTAAATATCTAATATATATCAAAATTATAAGGTTGCAAACAGTCAGTATATTTGTATTGTAAAGAATCTACAGTCAAATATATAGACATATGCAATGCTATGACTCTATGAGCCTATATATATGGACCAATTTGGATATATAAAATAAAGACTGATAGTGAAGAACAAAAAAAGAAGAGAGACTGAAGTTTTGAATCATTACAGTCAAAGATGGAATATTTAGTCTTTTTTTGTAAGATAAATGATTTGGATTGCAGTAAAGATTTGTATTTGTGTCCAGTAAATTTAATCTTTTTTTCTTTTTATTCACACGCCATATAACAAAAAAGAACAAAAATAACACTAGATAAAAAGCAGTTAATATAGACAGCTTTTTTTATAATTGTAACCAGAAAACAAAAACAACTTTTTTATAAAAGGTACTATGAACTATATGAACGTATTCGTTGCATCTTCAAGGAAAGAACTTGCCAACTAGTTAAGAGTTTGAGAAAGTAAAAAAAAAAATAGCAAAACATTAGCAAAAATATAGGAAAAAAATGTCAAAAATTAAGAAAAAGAAAACCAAAACATATCAGCAAATAGTTTATGAGAAATGCATTTAACGATATGAATCCTCATCAAATCTCAAAACCAGAACACATCAACAAGATGTTCTCCATAACAATCAGCTATTTTGCTTGAGTTTTATCGAAAGTCACCTAACATAATATAATAGACCATAAACAAAACAGTTAAGTAACAATAACACATAAAACTAAACACGTGATGCCTTAAGAAGATTTAAAGAAAACTTACACTGAGAAAGCCTGAGTCATTTGCAATTGCTACTTAGCAGTTTTTGTCTCAGACTCCACCTTCTTCATCAGTGAGTAAGGTGCGAGGTAGTCTATTATGGCACATACGACTTCATTGTTCTTTTTTTCCACGCCCACAAGCAGAGAATAGTCCATGGTGTTTTGAGCCTGCGTTAATGGAAAGTATATTAGTAATTCATAAAGTATGAAATAAGATTAAAGACTTTAAGAAAACTTAAACTGAGAAGGCTTGTGTCGTTTGCAATCGCTACCAAGAAGCTGAGTTTAGAGTTTGGGCTGACTCGTAAAGGGGAACTATGCATCTGGTTAACAAAGTTCTGATCGAGCAATGTTTCTGCCCGGTTTAGCGTTAGGCGGCCCTGGGTCTTTCCTTTCAGATCGTACTGCTCCGTCAGTGTTCTGTTGAAGAAAATGTTCTCCATAACAATAAGTAGCTTTGGTTTAGTTTCACCCAAACTCACCTACAATAATCCACAAACAAAACAACAATTAAAGAGAGCAGCCATGCTTAAGTAACAAGAAAACTAAATAGGAGATGCCCCAAGAAGGTTAAAAGCAAACGTCCTTGGAGTATACTCCAAATATTTTGGCTAGGCAATTCTAAAATCATTAGGTGATGAGTTGAGTTGAGTTAGATTATCTATTTTGACATCTCTAAGAATAATATAACAAAATAAAGATTAAGCGTTGTTTTGTCATGTTGGATTTGCAAAAATTACATTTGTTAATATTTATAGAGTTGTATACATTAAACCTTAATTACAACACTTCGTAGAGAATAATTTGTGTTATTTACTTCTAGATGTTATTATTTTAGTCCTTGCGTAGTTAGAATAACAAGAATATGGATAAGTAATTCTTGTTATCTTCAGTTTTAAGAGACTAGTTATGAAAAAAAGTCAAACCGGTTTCAAAAATCGGTCAAAAGAATCGAACCTCTATGAACTGGGGTATGAACTGGGGAAACACTGAACAAATTAATGTTCTTAGGCGGGTACGTTCTCTTGTGCTTAATTGCTTTTTGTTTGTGTTTTTTAGAATCAAACAAACATGATATATATTATGGTAAATATTGGGGGAGGAGTATTTTTTGTGCAAGTTGACCAAAATATTTTTTAATTTTATAGTGAAATTGTGTTTTTTATGAAGATAATGTGATATTGGTTTTAAAAAACATGTTGTGAGATGACATAATTAACATGTACGTACTTTGACAAATAACCTATGGCTAAGTTATTTTTGATAAAATAGTGTGATGAGAGGTTTTTTTTTTTGCATTATATGTTTTTCATATGATTGAGTAAATGAAACATTAATTTACTTAAAATAAGCGAATCTCCAACCGAATCTCTTTTAAAACAAGCATGTTCTATATTTCTTTATATTCAAACCTCATCAAAAAGTACAACTTTATAATTTGATCAAATGTCCATGTTTGTTTCAATAGTTATGTAAATTTGAATTTTGAAATCTTTTTTTTTTTTAAATTTGAAATACTAATAATATTACTGACGATAATATTTAAAATATTGAAAATACCTGAATATAAAGTTACGAGAATATGTTATTGCAAGATATACTTTATAGTAACGAAACAAAGAAGCTCTAGGAAATTGATGATGTCGTAGGGAAGCAAGCCTTGAGCTTCTTTTATAGGTGCGGAGTGTGCGTATGAAGTCCTAGTTTTAACAAGAATGCAAATAAAAACTAGATAATGACATGCTTTGATAGTTAAATGTGGTAAGTATATAGATGAAAATTAAAAAATTTATTCAAGAAATTCTACTAATTCATGCATACTTTTTTTTGTAAAAAAAGGTCTAAGAAATTCATAGACGCAGCCGACTATACAACATAACGTGATTAATTGTGACTCTTAATTAGGATATCCACTCATGATCCGTTATCAAAGGAAAGTTGCTTCTTTTTCCTTTTTTTTTCCTTTTTTTTTGTTTTTGTTTTGTTTTTTTTTTTTTGTGTGTGTGTGTGTGTGTGTGTGTGTGTGTGTCAAGGAGCAAATTTGCTTTTTAAAGTTGAGTAAAAAAGGTAATATACTTGGAGAGGTAAAAAAACCAAATTTGCTCATGTGATGATGATGAGTGATGACTCATATGCATGAACCATTTTTCAAAGCATATCGTATGTATCTTTCGTTCACGACTCATGAGTGATGATGCCAACCGAAGCTCTACAAAATAGATGTTGTTGCATATGTACGTGCAAGTGCAATTTTATTAATTTTTATTAACCTTAATTTAAAATAATTTACTAATATCTACAAAATAAATACAAAACTTTAAAAGAAATAATATATCGAAATAAAGATTAAGAAAAATTGGGTGAACAAAAGCAATACATATTAAGCGATGTTTTTGTCACGCCGGATTTGCAAAAACTACCTTGGTCCAATAATTTTTATAGAGCATGTATACATTAAAAACCTTAGTTACTTCGTGAGAATGATTTGTAAGATGTAATTATTTTAAGCGTAATTAACTCTTGTTATCTTCAGTTTCCTCCTAATTACAAAAAAGGTAAGTGTGACTTTTATGAGTGTTGCCTTGTGAGATCTTATCTCATGAAGTTTTTTTTTTTTTTTGGTAAAAATCTCATGAAGTTCCTCTACATCTCATGAAGTTCCTCTACAATTTTGTAGTTTATCTCATCGCAACAACCCTAACTCTCAACATAGCTTCCCTTGCATCTCTTTCTCTCTTGATCCTAGCCATTTCTCTTGTCCTCCAAACTTCGTACTCTTCAGCTTCATTGTTTTCGTCATCAGTTTCTACATCTTCTAGTACTAACATGTTCTTCAGGATCTCCTCATCTTTCCTAAGTTCCTCAGCTACTATTTGCTTTGTCTCTATCTTTCTTATCTCAAGTTTTCTCTTTGCTAGTTCCTCAAAAGCTTCTACTTCAGCCTCAAGACGCTTACGCTCAGCTACCGTATCTCTCGCATCTTTTAGTACATAGAAAGGCTTGATCATGTTAATCACATGCATCTCTTCTTCGTCTTCTGAATCATCATCAGTCTCGTATTCATCTTCATCTTCATCTTCATCTTCTACATCCTCCTCTTGCTCTCTTTCAAGATTCGCTTCTTTGATTCTTCTTCTTCGTATTTCTTCATTTTCTTCCTCGTCGTCTCTAGTCTCATCCTCTTCTTGTTCTGTAGATACAATCTCAGCCTGTCTAATACGCATATGATCAGCTATAACTTGTTCACGATCTTCAGTTCTTGCCTGAGCTAAACGTCGCAGCCTTGGATCATCCTTCCAATCCAAAACAACAACTTTGTGCATCGTAACATCTTCTTCTACCTCTTCTTTATACTCGGCCCATTCGGGAGCTTTTCCAGACCAATATCTTTTCACTTTTGTCTGTCCAATCTTACCACGTAGCTTTTCCCTTATACTGATTATGGTATCACTCACTCCTGCCGTGACTGACATCTTTGCTCGAGAGATAACGATCGAGAGGGGTTAATAGATTCGACGAAACTGTGCGAAAGAAAACCCTAGAAAATCGTGGCGTGACTGAGAAGAGAAGAGAAGACGATCTATTTGAAGATTAGGTTTGAGTTAAAAGAGTTTGTTTCGTTTTTATAGGGATACCATTGTATTTAGATTCCGATAAGGATATGGTTTTAGTAAATTTGTCAATCTAATCTTTACCTTTTTTCCATTTTTCTAAAAAAAAAAATTTGCGACCAACCAAACAGTCCTTAAAAAAGGAAAATACACCAAAGAGGTTTTTATTTACACTGAGTACAGACCAAATCAAAATATAATCCCCCCAAAATGTACTCGTTGCTCGTTGTTAAGTCAAAATTTGACCTTGTGTAGAAAAAACTTCAGTCATCCTCATCAAGTACCATCTTCAGTTTTCTCCTACTAAGCGGGCTTTGAGTGAGAGAGGCACTACCAGCTGCAGAGTCATCACCTGAATCTGCTAACTCATCATCGGAATCTGCTAACTCATCATCGGAATCTGCTAACTCATCATCCTCCAGTTCATGGTCTGATGAAAGATTTGGATCGTCTGGAGATGAAGTAGAAGGAGCAGTGTTGCTGATGTGAACATCTGATTCAGATTCTCTACTTTCTCCGATGATGGCCTCTTGATCATTGTTCTCTTCTTTGCCAGTGGTAGGCACATGCGGATTAGGTTCATTCCTAAACAAAAAGATTGACTTTTGTGAGAGTTACTCTTGAGATCCATCTCAGAAGTTTGTTTTCATTGAGAGTTAATCTTGTCTATAAACTGTGTGAGACAGAATGAGTGCAGGGTTTTACCTTTCTGTGTTGT
Source organism: Capsella rubella (assembly GCF_000375325.1). Taxonomy (NCBI): domain Eukaryota; kingdom Viridiplantae; phylum Streptophyta; class Magnoliopsida; order Brassicales; family Brassicaceae; genus Capsella; species Capsella rubella. The sequence continues at coordinate 7,514,282 of NW_006238916.1, forward strand.
CTTTAGAACCTCCTGTAGTAATCTCATTGCTTGATCTTGTGGGCTTTTTACTCTTCTGATTTGTTCTTCTCTTTCTGCAGAAGAAGACAAGTCTTAAGCATCAGTTTGCATCGTTCAAGAAACCAAGTTTGATTGATGACAAAAAAAAGAAAAAAGAAAAAAGAAAAAAGAAAAAAGAAACCAAGTTTGATTTTGAGGGGAGCCATTAGCAAATCTTGTTCTAACATTTAGTTACCTGTTCTTGAAGGCTAATAATGTTTCATTGTCGGTTTCATCTGCTGAAGAATCTCCATGGTCATCTTTCAGCGTCATGCCAGACTTCTTACCACGAGGAAGATGGAGACCAAGTTGCTTTAATTTACGTGAAACCTGGGCAGTAGTATATGTATTTTCAGAGCCCAATTCATTGGCAATCAAAGAACTACAGCGCTTTTGGTCCTTGAACCTGCACATATACAAAAGTAGAAAAACAACAGAGTCAATAAAACTGTGGAACACAAAGAGTTTATTCAGAGGAGGCGAAGTTTTTGACACTCACTTCTCGTATAGTTCCTTAATAACTGTTTCTTGTTCTTTGCTAAAAGAACTCACTCTCTTTCTGGTGTTTCTGTATCAAAAGCAGTAGATAAGAGCGTTAAAATCTAAAACTAAATGTGTTAAGTTATGTTTTGCAGAACTTTATGAAAAGATGTGTTGAGTTTGAAACTTTAATAGACACTCACGAAGGTTGTGCAAATGATGTTGCCTCTGGGTGATCTGGATCATCATTTCCATTCTTGTCTTCAGTTGCTTTGTTCGAGCTATCACCACGCCGAAGCCTTTTCCTTGTTTCTAGACCTAGCTGTTTGAGCTTGTTGGTTACTTGTGCAGGAGAAATTCCACCATCAGGATCCAAATTTTCGGCAATTAGCCGGCTGCAATTTATATCATCTTTGAACCTGCAACGAACCATTAAGCTAATTAAACCAAAGTGTAGCATATGTTTGGCTCATATGTAATAATCTGAGTCCAATGCTCATAAAATCAAAACTACGAATCAATACTTATAACTAAGAGTAAAAGTGCACTATATACACAGTGATTTCTTTCCAGCAACTACTCCTCTCATCAAACAAAACATACCTGTTGTATAGGTCTCTAATTTTTATTTCCATATCACCATCAAGAACAAGTCTTCGCTTTCTTTTAGATGGTCCTGCAGATTGATCTTCCACCATGTGATCATCTTCACTGCAACATGAAAAAGTTCCATGGCGTTAGAAAATATAAATGAACAGTCTATCCAGCTATCAAGAAACATAAGGTACAAACACTAACATCAGAAGTAGTTTCTCTTCTACAAGATGGAACACATTCTTACTTTTGAAATCCTTGATCATAAGAAATCACGACATCAGCTTCATCATCACCTAGAGCATCTGCTAAGCTTCGGCGAGCCCATCCTTTTTCTGCTATACCATTTTCCTCAGTTCCTGTGTCCTTTTCTTGATTTCCTATTTTTTTTCTTAGATGGCCAAGCTCATGCAACATATATTCCGCATTTATGTAATGGCATTCCTTGCGAGTCTTTGAGAAGAGAATTTCCACAAAGAGAAGAGGCTGTGACTTCATTTTCTTCAACATATTTCTAACCAGATCTGTCAGGAAGGTAACTATATTTTCATAGTCTTTGCAGGGACAAGCTTTCTGCTCATCAAGGATCTTATGGAATGTTATTACCAGTGACAGCTGTGAAATTAACCCAATAAAGTTGTAAGGACGATGCAAAGTTTTTTTTTTTTTAAATGTATCAATCTGGGATAAAATTTAAAACACTAACCTGATACAACATGGGAGAGAGCTCCAAGTCTTCTGTAATCCTCCGCAAAATGCTTATTATGTGGTGATTCGTCTGTTTTGCGTTGGTTTTGTAAAACTTAAGCAACCAGCATAGGTTTTGAATGATGCTGTTGCTGGCAAAAGCTGAAATAAATGAGGAAACCTTAAAATCAACTTCATCTGTTGCAGTTTGCTCTTCGTCGTCAGAAGAATCATCACTGCCACAAGACAGATCATCAACCACATGATTTGGTTTAGGGCTGCGTGTTTGTTGAGTTTCATCAGCTTCAGTCCCGAGGTTCGATTCCCCTGGATTATTGGGAGGCACATTCACTGGTACATCTTTCGTTAAATCTGTTGAATCAACCATCGGTATGCTTTTGGCGGTACTAGCTTCATTTGAAGTATCTGGATGATTTTCAGATAATTCGTGCACTGTGGCCTCTTTATTTCTCATGGGTTTTTTCTTTCTTGCCTTCCTTGATTTTTTTGAAACCTGGGCATGAAGCAAACATTTGGTTGAAAATTTTGCATTTATTCCCTTGACACTTGTTGATAAGCTTAGTATACTATCTAATAAGAGTTTCATATCCAAGAAGTTACATACCCTTAAAGTTCCACGCCCTTGAAGGTTTTCCATAAGACCTACTATTACATGGATGCTTTCCACCAGATCTCCAAGCTCACTGGCAAAAAATAAAAGTTACCACCAGATTTACAAGCTAGGTAAATTTCAAGCACAATATAGAACATACGTGTCCCGTCATTAAAATGAGTATTTCAAACATTTAACAAGTCAAACAGGAACATATGCGTCTTGTGTGTCATGATGTTATATATGTTGTATCACACTACAAGAATTGACAAATCACTTATTGCAAGATACTACATGAACAATTCTGGAAATAGAGGAAACAGAAGCAGAGGCCAACCTTTTAGGTTGCTTGTGCGTGTCAAAACTTCTCACTAGATTCAGGATGAACTGACACATTCCTTGATCAGTTTGGTCATAAAATAACTTGTAAAGCAAGATGCGGACAGTAAAAGCTTCTGTAGAGTCTTCAGGTAGCAGTCTGATTACCAGATCTAACAAGCAAAGCTGCATTGAAAAACCAGGTGAACAATGCAGAGCATGAGTATTGGCTATTAACTGTTAAACAAAATGCAGAAACAACTGAGGATAAGTAGGCAACAAGAGATTAAAGCATGGATACTGCATACCATGGTTTTCATAAGAGAACCTGCTGCAGATAGAAACCTAAAATCTTTAGTTTCCTTCAGACCCTCAAATGCACAGCGCCATTTTGATATGACAAGTAAAAACATTCTGTCATTAATTGTTGCTGCAATTGGAGCACAAATGTCGTTTTTAGAAAAGTTTACTCCAGCACTCTGATTGGTAGAGAGTTCAGAAGTTTCTTCCGTTCCTGTTGCCGGCTGTGAAAGAAACAAAGCCAAGGCAACCATGAAACAACGGAGATTGAGCTTTGTAGTAATGAAAGTTAAATTAAATACCTAGCAACTTAAGCAAATGAAAGGGAGGTAAAACCAAAGTAGCTAAATTACTCACATTGGATGCTGAAGATTTGTGAAATTGAAAAGAGGTGACGGACTGTGCAACTTGGAAGAAAGTAACTATGTCACTATTTTGAATAGAGGGATGCTCCTTTTCAATATCTTCACATACTGACTGCATCAGAACTAAGAGATATGGTACACTGGAATTAGCATCAGGGTACTTGAAACAAAGTTCAAGCACAAATCACTGTTCTATTGTTTCACATACCATTATATCCCCCTGACATAAACTGAATAATGAAATCATGCAGCAACTTCAAAACATTGTCATTTGTCACGGACATTGGTCCACGTTCCCAGACAATTTTTTCGGTGGCTCCACGACTTTGCTGAGGCTTTAGCATTGTGCTCTCTGTAGTAGAAGGTATTCCCTTTAGTACAGCTTTAGTGCCATCCTATCAACAAATTCATTCAAATTATAAACTTTTTATAAGACATCAACTTTAAAACATCAACATGAGAAACAATACCATGGTAACCCGGGTGAATGTCCCACCAAATTTTGAATGACGCTGATTCTTATTATTGAGTCTTGCAAGCTTTCTTTTGACTTCCTCTTCTTTCATTAATGTCTTCAAACTGTCTACAGAAGCTTTCTTCCCTTGATCCAACTGCCAAAACAAAATTTGATTGTCAACGTCATCATCAATACCAAGAAAACATGTTTCAATATCAGTAATAGTATTGATCCAGGTTAAAAATAAATTCACCTTCTCAGGAGCCTTTGCAACGAGCTCCATGTCTTGACCCAAAAGGATATAGTGATAAATTTCAAGCAGAAGTAAGTTGTCATGCCTCAACAGACTATTTAAACCCTCAATAGTCTGAGTTATCACAAGAAATATATCCATCACATTTTCGCGAGACAGAAGTTCGAGAAACTGATCCCTCAGCGACAAAAAGTAACAAGTTGACTCTCCAGCTTTCTGAATAGGAGATATATCATGAATAGCCAGTAAATTCCTAAATAAAGTGAGCACAAGCTGAACCAATTTCCAATCTTCCTCATTGAATACATCTCTGAAATGCATAACAAACAGTTCAGAGAAAACGTTTTGCACCACTCAGCTAGTACTTAACGCAACAATGAGTTATAAGCTTACAATTCTAAGTTCTCGAGTGGAGCTTCAAGCAAAGACACAATCACTGGAACAATGTTACTAAAAGTAATAGCAGACTTCAAACCCCATAAATACTCTAACTGCTGAGGAATATCATCAGAAGAAGGCTCTATAGGCATCGTAAGAAACACCAATACCTTAACTGAACAAAATACATCACAATCTCATCAGAAAAATTACAAGCATCAAACTTTTCTTTAAGGGTAACAAAAAAAATCTCAATACCTGCATTTAAAACCAAGCTATGCTCATCTTGGTAATGCTCAATGATTGGAATCAAATCTTTAGCGACTGTATTCCACGCACAGACTTGTTTGAAAACTTCTCTGCTCTCAGGATCGTCGCGCCTCAGAAATCTCAGTAAATCTTTCAAATTATCGAGGCAGTACTCACTTTTCGAGTACCCAATTCTTCTTCTATCGTCATCTTCCTCGGGAACTCCCAGATCGCTGCAGATTACTGATAAACCCTCCAAATCCATCTTTTTTTTCGTTGAGATTCTCTCCTCCACATCCATCTTCTTCCTCAGTATTACAAACGAGAAATCAAACGCTTTATGAAATTAACCAAAGACTGTATCGAATCAAAACATTAACATTGAACAGACGGAAAAAAAAAAAAAAACTCAGCTTCTCTATCACTAATCTCAAGTGATTTAGGGCTCTTTTGTGAGCGCGAATAGCTCCAGACATTTTCCCGCCAATTCGCAATCCTCAGAAAGTCAAAAGTCAAAACAAGACGAAACAGCGAGATTTGGCCCACATAGTCTTAATGGGCTTATAGATTGGTCTATACAAATAAAATTTATACGCCGTCGTTTTCGAGTTGTGTATATTTTTTTATAATTCTTATAACTTCTAATTAAATTTTCCAACTACTTAATGATTTGTCACGTTTCGATACGAACTAAGCACACTTCTTTCTTCGTCTTCGTAAGTTCCGCCGGAAAGAACCAAATCCTTCACTCTTCTCTGAGCTTACGACACCTCTCTCTCTCTCTCTCTTCTCATTCCTTTCCAACTCCTTAATTTCTCGAATTCGTTGATCCATCTCTTCGGAAACCAGAAATGGCTCAAGTGGTTGCTACCAGGTCGATTCAAGGCTCGATGTTGAGTCCCAACAGTGGATCTGTGGCAACAAGATCCGAGAAGCTTTTGAAGCCGGCGAGTTTCGCAGTGAAGGTTCTGGGAAATGAAGCGAAGAGGAGTGGAAGAGTCTCTGTGAGAAGCAGAAGAGTGGTTGATACCACTGTGAGATCCGCTCGTGTTGAGACTGAAGTGATTCCAGTTTCTCCTGAGGATGTGCCTAACGTATGTGTGAGCTTTTGCTTTTCTATTGTGAATGGTATTTGAATGTGCCTGTGTGTTTTGAGTTTTGTAGTAGTTGAGATAGCGTTTCAATTTGATCTTTTCACCAAATTCTATCCATTTTGATGTTGAATGAGACAGCTTTAAGTCTATGGTTCAGTGTTTAGTGATTATGTTTTGATGCTCTATGTATCTGTTTCAATCTGTAAGATTGAAAGTTTTAGTCTTTTTAGTAGTCAGATTTCTTCATATGTGCATTGATTACTTTGTGATCTGATTATATATGTTTCTCCTTTTTATTTTGGTTTCAATGTGGATTAGAGAGAGGAGCAACTCGAGAGGTTGTTGGAAATGCAGCAGTTTGGTGACACATCGGTAGGGATGTGGTCGAAGCCGACAGTAAGGAGGAAGACAAAGATCGTTTGCACCGTTGGACCTTCTACCAACACACGAGAAATGATATGGAAATTGGCTGAAGCTGGGATGAATGTTGCTAGGATGAACATGTCTCATGGAGATCATGCTTCACACAAGAAGGTTATTGATTTGGTGAAAGAATACAATGCACAGACTAAAGACAACACCATTGCTATCATGCTTGACACCAAGGTTTGTTTTTGTTTCCCATTTATTCAAAGTTTATCTTCTCAGTCATTTATCTATTTGGTGGACATGTTTTTATGTCTCTGTATCTTGTTTGACGATTTTGTTTCATTGTTCATAGGGTCCAGAAGTTAGGAGTGGAGATTTACCCCAACCAATTATGTTAGACCCAGGTCAGGAGTTTACTTTTACTATTGAGAGAGGAGTCAGCACACCAAGTTGTGTCAGTGTTAACTATGATGATTTCGTCAATGATGTGGAAGCGGGTGACATGCTTCTTGTTGATGGTATGTAGATCTTAGTATTTGGTGTAAAAGGGTTTTTGATATCTTTTGACATGCCCAATTGATGAAAAATGCACTTGCTTTAGTCTTTTCCTATATATTGATGGCTCTATTACTATGTTCCAGGTGGTATGATGTCGTTTATGGTGAAGTCTAAGACCAAAGACTCTGTCAAATGTGAAGTTGTTGATGGTGGAGAACTTAAGTCAAGGAGACACTTGAATGTCCGAGGAAAGAGTGCAACATTACCTTCAATCACTGGTTCGAAATTCTGTGTTCACTCTCTTTTTCACATTTTCTTGTTGCTTTGATCGAATTGTTGCATATTAAATCAGAAAGATCTTATTCTGATGCTTATTTTTGTATAATTGTTTTCTTCTCACAGAGAAGGATTGGGAGGATATTAAATTTGGAGTCGAGAACAAAGTTGACTTTTATGCGGTTTCCTTTGTCAAAGATGCTCAAGTGGTACACGAATTGAAGAAATACCTTCAAAGTAAATATGTGGAACCAATCCTGTCCTAAGTGAATGATTTTCTTATGATGATTTTTCATTTTTGTTCTAATCTTGGGATTGTTTGTTACAATAATATGCAGATTGTGGTGCCGATATTCATGTGATAGTGAAAATTGAAAGTGCAGACTCCATACCTAACTTGCACTCCATTATCACAGCGTCAGATGGGGTGATATTTTCTGTCAAACTTCTTTAATTTGTTCTTTCCTTACATTTATATGCCTTACCGTTCTGTGAGAGCAACTGATTGGACACTGTTTTGTAAAAAAAAAACAGAAATTAGAGGCTGTAGTGAATACAAGTTTGGTGTTACTGCAATATATATTCTGGTACTGGCCCTTGTGCGTGTGATTGTCTAATTAGATTTGTTTATGTTTTCCAGGCAATGGTTGCAAGAGGTGATCTTGGTGCAGAGCTTCCAATTGAAGAAGTCCCCATTCTTCAGGTTAGCACTTGCCTCTCAATTGAAGAAGTCCCCTCTCATTTAGAAGATAAACCAAAGAACAAGTTTTGCAATTTCTGTAGAGTTGGAACATGTAAAATTTTCTTGCTGTTAAAACTCTGATTTTATTTTGAAAATACAGGAGGAGATCATTAACCTTTGCCGTAGCATGGGAAAGGCTGTTATTGTTGCGACTAACATGCTTGAGAGTATGATAGTTCATCCAACTCCAACCAGGGCAGAGGTCTCAGACATTGCTATCGCTGTTAGAGAAGGTGCTGATGCAGTAATGCTTTCAGGAGAAACTGCTCATGGAAAGTAAGTGGCAGATTCATTTACAGTCTATTGATTTAGCTTATAATGGTGTGACTCTGGAAAGCATTGAAAGTTTGTATGCACGAATCTGAACTTTATTTGGTATCAGATTCCCATTGAAAGCTGCTGGAGTGATGCACACGGTTGCATTGCGAACGGAGGCAACCATAACTAGCGGTGAAATGCCACCTAATCTTGGTCAAGCCTTCAAGGTAAGCCGTGCCTGATTTTCTACTCTTGAAACTCTGCACCATTGAGTATTTATGTAGGGTTTTTCTGTATTTTATCTAATTTGCTACTAACAAGGACATCTTTTTAATCTCTGTAGAACCATATGAGTGAGATGTTTGCATACCATGCAACCATGATGTCAAACACACTTGGCACTTCAACTGTTGTCTTCACCAGAACTGGTTTCATGGCTATATTGCTAAGTCACTATCGTCCTTCTGGCACAATCTATGCCTTCACAAATGAGTAAGTATTCCATGTTAAATCTTTTAGAACGATGACTGCGACCAGTGTTTTGTTTAGGAACTCACAGTAGAGGTTTTGCTCTGCAGGAAAAAAATTCAGCAAAGATTAGCCTTGTATCAAGGTGTATGCCCTATATATATGGAGTTCACAGATGATGCAGAAGAAACTTTTGCTAATGCTTTGACTACACTACTGGTAAATTCATTGCCCCCAACTAGATGTAGCTTTCGTTTAGTGTTTTATTGGGACTAAAGAGTTGAACTGGTTACTTTGGATGAAACAGAAACAAGGAATGGTGAAGAAGGGAGAGGAAATAGCAATCGTACAGAGCGGAGCACAGCCAATCTGGCGATCTCAATCGACACATAACATTCAAGTGCGCAAGGTCTAAAGCTTCTTTTAAGATCTCACTGGGTCAGTGTCTTTTATATGTAGAACCGTTGTTTTTGGTTAATTTTCGTTGCATGTCTCTTGTACTCTAAAACTTGTTGTTTGCTGTATCTTCTTCAGTTTTCGCTTTTCCACAATTATGTGTTTTGGCAGACATTGTTAGCTCCTTAGTTAGTGGAAACTCAGAGAAAAGTACGAATTATTTTCAACTGATGATCAAAATAAAGCAAGCAAGCGAAGAACTATTTTTTTTTTTGCTAAGCAGATTCTTAAAACATCAAATAGAATAAGGGGGAGTTATTGGTAGAATGATTTTTAAAGATTTTTAGAGTTCAAGATTCCATTGTTATTGGTTTATGGATTCTTAGATTCCTAATAAAATCTCTTGTTATTGGTGTATGTATTTTGTAATTCTATTTAAAATCCTTTGTTATTCAAAAAGTTGAGTATTTATTGATTTTCCAATTCTATCAAATTCTAGTGTTATTGGTTTAATGATTCCTTACATATTTAGTCATTAAAAACTTCTTCAGTTTTCGCTTTTCCACAATTATGTGTTTTGGCAGACATTGTTAGCTCCTTAGTTAGTGGAAACTCAGAGAAAAGTACGAATTATTTTCAACCGATGATCAAAATAAAGCAAGCAAGCAAAGAACTATATATTTTTTTTTTTTGCTAAGCAGATTCCTCCCAATAACTCCCTCTAAGTGAATATCACAATAACATCGTGGACTTCAAAACCAGTTGCCATTTTTCTCAAAGTAAAACAATACCTTCTATTATGTGATGAAATTCTGGGTCCTCCATTGTTTAAGACCTCTCACTAGTCAACTGTCTTTAGATATGAACATAGTGGAATGCGCTCCATTGTCTTCAAGACAAAAGGGGATTCAAGAATCATGAAACAGTGCTTAAATGGTGTTAGGAGAATCAGGGGCAGAGGCTAGAGAGTGTTATTGCACATGAGGAATCATATATGGGTAGACTTCTCTTACCTTCTTCTGCTTCACCGTTCAAGCCTTCAAAGGATGTGTTCGTGGTCTCTGAAGGAATTGCTAAACCGCAAGATTTCCTCCTACAGTCCTACATGAGGAGGCGCCAATGGTGTTTGGGAAATGCGAACTGACCAAAATCACTTCAAGTTGTTACTCCAGGAATAGAAAGGAGTAAGTATGGCCTGTCGAAGATTATTGATCTATGAATATATAGTGGTTCACAAGCTGACAAGCAGTTTGAGCAGAAATCTTGGTTCAACATTAGGAGCACATGAAACACTTATTATTCTGAAACCAAGGCCATACATACATACTCAGGTGACAAAAATGGAACAAATACAAACAGTTTGAGAGATCATTCTTATGAGTTTACAAGACTATAGAATTGCATTAAGTTTTCAGACCATATATAAAGACTAGTCGGTTGTCCGCGCTACGCGCGGGAGTTTATTATGTTGTTTATGAGTAATTAGTTCGTATTTTATTTTCTACTATTTTTTTCACTATACCATATTTTACTTTTTTAAAAGTTAAGTTGTGTTTGTATAGAAAAACTATTGAGTTTTAGCTTCATTAGTTGTTGAGAAATTAAGTGTGTATAGTATAAGTCGAAGTGTGGGCGTAAATAAAAGTGCGGTTGAGAATCATTGAGAAACGTGTGCTATTAAGGTTTTTACCAAATATAGATCTATATGTTAATATTTTGGGCCCTTTTATATGTTAGCATGAAATTTGAACATGATTTGTGGGTTTCGGGCGGATTGTTATATTTTTAATTGTTTACATTATCTCTTTATATATTGTCATAATTTATTATTTTTTGTTTTACGTTTTCCTTTTTTGGATTTGTCGTACTTTATATCTCGTAATAATCATTTATATACTATTATATATATTTTTTTCTGATTTTATGTTTTATAAATTTTTTTTTTTGTTTTTTCATATGGAACAATTTTTAAATTTAACATATTAGTATAATTTACTTTATATTTAGTTTATTTCATTTTATAATATTTTTTTATTTTAATTTTCAATTTTATTAAATATAGTTAATTTTTTATTTTGTTTATTAGTTTAACATATGTGTTGTATTGGAAAAAAATAGTTAAATTCATATTGGAAACTTTTAAAGAAATATTATTTTTATTTTTACCTTTTTATATGTTTATAAAAAATGAGAATTCATGTTTCGGTCCGACCTATCTCATTTATGTTAGAAACTTTTTTGAGACATAAATTAGATAGATTTATATTCTCAAAATTTCTTACTTTTTGCTCTATTCCCGTTAAATCCCATTATATTTAGGTTTACATTGTGTAAATATAATCATATATATATTTTAAACATTCACTAAAAACTATATCTATTATTTATATATTTGTTAGTATAATCGATAATTAGTAAGTTTTTTAACTTCTAATCAATTATCTTTTTTAGTTTTATAATGTATAATATAAAAAAGGCCTTTCATATTCATTTTTGAAAAACTTATTTACATAAGTTTAAATATTAAAATTAAATGATAAAATGGTATAATTAATTTTAAAAATTAAATAATAAAATAAGGTGGATGATGATGTGGCTTAAGGAGAAGAGAGAAAAAGCTAACTTTATATATATAGATACCCTAAATATAATGTCAAAGAGTCTCAAATGCTGTTTCAACTGGTCCATTGTCAAAGAGTATGGGTTATATCAGCAAGGCATCGTCGTCAGTAATGCTGTTATTGGTGTGTTGCAGTGAGATGCCCTGTTGTTTGTAGATTATATCAGCAAGGCCTCGTCGTCATACGCGCTTGGATATAGCACCTCTTGTCACATTTATTAATATTTGCGATGACTAGTCTTCGTGATCAAATAAGTATTGATGAACCAAAACTCTGCTCTTTGGAAGAAAATAAAAAAAAAGTTTATTTTCCTACCAGCGGATGAACCAGAATTGACTTTCATACAGCTTCTTTGTCAAAGATGCACATGAATAAGTAAATCCTGTCCAAAGTCAAGTTTTGCTGAAAATACTGAGTCCTGATAAGTAGATTTTGCCTAAATTTTTTAAAACACAACTAATGCCCTTTGTTTAAATAGGGAATACAAATTGAAGCACTCAATCTTGTAATTAATATATGATTTTGTAATAAAATACAATGAGAATCCATCTACAAATATGGTTTGAATTACTAATTCTAACAAAGAAACATCCCTGTTATACTCCAACTCTACTTATTCCATTTCCATTCTTAATGATATATTTCATTTTCTCGTTTTCAGCTTTATTTCCTTATAAGTGGGACGTCAATGAGTCTTTACCTCCAGTTCCGAGTCTTTCAACGGGGAGAGAAAGTTGCTAAGAAGAATCATCCTGAAACAAAGCCTTTGGTACTGAGCTACGAGCCTGGGTCTCACAATCGTAGCCATCTCTATTACCAGTTCGTGTTCGTTTGGTCTCTGTTGTTGGTGTCTCACATACTCTATCATATTCCACTGATCTTTGGTCTTTCTTTCTTTTGGCTATTCTCTGTTGCTTTCCCGCCTTGCCTTTAGAGTTCTTCGTTTGTTTTGGTGCCCAGACTCTACAAAGATCAGGCATCCAACTTGTGAAACTCGAGAATCTTCTTGCCCTGTCCCTCATTTCTTGTGCTTCAACCTCTTTCTTAGCTTCTATGCACTCCTCACTGTTTCCCTGCTTACTCGTACCAGGAACATCTTTATTTCTTTGAATATGATGATGACTTTTGAGATTGCTATGGTAATTTTCTTTCCCTGATTGACTACTCTCTTCATTGTTCACAAAACTATCTTCAAGATCCTCATCAGTGAACATGAGTAGATCCATCTCTGTATATATTATATTGACAGCTTCTCCAAGAATGTGATGATACCTGAGAAGGGGCATAAAGTCGATGCATTAGCGTGAATACACATATGACCGAAACTGCAATATGTAAGTTCTGAGAATAGCATTATATACCTGGCTTTTATAGTTTTGTCAACATACTTATCAAGGCTCCATTCACCAAAGAATCCACCATCTAATTTGCACTGAATGCCCTCAAGGAACATGCAAATCTGTTCTGCAAACTTCTGTGTCACAGATTCCTCACTTCCCAAACCAATCTTACATCTTAGAATCTCCATTCGGAAAAGAATCTGCAGCTCATATCTTATAGCTAATTAAGGGAAACAGGACAACGTGCCAAACAATTCAGCTTAGACAAATGAAAAGAAAGCATCAGTAAATAATTTTCCAAATCAAAACATAAGAGTAAGTTGGCTACTGTAACCAAACAGAAATAAAAGGATACTCTCTAACAATGCTACTGGGTGCAGCTTGATCAGACTTCTGCCCAATTGCCGTGGATGATGAATCTTTCTTTTTGAACTTGGCAACTATATCTTTCGGTTCTTTCAGTAACATCTTGGTTAGCTCCTCAGTGACCAACAGGAGGGCTCCACTTTCACAGCTATAGTCCTTCTCAGCTCTTTGAGAGCAGTAGAAGACGCAGGACTTGACAAGCCGCTCGGCCAGAGCTGACAAGTCTATTTCCTCAGACTCAATTCCTTGTTTGATTTTACTTGGAAGACTAGCAAAGAAATTTTCTGATGACTCTGATGCATGAACAGATGCATCATTTTCCTGCTTTTCGGATATACGATTTCCACTCAAAGCAATGTCCTCTTCAGCTGCAGGTTTAGAAGAGCTAACCTTTTCTGCCTGTTCAGAGGAGTTGTTTGTTTCCTCAATTGGATTTGCGTCCACATCCTCCAATGCATTGCAATTACTAGCCACGGATAAGCTGGAAAAGCTGCAACCTCTGGGTTTACTAATCTGTTTCATCCAACATTTCAAAAACTTAAATTTCTTCGACATGCTAAACTTGGAGAAATAAACATCTTCTAGATCTATTTGACCATAGTCTTTCACTGATCTGCAGAACTCCTCCCAGCTAATGTCAATAAGAGTACTTTTTCTTGGTTTTCTTTTATATTCACTACAACTGACTTTCTTTCTGCTATCTTCATGATCCACAGTTTGAGGAGAAACTCCATTGTCAAAAACACAGATTAGAGCCGAGGAAAAAGAGAAGGGCGTGAGGATTCCAGTCCGCAAACTACCATTGCTATTTGAAAGAGATATCAATGCTGAGTAACCTTCCCTATAGAGATAACTTAATAAGATCTGCCATATGGGTGATGACCGTTTCGCTACTTTCTCACCTGTATCTTTTACTAATATCTGAAAAACCCGGTCTGCCCAAAACCCACTCTCATGCTCCTGATCTTGGTCAGATTCTAGGAATACTTCATGAACAACAAAAGTCTCATAAGTATACCTCTCAAGTTCAATAATAAGATCATCACACATCCTGAAGGCTTTAATACTGAGTTTGCTAATCCCACCACGAAAAAAGTCAACTAGAGAGTCCTGATTGACTGGCTCAGGGCCACTAACTAAACTGATAAACTCATCACACCTCTTCCCATTAGAAATTTCAGAAGAAGAAAACACTAGCTCACCGCATTTGCATTCCATAGGTTTACCATCAATATCTGCAATCTCAAGACTGGCTTGAACAGTAAATTTCTGGCTAGTAGATAGCTTCGGGCAGATACCAATTGCAGGATAAATTAATCCGAAGGGAACAATTGAAGAACCTAAAACAATTGAATCCGTAGAACAATATCCCCAGCCCAATTCTCTAATCCCACTATCGAAAAACCCAGACTTCAATCCCAATTCACCAAATCCATCTTCAGACTTCACATCAATCCAGCTTAATTGAATATCCCTATCATCATATAACTCATTCACACATTCAAAAATATCCCCTAACTTTGACTTGAACAAATCCAAGTCACTAAGACACTCATCACCAGTCTTAACGTCAAGAAACTTAGAAACCCAATCCAAATCCCTAGAAATCGGGGAGAACATCACCACCAAATTCGACCTAACTACATCGAACCCACCATCCGTAAATCCAGGAATCAAACCTATCTCCGGATCTCGAACCACCGGCTCCCAAGCATAATCATAAACGATCTGTCGCAAATTCGCCGCGACATTAACCCCACGAGGCGATGTCCCCGCCACCGCCATGGAAATAGCTCGAAGTTCGCATCTTTTAACAGCATCGACGGCGCGTCTGAGAGAGACAAGTGTAGGGTTAGGAAGGTCAAACGAAAGCGAAGAAGATGAAATTGGAAGTGCAGAGAGCTTTGAGAAAGACAAGAGAGAAGACAGAGAAGAAAAGAAGAATTTGTAAGAGAAGAGAGAAGCAGAAAGAGGAGGAAACGAGAGAAGCTTCTCGGCGGCGGAGATCACGACGGATAAGTAATGCTCCGACTCGGGTTTGACCAGTAGCGGATTAAGATCAATCAAAAGCACGAAACGCTGCGTTTTGGCGTATAACATATCTCCAGCCATTGAAATGGTAAACAGAGACGGAAAGATTCGATTTTAGTTTTTTGGGGTTGAAGAAGAGAGGAGGGAGGGAGTGAGCGACGACAAGGTTATGCTATTGGCGGGAAATAATATATTACCGCGACATAATCATATAGAAATATCATTGGGCCTTTACCCAAAAAAGAAAAAATGTTATTGGGCCTTAGTCTTCTTCGACTATAAGCCCATTTCTGATTGACATTGAAAGGCCCAAGTTGATGACATGGCGAAATTGAAGATAGAACAAGATGACGAAGAACTTCCTCTGCTTCAGATTCTAGTCGATCGATTTTGCCAGAATTTTTTCCCGGGAAAATCAGAAATTTTCTCGGAAAATTTTGTTCGTAATCATGAACTATGTATCAACATTCAAATTGATTCCTTCGAGTGCTCTATTTCCATGTTCACAATTATCAACTCCTGCGAAATTTCTTCACATTTCGAGCTCGAAAGCTTCAATATCTCCCAGATGTCGTAGTTTCACTCCTTCTTCTTCTTCTTCCTCAATTCAGAGGAGAAATTTGACCCTAGTTTATTCGAAATCTTCAGACGCGGAGGAGGTATCGGATACGGAAGACGAATGGCTGAAGAAGCTACCGGAGAAGAACAAGCCACTGTATTCGCATAGCTTACCTTGCATCGAAGCGTGGCTGAGGAAGTTAGGGTTTTACCAAAGCAAAGAAGATAGAGCTGTTTGGTTGATTCAGAAACCTGATTGGCATGCTCAGTTATCTCTTGACGTCACAGATCTCTGCATAAGGTATTGCAATTTTTTAGTCTCACTGAGCTCCTAAGTTGTATTCGAATTTTGTTTATGTTCGATCCTTCAATAGTCTGGAAAGGTCTAGAGTTCTCAGTTCTGATATGCTAGTTGTTAGATTATTACTCCATGAGTGATTTCATAACTAGTTGTAGTGTTTGTGAATGTGTAGTTCTAGAACCAAAGCTAGCAATGAGGATACTGATTCTGCTTAATGTTGTGAGAGTGAGGATAAGTATATGTATGGCATAGTGTATGATGAACTAACCTCTTGAAGATGATAGTGAATCCTAGTTCAGTATCTGAGTGTGCGGAAATCGATTGTTATGCGGTTTGCATACGTTGTTGGTGCTATCTAAACTTAACCTTAGCACAAATCTGGATCTTCTGTTAAGAATTAGAAGCTAATTTTACGTCTCTGCATCTCAAATCAACAGACCAAACAAGTCAATATATTGACATGTTCTCTGGTCAGTTCCCTTTGAAGTTTCTGCTGTGTAATCTGCCAATTTTGGACTAACCACTAGATGGCTTTGTAACGCAGGTACTTGAAAAGCGGACCAGGAAATCTAGAGAGAGACATGGAAAGAAGGTTTAGCTATGCGTTGAGTAGAGAAGATACCGAGAATGCTATACTTGGAGGACCTTGAAGACTAAAGAATTTGTTGAGCATCTTTGTTCTTCAACTTTGCCTTGTGCTATTTCAGTAGTTTTCCGTTATATGATGCATCTGCTTGTTTGATCCGAAAACCATTTTTTTATCATTGATTCTTTAGCACCATAAACTTATCCCTTCAAATTTTGAAAAGTGAATGTGGAAATTGTGGGCATTTGGAATAGAGCACCTTAACTAAGTTATCTTAAGATACCAAGTTGCTACCTCATCCGATCTGACGTTCCTACGAGATACACAGATTTGTAGTACCAAATTCGACAGTTTCGATCAGCACTTATATTATCTGAAAAAACAAACAAAATAGAAACTGGAGTTGACATGGAGTAAATTTGCCAAAATAGAAACAGAAATAATTGTAAGAATCTTCTGAGATTAGCCAAATAAATTTGCAGTAGTTTCTGTTTCAAAACTTAAACAAGAAAACACTACATTTACACAAAGTCAACTCAAGTTAATGTAATAAAATTGAATACACAAAACTCTTAACACAAGAGTTACATGTTGAAACAAAATTTAAAACCGATGTTACTCTTGTTTCCTAATCCTATAAATTCCAAGTTTCTTCCAATATCAAAAACCATCCCAAGCATACAAGTCTAAAACAAAACAAAACAAAGAAGCAAAGATCAGAAAAAGGTAGAAAAAAGGATTAACAAGAAAGATGGCAAACAAACACCGCATGCTAGATGAGGCACCATGAGCTACAGGGGCATTCTGAGGGGAATTCTGAAAACGAACAACATGGGCTACAGCATCTCCTTCATCATCTTCTTACATCTCATGAGACAGATCTTCTTGAGTGTGAAACCTCATACTTTGAGAAATGTATTCCTCTGCAGCTTCCAAATCAATGAATCCCCTTTCCCAGTCTGCAGCAGTTACCCAATATCCTCTCCTCAACAACATCGGCAAGCTCATCAGTATGATGATGGAGAGAGATTTTGACAGAAGGCTCATCAGAACTCCTTAAAATGCATGATATTTGTATGGATTTTAAGGAGTTCTGATGAGACTCCTGTCAAAATCTCTCTCCATCAGAGGTATCATGTATTTTAGAGAGTTCTGTTGAGACTCTTGTCAAAATCTCTCTCCATCATCATACTGATGAGCTTGCCGATGTTGTTGAGTTGGTGAGGAGAGGATATTGGGTAACTGCTGCAGACTGGAAAGGGGATTCATTGATTTTGAAGCTGCAGAGGAATAAATTTCTCAAAGTATGAGGTTTCACACTCAAGAAGATCTGTCCCCTGAGATGCACGAAGATGATGAAGGAGATGTTGTAGCCAATGTTGTTCCTCTTCAGAATTCCCCTCAGAATGCCCCTGTAGCTCATGGTGCCTCATCTAGCAGCCTAGCCATACAGCCATCAGAGGTTGTTCCTGTTCCTGTTGCTCTCAATCTTCTTAATTGTTTCCCTTTGTGCTGCCACTTTTGTCACTCAAGGAGTAGCTCATATGCAAACGCCACCAACAGTTCCAGGACTTTTCCTACCCGGCTCACCTATTAATCTTGTAAAATGTTGGTCGTCTCTCTTCAATGTTGAAGGATGTGTGCTCGAAATCTCCAGATCAATTTTCTCCGGAAAATTAGAACATGTCAAAGCCGCATGTTGCAAAGCCTTTTCGACCTTGGATGCTAACTGTTGGCCTCATATGTTTCCGTTGAATCCCTTCTTCCCTCCTCTCCTCAAGGATACATGCGCTCGCAGTGTCCCTAAATCTCCTGCAAAGAATTGAAAGCAAGAATGATCATTTGATCAACAACTTTTAAATTAGTTGTTAGCTCCAAAGTTTTAATGGTAAATTTTGTTAGCAAAATCAAAATGTGAACGCTCATCTTAGGTGAGCTCTCTATAGGTTTATATCAATAAAGTAAATTTTTACTTATTTATCACTCTTGTCAATGTTTCTTTGATCACAAATATATGACTAGTAATGAAAATGGTCTACATCAGAAAGTCTTATTTCAAAATTCAATAACCAGATAAACCCTCTCCTATGGATCCCAAATTTTGGTTATTTCCGGTTTAATATGTTCCGGTCTGTACCGAAATAGTAGCGAGCGTTTTAACATTATCCAGAACAAAGCAGAGTAAACGAAGAAGGAAGCTTTTGCTACAGAGTCATGGCGATGCTTTTTCGACCTCCTCCTTCACAATGTAGAAGCTTCTCCCCTCTTACCTTCAACCACATCTCCGGAGAAATTTCACCGTCTTCTCGGCTCTCCTTGAAAACCTCCGGCGTCGAAAACTGGGTTTCACATTTCCGGTCGAAATCTCTGAGTTTGATGTTCTCTGGAGCTCTCGCCCTCGGTTTATCTCTTTCAGGTACGTTTCGTTTTTCCTTCTCACCAAGATCCTTGCTTTTTGACTCGAGATTGAACAAACACTGTCCTTTGATTTTGATTCAACTCCGACATTTTTACAGTAACAATGTTGACATGTTGCTGAAACAATCTTGAAATCACAAAGTTGGAAACTTTTTTAACCGCATCAACCTCAAGCTTGTGACTTTAATTTTGCACCTAGTATCGTGTTCCAAGCGTGTGGAACTATGAAGTATGATGATTGATGAACAATGCAGACGAAGCTATCCAGATTCCAATTGTCAATAACTTTGAAAATCCCTTTTGCAGGTGTTGGATACGCAGAGGCAAAAGCAGGGGTTAACAAACCAGAATTGCTTCCTAAAGAGTTCACTTCTGTCATAGATGTTGCTGATTTCCTCTCTAATGGACAGGTATGCCTCTATCAGCATCCATTTTTGGGATTTGATTTAAGCACTTTCTTTGTTTATGTCATGTGGATCTGCTGGCTTATCTGTGGATATTTTTAGTATGTATCTGATGAGAATGTGATCACTGCTTTGGTTATTCTTAATGTTGCTGCTCTTTGAGAATTCACAGGAAAAAAGGATTGCTAAAGAAATCGCTGATCTTGAGAAAGATACAGGATTTAAGTTGAGAGTCTTGGCTCAGAACTATCCTGTTACACCTGGTATGATATATGCTTTCAAACCAACATACTTGATCTCTATGTAGATTTTACTTGATGACATGATTTTTTCTCTTGTGCTTGAAACAGGACTAGCAATCAAAGATTTTTGGCAGGTGGATGATAGCACAATTGTGTTTGTAGCTGACCCGACTTTTGGTAATATCTCAGAGCTCATTGTTAAGTTCTTGAAGTGTATTCAAATGGGAAAATGATCGTGATAACCGGATTTGGAACAGGGAACATATTGAATTTCAATGTTGGGGCCTCAGTTGATTTAGACATACCTCGTAGTTTCTGGAGTCGATTGGCTGGGAAATACGGCAACATGTTTTACTGGAAAGAAAAGGCAAGAAGGCTATCTATCTCGATCCAAATCGATGACTGTGTTACTTTCTTTGTTTTTTCTTATGTCTAAACTGTTTACATTATGTCTTGAAACCAGGGAGAAGATGCATCCATTGAAGCTGCAGTGATGGCGATATCAAGTTGCTTACGAGAACCAGTTGGTGCAAATAACTGTGCAGAGATCCAATGAAGTATATGACCCATAAAGTGTATCTATATGTTATTAACATTTTTATGACCCATAAAGTGTATCTGTTATTAACATTGTATAGATTGGCATCAAAGAGAGACAGAGTTTGTAAGATGAAACCACGTCTTGTAACTTCTCTCCATTTCTCAGCTTCACCTCCTTAAAAGATCACTGTTTCCTTTTGATGGAATGTCAAATTCAAGCTTCAGAGGCTGAACTTGATGGCGGAAGTGGTGAGAGCTAATACTAACAGAGCATAAAAAAGAGTTTATGAAACATCATTGTGTGTTTCTTTAATTGCTGATTCAAGAGAGAGTAAGAAAGATTGAAGTTGACAATTCCGTGTTTTATAATATAGTTAACAACTTAACCATGGACGACAAAAACAAAGAGCTTTTTTGTTGAACTTGAATGGAATGTGATAGAAGGTGAATTTGAAAACGCCAAAGTGAACTATCTTTCCTCAGACATGATCAGACATCTCTATAACTATGCAAACGCCATTGATGTTAAGATATTTCAAGTTTGTAATAAAGTGGAATAAGATAAACGCCGTTGAGAAACCAAAATCAATAAACTGGAATAAGATATTTCAAGTTTGTAATAGAGAAAGAACCACATTGATGTTAAGAACAAAGTAAGTGGGTCAAAAGATGTTAAGAAACCACATTGATGTTAAGAACACACCACATTTACATTAGTCAAACTCAGCTAAGAAGATTCAATATATTAGAAATCTAAATGAGTTACGTTTTGAGTCAGAAATTAAAATTGATCTGTTACACTTAAGTTACTTTTCGAATTATCAGAGAAAACCTTGTTTCCTGATCCTATAAATTCTACCTTTCTTCTTACAAAACCAAAATCATCCAAACAACTAAAACAAACAAAAGAAAAGAAAGAATAAGCATTTAAAAAGAAGAGTTAACAAGAAAAATGGCAAACAAAACAGTCCTCTCAATCTTCTTGATTGTTTCCCTTTCTGCTGCCATTTTCGTCACTCAAGGAGTAGCTCATATGGAAACGCAACCAACGGTTCCAGGACTCTTCCCACCTATTGATCTCGTAAAATGTTGGTCGTCTCTCTTCAGTGTTGAAGGATGTGTGCTCGAAATCTCCAAATCAATCTTCTCCGGAAAATTCGAAAATGTCCAATCCGCATGTTGCAAGGCGTTTTCAACCTTAGATGCTAACTGTTGGCCTCATATGTTTCCGTTGAATCCGTTCTTCCCTCCTCTCCTTAAGGATAACTGTGCACGCCTTGTTCCCAACTCCCCTGCAAAGAATTGAAATCAAGAATGATTGTGTTTGATCAACACTTTTAAATTAGTCATTAGCTCCTATCTTTTGAATAAAGTAATTTAGCAATTTTTATTCAATGCGTCTTTTTCACAGATATATGAGTTGTAATGTAGTATAATCACAAAGATATAATGAAAATGGGTTTATTGTCTTATCTTAAGCTGTCTAACATCGTAAAATCTTAGTATATCAAAATTCAATAACTACATTGATTTGATGATTATCTCAACTCCATGTATGGAGAACAAGGTTCAAATGAAGTGACTTCCGATAAATTGAGACGAATAAAGAGGCCTTAAAAGGAGATATATCGACACAAACGATACTTTTAGTGGATACAGAACGTCCGGACTAGTCTAGTTGTTTCGGCCTTTCGGTTCATGTAAGGGAAAAGAAAGATGATGACACATAACTCCAAATTTATTCAAACAAAACTTCAATTCTGTGTTACTTGTCATATGAGTACAAAAGATTCTTCAACATTAAGCAGGTATGATTATATCACGTATGTCTCAAAGCTAATCTCTCTACAAATCTCTCTCTTTTCTCAGTAGGAAGAGAATGCAAACCAAGTTCTATTGATTCTTCTTAGTAGTAGTGGGAGTGAATGACGCAGAGCTCTGAGTGAACGATTTAGAGCTCTGAATCTTATCATCTCTAGACGTTTTGATTATAAACAGAAGTGTTTCCACAAGCATCGCCAAAACTAGTCCAAGAATTCCACCAGCAGCACTCTGAAAGGAGAAAACAGAACAAATACGAAACACGAATGATTTAGAAATCCACTCAACCGCAGCAAGTTTTCTGAAAATTTGACAAGATCAGAGATGCACAAAACATACCAAAGCGGGGTTGCGGTTGAATAAAGCTCTGAAAGAAGCGTATCCAACCAAATATCCAGTGAACATGGTAAGACCAACATGTAAACCTATAGAATGACGTTGCAAGGAAATCAAAATCTTCAGTAACCAATGTGTAACACTTTTCCAAGAAAAGAGTAACCGAGCAAAATACTAACCGAAACCGAGCTGGTCTTTGTAAGAGGAGAAAGGCTCTTCGACTTGTTTCCTGGGTGTTATATCTTTAACAAGCTCAGCATACTCCTTCCTCTCTGCTATTTCTCTGAGCTTTACTAATCTCAGTTTCAGTTCTTCACTCTACCAAGAGAAAAATAAGATCAAATTAAACATGGCACAGTTAAGGAAAGACTTCAACCAACGAACCAGAAGCATTCGTGAATTACATTCAACCGAGGAGCAGCGATGTTTCTTCGATCAAGCTCAGTTATTCCAATGAACCAAATAGAGTTTTGCATATTTGTATTTTCAATATGAATCAAACAAAACTACAAAACACAAATTAACTCATTTTATATTACCATAAAGACAATCTCTTTTGTTGCTGAATTGTTTTAGAGCACAATCACTATCATTTATATAATCTCCTTCAATGGAACCTCTTACAGAAGACTAAAGCGTAGAAACAGAATCTAAATAGATCACATTTCTCCTGATACGAATTCGAAAGTCCCAGAAAGATAGTGTAAGATTCGAAGTAAGCTTACCTTCTCTCTGGGTTTGGGACTGGTGAATACGAAATCGGAGCCGGAGAAAAGCCCCAACAAATCCGGTCTGGTCGACGGATCGGATCCGGTCCATATAGCACGGAGCAATTTGTACGGAACGGTGTTCTTCGAGCGAAGATCGGAAGCAATTCCTCTGAGTTCCTCGGAGAGACGAAGATCACCGGAGGCGAGTGAGAGAAACGACCGCATCGGTTCAGTGGCGGAGATAACCAATCCAGAGCCATTTTTCGGGTCGGGTTGATCCATCCTTGATCGGGTCCGAAACACTTTGAACAACAAACGCCATGTTTTTATTTAAACGTCATCCAAAAAATATATCACCAATTAGGTCCCTTAAGTTTTACAAGTATCAAAAATACGTCGTATACTTTGTTTTATTACTTAACACTCCCCAAATTTTAAAAATGCTTAGTATAATTTCTTTGTCAAAAAATAATGAATAACACGTAATTCTGTGATATACATAAATTAAAATACACTTTAGGTGTTAAGTTGAAATAATTAAATTCAAAAACTATACATAAATTTGGTTGAAACTTGAAATACAGTTAAAATTAAATGACTGTAGTCCGACGTGGCAGTATTTTGCTACGTGGCGTTACTCTAGCACGTGTGAATTACTCGAATCACGGATACGAAGTGGGTATTATTGTAAATAAAAAGTAATACAATGGTGGTTTCCAGAAAAAGTTTAAGTCAGTCAAATAGTATAATCCTATTGGGCTGTATCTATCAATCTCTATCTTTTTTAGTTTCGTCTTCTCCAATTATGGATCACCATTTCTGTTATTTTCCCTAGAAAATTCCGCAAACCCTAGAGAGCTTCAGAGAGAGAGAAATCTCCATTGAAACAGATCAGATTGGGCGAGAGAGAAAGAGTTATCAGAGAAAGAAGCCTCTGATCCTCCTCTCTGATTCCCTAATATGAAATAATAATAAACCTTACACGATCTCTGTTTTTTTTTTCCTCTTTGAAGATTTTCTTCGATTCTCCATTGAAATCGGTATATATATACAAAGAAGAAGGAGAAAGGATGATATCGAATCCGAGTTTATTGTCATACACTTGCATTGCGAAAGGAAACGTAGTTCTCGCGGAGTTCGTTTCAAAGGAAGATCCAGGAATCGAAGCTGTAGCTTTACGATGTATCGAGAACGCGCCTCCTCATCATTCGATGTTCTCTCACACTGTTCACAAGAAGACGTACACGTTCGCGATCGGCGACGATTCGTTTGTTTATTTCGCGATTTTGGATGAAGGTATGGAGAAATCTGAATCGTTCTGGGTTTTGAACCGGTTGAGATCGGTTATGGAGGATCTGATCAGAGGAGGTGGATCTGATGCGGAGACGTTGGTTAACCCGGTTTCGCATTGTCTTCAATCGAAGCTTGACCCAGTTTTCGCGGAGATTGTTGGTGTTGTTGATGTTGATTTGGAATTGGATATGGATTTGGTTGGATCACCGAGGAGCGTAGCGAGGGAGAGTCGGAACCCGAGCATTGATTCGTCTAAAGGAAGAAGAGCTGCTTTGATGCCACTTTTGGGGAAGCCGTTGAAGGCGTTGAAGAAGAAGAAGAGATCGCATAATAACGAAGCGAAAGGGGAAGATTCTTGCGAGGTTGGTTCAATCAACGAGATATCAGAGAAGAAGGTTGATTTATGTGGGAATGGTAACAATGGAGTCTTACGCAAGGAACTGAGAAATGGGTTGTTGAGTGATCATCATCATAGACAAAAGGCTAAACAGATATGGAAGAAACATGTTTGGGTTGTGCTAATGTTCGATTTCTGCATCTGTGCTGTTTTGTTTGGCATCTGGCTTTGGATTTGTGAAGGGTTTCAATGCATTGAAGGGTAAAAGTAAAGTTTAATCATCATCTTGTGTACATCTCCAAATTCATATTTGTTTTCAGTCTGCATCAAAATTTGATCATCATTGACGTCTTTTTTCTTGTGGGTATTCGTTTTTTTGGATCGAAGAATCTGATCCCTTTTTTCTTCTCACTTTTCTTGTTCTTACATCTTCTTAAAGTCAGTCACAAAAAGTGTTGTTTCCAGGAGGAAAACTAGGGTATAGGTTGAATCCTGGTTTACATTGTTAGTGATATGTTCATTGTACTTTTGGAAATTTTAATCATTCACAAGCAAAACATGTGTTGTACTATGACCATCTCTTTATTTTTATAGTTTCTCTTTTGCTGTTTGATTCCATATATGGTGCTTGTGATTGAACGTGGGTCACACAATAATGGAGGACAAAAAAAAAAAGATGGTCTCAGATCCATTCACACGTCAATATTTTACTAGATATATACACCGCATCTTTAGTCGGCGTATATAAAAATAATATACGAAAATGAAAGTGAATCCAGTACTAGTAGTTAAATCTTATGTTGTAAAATCTGTAACAGTCTTTAAGGCTTAAAGAGTTGTACGAAGATGGATTACATTACAGACACTAAAAGTGAAAGAAAGGTTTTTGGAAATAAGAAACAAAAGAGGGAGAAAGTGTTAAATGTGTGGTCTCAGTCTCGAGTCTCAATCTCTCAGCCACAAGGTGTGAGTTTCTTGTTACCTGCACCACGAGGATTATCGTCCTTCCAATCATCGAAAGCTCTAGCTTTCATCACGGCTTCTTCGTCTTCATCATCCTCTTCTTCGTCTTCTTCCTTTCTTCTCAGAGGTTTATCGTTGTGCCATGAGGTGGTTGCTTCTTCAATGGCTTTTTTCGTCTGCTCTTGCCATTCGTTCATTATGTTCATCTCTGTTAACCCAGCATCCTCTATGCACATTGTTGGCATCCTACAAAGTCAAAGGTCAATCACCATTTTTTAAATCTCAAAATGGAACAAGTTTTTCTGATGACTGATGAGCATAGCTTTGTGTTTACCTGTGACTTGGTTGGAAAACCTGAGCTATCATCCTCTCTCTCTGGGTAGAAAGCGGTCCACCCACAATGCTTGCTGGACCGAATATAAGAGGTTGGTGCTTGTGTTCGTGACCTTGTGATACTGAAGCTCTTCCTTCTAACACATCTTGTGCAAATGTGGCACAAGTGATTGGTTGTGTCGGATTAGAGTACTGTACCCTTGCAGCAGTGTCTCTGTGCCTGTTTTCAGCTTGCTTTGTACGATCATCAAGAGCAACGCGAGAAAACCCATCCTCTCCATCCTGATCAAAAGATCACAACAATTTTCTCTGTTTATATGTTTATCAAATACTTTTGTTAGCACCTAAAAAAGACTAACATTACGGTAAAACTACCTTCAACTGTCTTTCCTTCACTTCAGAGAGCATTTTCTCTTCTATCTTTAGTATTTCCATCAGATCAATGGCCTGTAGCGAAGGTCAATCATAAGATAAAGCCTCAACTCGTGTCACATCATAGGATTCCAATAAATGACTTTTAGACAAACCTTACAAATAGCCAAGTTAATTGAGGAGAGCCATGCCTGCAGAGAATAGCCATAAGACAAGACTTAGACGAAAATCAAATTAGAAGAAAGCAGCAAAACAGAAAGTGGGACAAACCTCTCTCTCTTCTTCGCAGTCATCATCTGGAATATCTTCTTCTCCAGCTTCCACCGGAGTTGACAAGGCACCTGCTTTAGTTGAACGTCCGCGTCGCTCCTTCCTCTCTTTAATTTCAAGAAGCTTTGCCTCTGCAGCCTTTCGACGTTTGAATCGAGCTATCTACAAAGTATCATAGTTATGAAGACACAGCATGCATTTCAAAATCCGAAAACATTTAAACTTCATTCTCATGGTTATATAAACAAAACAAAAAAAAAAAAGAAACAGGGCTTAATCTACCTTCAAACCCCTTAGATCTGCAGCTGCACCAGAACCTCCTCGTGAAGCAGCCTCCAACTCCTCATCTGGAACAAGCTCCATTGCCTCACAAAACGTAAAGAACTCCTAGACACAATAAGATTATACATCAATCCCAAGAAAAAAAAAACTCCAACCAAACACTCATTCCCACTAACACTGGCATCAAAGGGGTGCGACACTCAGCAGAAAAATCACCTTCAACTTTGCATAAGCGGCCTTAAGAATTTGAATGTGATCTTCCTGTATGACTTTCGCCGTTAGCTCCGCAAGATAGTAAGGCACCTATGATCAACAAGAAATATACCCCTCGTCAACCGAAAACTAACAATCTTATGATCTTCACGCAGAGTAACTAGTAAGTCCAATAAAAAAAAAGGGCACAATCCGAAATCTCAGAATCCACATTGGGAAGTAACAGGACCAACCGAAGTTGTTCAATTTCTACTCTTTCTACACCTAAAACCCCCCAAACAACAGAGACTCGATAGCATAGAAATATACCAAAAGGTACTTGAGATTGTTCGTGCTAATATCTTCTTTAGTCTCATTAGAGGAGAACAGTCCCAGTTTCCCGATCATGTCTTCGCACTTCTGAAACATCTCACATCCTTTCTTCACAACATCCTAAAAAATGAAAACGTCCAATTCAGTAAAAACTTGCGATTCGAAATACCCATTTCAGATAAACACCCTAATCGAATTCGAATACAGAAAAATAAAAGAAGTTAGAAGATTCGACCTGATCAACACCAGACTCTGAAGCAGCGAGATGAATTTTCCTAGCTTGCTCGAATAGCGCCGATAAAGGCAATTCCTCCATAGCTAAACCACCCATCACAGGAAATGAGAAGGAATTCAAAAGATGGGAGAGTATCACAGAAATGTCTTTTGGAATGTTTTGTTTTAGGGTTCCCCAAATCGAAATCTGACGAACTTACCCGAGTTTTTGTTAACAACGATGGAACTTTATAAGAAACGGTTGAGATCATGCCGCGTCAAATTGAAACAAATATAAGCCGTTAGATCTGTAGGAAAAAAAAAAAATCTCAAACCGACTCGGTTTGTCAAAAATCCAGTCAAAGATCAGGTGCGGAAGGGTGCACTGTAAAACCGCACGTAACAGTGTAAACATAAGTCCCCTAGCACATGAATTGTTTGTAATAATAGATTTTGATTTGGTGCTTTTTTTGGTAAGATCAAATTTTCCTGATTTTCGCATGTCCGACTAGTAAACTAGTATCCCACCCGCTGTCTATAACCGGTAAAAATTGTCGTAGTGCTTTTGATTCAATCGATTTGTAGCGATAAACTTTGGGGGAAAGGTTGAGGGAAAACGGCCAATTCCTCTATTATAAACTATAGGGAACTGGACGTTTTCCCGAAAGATTGATGATAAAGCAAATTATAATGACTATGAACCAACTGGATTTAGAAACATTTAGTAGCTCATGGACCGAAGACGAAGAGACGACTTAATTGAACATAACTTATGTATATATAGACTCTCACCAATTTCATTCTACATAGCTTGAAAAGGAAATGAACTGATTGAACAAAACTAGAGATGTTCAACGCTTTATAGGCAATTTCACTCTACATGGCTTGAAGAGGAAATAAATTGATTGAATTAACTGTACTATGTTATATACAGAGAAAAATATCTTCTCGATAATATCCTGAAACGCGCAAGTATTCATGAAGCGCTCTCTTGGTATTTGTAACAATTTCTCAACCCTCGAGATTGACAATCTTCATATTCCTTCACCAAATAGCTATATGTCCTGTCCTGTCCTGTGAAACACACAGCATCATTGGAACTAAACTGAACAAACGAGTCAAAGAAGTTCTCTGACTAAAACAAAATTGTAAAAAGCAAGTCAATTGGGCTTGATGATGGGCCTGAAGTGTGTATGCATCCGGCGATGTATATAAAAGATAATTAATTGACTATAAAATGGGTTACTTTAAAATTCAGGACGATAGTATTATTTTATCAAACAAAGTTCCCAGCTTTTCAGATTTCATCAAGCTTGATTTCTTATCGAAGTAAGATCCCGAGAGAGATAAAGAGAGATAGAGAGAAGCTTTTGTAATTTGCATTAGTTGTCGCATCATCATGATGACCTTTTCATCTAAACAATACCTTTCTTCCTCACCAATCCTTCCTCTCTCATTTCATCACTTTAATTTACTTACAGAGGTACTTTGATTTCTAATCACTTTCTTCTATATGAATTTCATTTTTAACTATATAAGCACAAGGTTGACTAAAATCTGACTCGGCCGATTGATTTGTATCTGTCATGATGTTCTCTACTGAAAGTTTCTGACTTTTTTTTTACATTTCGTTTCGTAAAAAGAATGCGTTTTGAATTTGGATGTATGCATTTGGAAGTTTCACTGTTTGATTGGGATAATAAAAAAAAGGTTTAGACTTTAGAACTGAAGTGATGTGTGGTTTGGTTTTTCAACAATTGAATGATGTAGTTCTCAAGTTGTTTGCAATAATGCCTCAAAGAACAAAAGCCTTTGAGGTGTTGAAAGTAAAAGGTGTTAATGTTGATAGTGAAATGGAATGATTAAATTTACATGGTCCACTTTTTATATCTCTAATCATATCTGTGGTTTCAATTTCACTTATTTCTTCTACATCACCAATCAATTTATAACAGCTTTGATGAAAGAGTATTTATGTCGTTGAAACAGTGTTTTACCCAATCTGGAAAATGAAACAACACAAACTCTTTTTCTGTTTCTGTGTACCCTTTTCACCTTTTAGAGTTTTAAAAGATTCTCTTTTTCAAGTTTCCAATTCAAAATCACAACATTAGTGCTAATCTGATTATGAAGCTATGGTTTGATGGCTTTTGTTGACAATTATTAGCTTGATTTTTGAAGAAGAGAAAAAAATGAGATGATTGGAATGAGCAATGTAGGGACACATTAAGGGGCCTTTGTGTTAAGATAAAACCAGGAGAAGCATACATTTTTCTTGCTTTGTCTATCTGTAAGGATGATTTTATTACATGATTCTTTTCCAAAGTGTTTTTACATGTGTGTCAGATATTTTTATTCACCAAACTTTATTCCTCTGCCATCACCATCTGGAAAAATAAAAATGAAAAGCTTATGTAACTCCCACCCAACAATATAACATGCTATACCACATGTACTTTTTTTGCAGTTTTCTTGTGCTTAGACTTTGCATTTTCACTCAACCTTTGTTTAATTCTTGCGTAAGATCTCAGACTTCTTTACTTACTGGCATCTTTTCTTTCTTTTTGCTATCAATTAAAACCTGTTCTGTTCTTGCATTTGAGTTTTTGCTATTTTGTTTTGGATAATTCGATTCACATTGAATTTGATTTAATCAGAAGTTGCTCTGATTTTTTTTGCTTTTTTTTTCCTACCAGATGGATTGCAATAGTCAAATTGTCTCTTGAGATTCAGATTTAGTCATCTCTACAGAGATTGATTGTCTTGTTGCTATCTGTGTTGTTTTTCTTCTTAAGAGCGACCATCATGTCCATGGGAGATGAGAAACAGGGCGAGATGAGGAGCAGTATGATGCTGTTTGGTTTACTGATTAGGAGAATCTTTGATGAGGAGAAGAGTAAGCTTCTCCAGAGGCTTGAGGATGCCAATACTGAAATTACAGAGTTGAAGAAAGTGAGGAATGAAGATGCAAAAGCTAACGAGAAGGTAGTTAGCATATTCGCATCTCAAAAGCAGAATTGGTTAAGGGAGAGGTATGGATTAAGGCTTCAGATTGAGGCTCTGATGAAGGAACTAAGGAACATTGAGAAGAGGAAGAGAAAAATCTTATCGGAGATGCAAGAAAGATTAAATGAAAAGGAATGTTTAGTGGAATCTAAAGAGAAGGCAGTGGAAGAAGAGAAGCGTAAATGTGAAGAGTTAGAAGAAAGGCTGGTCAAAGCAGAAAAGGAAGTTCAAGATTTAAGGGAAACGCAAGAGAGAGATGTACAAGAACATTCATCTGAGCTATGGAGGCAGAAGAAGACATTCCTTGAGCTTGCTTCTAGCCAGAGACAGCTTGAAGCTGAACTGAGTCGTGCAAATAAGCAAATCGAAGCTAAAGGACTTGAACTTGAAGACTTGTCATTAGAAATCATTAAGATGCGAAATGATATGGAACAGAAAGATCGAATATTGGCTGTCATGATGAAAAAGTCAAAACTGGACATGACCGAGAAGCAAATGGCATTGCTTAAGGAGACTAAAAAGAAACAAGATGAAGAAGAAGTAAAGAAATGGAGAACGAATTCTAAGTCCAGAAAAAACGAGAGACGGTCACTAAGAAGCATGTTTGCCTTTGAAGCCACAAGTAAGCCTAAAACCAACAGTGTTCCTTCCATTACTCATATTGAACATCTGGAGTTGAATAAAGATCCTGATGTCATCCCAGAGATCATGGATTCCTACTCCGTTGGTGATTTCAATGAACTAGGTAAGTCCTCGAAGAGCTTCAAGTTTCATTTATAGTCTCTTTTCGAAATTTGAATTGATTCTGATTATATTTGTACATTTTAAAGGAGTGGATGAAATTGCAAAGAAGCATGAGAATTTGATTTTTGGAGAGGAAGAACTTTGTATTAGGGTGGTAGGGAAGAATCGAGAGATAGAGCTAGGAGAGTTTACAAATCATATGAAACTAAAAGATGAAAAGGTTGAAGCTTTGTGTTTGCATCTGATGAACTCCGAATTAGAATCAAAGCGGTTGAGATCTTGTATTGAAGGACTGAGCCAAGAAATGTCACAGTTGAGACACGAAAACACACAGTTGGAAGGCATGATAAATCGAAGTGGGGAAGAATCGGTTTCCTTGAGGAAACAAGAATTCAAGACTCAACCAAGAAGCTTGATACCCCACAAGAACAGCACGAGTTGTAGAAGAAAGAACACCAAACCAGAAGCACGAGAAGAGCGAGAGAAAGAATTCAGATCAAGGGAATTTTCTCGGGAAAATGCAACTGAAAAAGGAAGGGAATCATATTCTCCTGATGAGTTGAGACATTTGACTTTGAAGGCTGCTCAATCTGATGCTGAAGAAGGATCTGAAAACGAAAGACTTCTACCAGAGAATGAGCGTACCAAAAGAGAGAAAGCGAATGTTAAGGAGAGTAAGAGCCTAACAAAGTCAAACAGCACAAGCAATCCACCTTGGAGAATGGATCTTCATGCTCTTGGAATTTCATACAAGATCAAAAGGTTGAAACAACAACTGATGATGCTTGAAAGATATATTGGGAAGCCCGAGAGCCAAGAGATCGGAAAAAATAGCAGCGAAACCGGGAAAAGGGCTTTGTTATTGCTCATTACATTGCTCAACAAACAAGTTACTAGGTATCAATCACTACAAGAAAAGATTGATGATTTATGCAAAAGAATGGTAAGCAATCATTTTCTCATACCAATTAAATTACTGTATCTGTTAACACAAACTGATTCTTTTTGGTTAACCATTATCTATAGCATGTGAACGAACCGGAGAAGACTAGTGGAAAATTCAGAGAAAATGGGGAAGCCAAAACATCACTAGAGCATTTCTTAGATGAGACATTTCAGCTGCAAAGATACATAGTGGCAACAGGACAAAAACTGATGGAAATCCAATCCAAGATCGCTTCTGGCCTTGTTGAGGTTCTAGTAGGAATAATCACTACAGAATCCTCCTCTTCTACAAGCAGCTTTGATCCAGAACGTTTTGCAGAAAGCATCAAAAGTCTGTTTCAGGAAGTACAAAGAGGGCTTGAAGTTAGGATATCTCGAAGCATAGGTGATCTTGAAGGTACATTAGCTCGTGAGGGAATGATACATTTGAAGCGACGAGGCGACATGGAGCTACGAGTATGAGAATCTACAAAATGTGTAAATTCTTACAATTCTTCATAAGCTCTTAATTAAGGTAAACGAGAACAATTAGCTTTTGTATATAGAATTCACTAATATATTATACAGGGAACCTCGGTTTGTGTTTAGATTAATATAGAAACATTGCTTCTTCATCTTTAGTTGAAACCTTGTCAATTTCAGAGAGATGTGCAGTACAAATACTGCATTACACTAAGATGCATGCTAAATGTATGATCTAGTACTATAAGTAAGATGCTCTCAATAAGATAATTGGTTTGGTTTACAGACCAGAGATTTCGGTTCGGTGTTGGTTAGCAGCCATATTAGAAAGGCCCCTATACAAAAAGCATCAGATAAGTGTGTTATAAAAAGACTTGGCTAAGGAAAGGATGGGGGCTTAAGTTGGATGTATCTGTCGCTTTTTGAAGTTGATAGTAAAAAAAAAAAAGTAGCTTTTGGAAGTGATATAGTAAAAAGCATATGCATGTGTGTTCTTGCTTTGCCACTTTGTGAAAGCTACAAACATTTCAATCTTACAATGTTTGGTAGTTGCGTCTTGTGTTATCTTCCCACAATTAAAACATAATGTTATACCCAAAGAGGAAAGGTATTTATATCAGATTACTTAGATATATATATATATATATTAAATCCAGTTTTCTTTTGTTAATCTATGAAAAAAAAATTCTAGTTTTGATAAATTTTTATGCTTTTCATATATCTTTGTATACTAATTAAGAAATCTCTATAATATTCTAATTAATCAGGAGAAATAAAGATGAAGGTTAAGAAAATGTACAACTTGTGGTTGAGAAATTGAGAAATATTTTCTCCACTTACAAATGAGATGCATACTAGCACTTCACGTTTCGTAAACGCAATCGAATTGCTTTATGACATATATAAAAAAAAACTAAAAAGCACACAAGTGCCAAAATAAATAAAGAGCCTTTTGTTACGGGTTATCTTCATAATTCCTCTTTATTTCATAACGAATGGCATATATTAATTTCACATTTTATTAAGTATTTTTATGTTATATATACTATTAAACCTAGGAGAAGAAAGTAACATTTGACTAATGTCAGTGGCCTCTCAATTCTCATATAACCTAAATTACATGTTAAAATCAAAGGCAACCCTCAGTTCTCATCTCACCAACGTACGTGTTACTTTCATTTATAAACTTTTGTGATACTAACTAATTAAAAAAATGGTTCAATTAACTATAATACGATATAACATATTTCTTTGATTTATACTTTTCAAATGTTTTGATATAAATTAAATCTTAAAAATATAATCAAATTAAATAAATGAGTTCCACTAAACATGAGACTCCTAGCTAGCATTTTCGTTCGGGATGTATATACATATATAGAAACTAGAGTACTCCTTGTAATCATGATTTAGTTTAGGGGAGTGTAAAAATTTGTTGTTACGTATGACATGTAACTTAGCTTGTTGATATGACAAAGAGTAATAATTTTGTATCTTTTTTTTTTTTCGCCGAGTAATAATTTTGTATCTCAAAATTAGACTTGCGTTTCTTGAAATATTTGTGATAAAAAATTTACACTTCAATTCGTTTCTTTTCTTGAATTATTTGTTAATGATCGATTGACCCAAATCCTAATGAATCATCATAATATCAAAGTAAGTGGTATTTTTCGATAGATTCCAACATACACATATGGAGACTATGGAGTTTACAATATGTTACATGTAAACCATACATATATCACATACAAAAACACAATATACATCTAAAAATAATGCATGCACGAATAATAAAAATAAAAAAAAAAAAAAGCTAAGAGAAGGCGAAGAGACAGGAGATATGCATGATGCGAACCTAATCTTCGCATTCGTCTCAACACAAAAGTCGCTGCAACATAACTGATGCAACGACAAACATAGAGAGAGAGAGAGAGATGGAACACAAAGAGAGCTAAGCTGCCCTTTGACTTATTCCAATCCCTTAAACCAAAATTGACCGTTGGTCCATCAACACACGTCCTCGTCAACTTCCTTCACCACGATCCATCACCCTTTCATTTAATTTTCTTACCAATAATATTTTCTGTTTTTTTTTAATCTCTCTTTATACAAAAACAAAACACTAAAAACTACACTACTGCCTAAAACAAACTAACAAAGCATGTGTCTTCTAATAGCAAATGAAAACACCTTCACATGTAAACGTTTTCGAACCTAATCATTAGTTTTCAATCTATAGTTTACGTACGTTAACCAAAACGAATGAAATTAAATTAGATATTTATTTTAGAATTTTTCACTATTCACGAATATTTGATTGTAAAGGTACTTAACATTAAATTAACAAGTCGTTTTCAATAATTATAAAAACATACAAAAGACCACATCCCTAGCTCGTGAACAAGAAAGCACAAAAGATGAGCCGTTTCATTTATTTTGTTTAATTTTCAATTCATTTAATTTCTTTTCTTCTCCATCATGTCTTCTTCTCTAATATAACCTCTCTCTCCCACTATTCATCGTCCTTAAACTTTTCCTTTTT
Source organism: Capsella rubella (assembly GCF_000375325.1). Lineage (NCBI taxonomy): Eukaryota > Viridiplantae > Streptophyta > Magnoliopsida > Brassicales > Brassicaceae > Capsella > Capsella rubella. Next base: position 7,549,677 of record NW_006238916.1, read on the forward strand.
CTTGTTCAAATGAATCCAATCTCTCAATAAAGCTTTCTTCTTTCTCCTATTTAATCCAAACCCATTTCGTATAAACGTCAAAAAAACATTATCAAGAATACAAAAAAAACAAAACAAATATGGTTTATGTTAATGATCAAGATCGGTTCTGTTCTTCTACACCTAAGCTTCCTCTGTTTTCATATCCGACAGATAACATCAGAGCATACGAAACTCCAGGGTTAGCTACACCACCGGTTAATATCGCCGGATCTGTTCCTTTTCAATGGGAAGAAGCTCCGGGGAAGCCTCGCCGTATTAAGAAACCAACGAGGTCGAATCACAAAGGTGTCGTGAGATGTCTTGACCTTCCTCCGAGGCTACTCTTACCGGGAGAATCGAATACGGCGAACGAGCCTTCTCCGACCACTGTTCTTGACGGTCCTTACGATTTACGTCGTCGTTCACTGTCGCTACCGAGATCCTCGGCTGTTATTAGGAAGCTTAGAGGAGTTCCGGCGCCGGCGCCGGAGAAAGAACAGAGGTTGTTTGGTGGGTCGAGTAGATGGGGAAGTTTTGGGAAATGTAAAGAAGTGTCTGAGGGTATATTTGACTTTACACGTTTTAGAGACGACGGTTATCATTACCGGAAGGATTGGGCCGGTGGAGGAAGAGGAGGAGGAAAAGTTGATTTCGCCGGCGGCACAAAAGTGAAACTTTTTACGAGTAAAATAAAAGGAAGCTTTTTTAATCTTTCTCATACAACAAAGTCTGATTTCTGGGTAAGTTCTTTTTATCAAAAGTTTCAAACTTTACTTTTTTTTTTTTTTTCCCTAACTTCAGTTTCAGATTCTTTAAAGTTCGTTCTATAAAAAGTTTCATACTTTTTTTACTATTAGGTTTTTTTTATAACGAATTATGAAATTTTTTTTCATTGGAATGTCAAATTTATTGCAAACAACAAAAAAAAAAGGGAAAATCATTGTCGTACGTAGTAGAGATTAAAATATGTTGGTGCAATAATAATAGACCTTTTTTGGGGTATGCATGTGAGGGAAGTAAAAGCGTAAACCTAATGATTCTATTTTTATAAATGCAGGCAAAGGTTTACGAAGGGTTTAAGCAAGTGATTCCATGGAAGCGTAAACAAGAGAATCTTCAAAGAACCAACTCTTCCATTATTTAAAACTCGAATCTCTCTTTGATAGTTTGGTTTACTAATTAATCTTCTTCTCTCTTTGTGTGTATACTTTATTATTTATACAAATTTGTCCAGGAGACAAATTGTATTACATTTTACTATGCTAACTAGTGTATTGGCCTTTTAACCCAAAAAAAATGATAACTAGGGTATTTATTTTAATGTTGTTGAATAGTTAATTTGAAAATGAACAAAATTCTTATGTATTTAAATGACTAGATAGTCAATTTTAAAGAAAAAAAAAACCAGTCAAACATTATCACTGATGTGAAAACTTAAAAAAGTAACATTTCACACAAAATGAAGAAATTTGTTTTTTTTTTTAAATAATAGATCATTGTCTATAATTGACTTTGCTAGTTTATGTAAGTTTTGTCAAAGTTGTTAAAAAAATGGCAGTTCAATCATAGAGCTCAAACTTCCACATAGTCATTATAAATACTAATGCAAAATTATAATTTATCCAACTCGTTAACCTTAATTTCATTCATAAAAAATAATTGATAAAAAGTTACATTGTTCCATCAAGTATATAGCTGTGTATATATAAAAACCTAAAGAATCATATTCCCTAGATCTTCTAGATAAAGTTGACCAATTGGGTTAAGAGACGACATCGGTCTAAAGCCAAAACAAGAAATAGAGAAAACATTAAAAAAAAAAAGTTCAGTAATAATCATGAGCAAGTGATTTTCTTTTCTTGTAATTAGCTTTGAAACAAGCTTGCCTCAGCTTTTTGGTTCCATCAGAGAGTTCAGCATCTGGTTCTTGCTCTATAAGAACTCTATGTTCCTCCAAATTCTTCACTTCATCTTCCATTCCAACACTCTATATATCACCAAAAACATGTATTAATATATCAAACATTCAAAATATATAAAAAAATGCAATGAACCCTAAAACGTTACTAAGTGAATTTAATAATGTTGCACCTTGAGATTCTTTATGAGAGAGTTTAGACTCTTGAGCTTCCGATGAGGCCACCGGTAAATCCCTAATTCCCTGCATCGCTTCTTCAACACAGTGAGTCCCACATTGAGTTCTTTAGCCGCTTTCATGATTGGTCTATCGAAGAACTGCTTGATCTCATCCATCTCTAGTTTGTCTTGTCTCTTTTTCTTAGAGTTCCTCTTCTTCACAATCCTCTTTTCACATCTCTCGTTTGAACTTAGACAATCATTTTCAACAGCCAACGGAGAAGAGGATTCACTGGAGACGTAAGGCTCTTGAGTTGATGACATTTGAATATCAGATGAGATTATGTTATCCACTTCCATGTTTTTGAAGAAATCTTCAAAGCTAGTGTATTGAAACTCAAAATGCAACCCCGGATTTGGTTTCAGATCTTCAATATCTAGAAGAGAATTGAGTGGAGGCAACCTGTAAACAAAAAAAAAACGATTAAGAAAACAAAGAGACACGAGAGATAACTTGTTTAGCAAGGAAAAATATCAAAACGTTTCAAACTTACGTGTCTAACATGTCGTAAAACGAATCTGGTTCATACTCTTTTTTGATTTTTGGAGAATCAAGTCGACGAAGAGAGTTAGGATCCATTTGTTGAAGAATCAGTGATGATAACAAAAGGACAGAGTAAAGTGTTGACTAACGCATTACGTATATATAGTAGTCTCTTGTAAGAAAAGATTAGTGTTCGTTCATAGGGATTGTGTACAATGTAATGGGAGTTACGAGTCCCAAAGCGTAAATAATCATTAAATGTTTAGATCATTACTAAATACCGTGTGACTTTGATTAATTGTATGATCATGGGGGCTGAATTGTGTGTTGAGTTGCTTCGTAATTAAATGTAACTCTTATGATGGTTGATTAGGGAGGGATTAATACTTCTTCTTATCCATCATCTAGTCAAAGTCAATGCATGAAAGTGATAAGATCTATCTATTTTTCCTAAAAATCACAATCGATATTAAATGAATTGAGTTTTTGTGTGTTATTATTAGATCATTAGATGATGGCATGTGTTATATGTTACGATGATAGATTCATTTGATGTGAAACGTAGTCAAATCGAAAGCTTCAATTGTATTTATCTTTTCTTAACTTCTCAAATCTAGTTCACACACTACATAACAATAATACATTGTTTGAATAAATCTGTGAGAAAATCGTAATATTTGTGCTCAAAGCATGAACTGAACTGAACTGACTTGTTCATTGTAGTTTTGAGTTCTCGGTGAGGAATAAAAAAGAATCAAACTTCTTCCTTTTCAACATTGTTGGTTCTTCACTTCTGCCCAAATTCTTGAATTGTTCTTGTGGCCAGTGTAAGAACGTCTACAAACGCAGAGAAGGAAGCGCGAAGAAGCCTTGCCTCTATTGCTTCAAAGTGCCTGCAAAATAATCCGTTGAGAAAAGATCAAAACTAGTATAAGAAGCAGGCTAAGTCGAAATAGGTTCTATGGACTAGAGGTGACTAACTAAAGCGATTCAACGATCGAATAAGGCAATGAAGGACTTAAAGCAACTTACACAGAAAGCTTATTGTTTGATACTGACATAATTCTTCTCACTTTATCAGGCTGCAACTGCATTAAGGATCACACAACAGTACAAATTCTAACATAAGTGAAATTGGAAAAAGCTTGTTGGAAATTAGGTCTTTTTCATATACTGAGAAATTTCAAACCTCTTTATCAACAGCCAATGATGTATAAACAATCAAAGCATGTTCTTCCGTTTCAAAATTCACATCCAAATTACTGCAAATTGACAAAAAGCTCTGTTACATCAAACCCCTAACAAAGTCCCATTGAAAAGATACCACATTTACATCAAATCCCTAACAAGAGTAATCCTCAATATCGTTGTGCAATCTTAAGCCAAGCTCTAAAAAGCCAGTTCAGGAGTTCGAATCAACCTAATTGAGGGGAGCAATGAAACTAAACTAGGTTCGTAGTGCTGGTTAAAGATCGAAACTTTTGAGTCTATTCCTTCAAATATGTCAGACCCATGAACTCTATAATCAAATCCGTATGTTCTATCATCACATACATAGCAAACACGTTACGAACTACAGGAAACTAAGAGCTGAATCGAATCACTAGAGAGAAGAATCGAATCACTAGAGAGAAGAATCGAAAAGTTCCCAAATCAGAGAAGCAAAGTAAGAGAATTTACAGAACATACCAGCTAAAATCCCACGTTTGGTCCGAACGAGTAATTGCAGGAACAGTCGCAGCCATTTTCAGCTGTTTGCTTCCTTCCTTCCTCCGTCAATGGAGAAGGTTTTGGAAAATTTGATTAAAACCCTGTTTGCGAGAAGTCGGGAACCACAGGAAGGGAAAAAAAAACACAAGCAGGATTTGATTGGGCTTAATACGGGCCTTATATTTTTGAAGCCCATGAATTTTTTCAGAACGAGACAAATTGAAGAGAATACCATTTCCGTGAACAAAGGGTATGTCATATGTGAAAGAGTATATTCGAGGAGTATATCTTGCATGAAGGAATATTACTTTGAAGTTTGAACATAAACTAGCATCTCGTCTACTCATTTTGCTATCTCTTCGCTATCTCTCTTCACTTCTCTTTCTCTGGTTCTGCAAAATAACATTCAGCTACTTAGACATAAGTCACCAAAGAAAAGCTTGAAACGTTGGTTTCAGACAGAAGCAGTACACCAGGCATGTCCGATTTTCTCATCTCTTTCTTATCTTTGTGTTTGTTTCAGAATTAGCTCTCTTGTTTCACAATCTTTTGATAGATAATGTTTCGTAACTAGAAGCTGTCTTCATGAATGTTTTTGATACTTGAAAGATTCATGAAACCTAGAGTTAATGTTTATATAAAAACCCCCAAGCTTTCTAATGCATTGAACTTTTTTCTAGTATTAGAGATAATTATCATAGCCTAGTGATTTGGCATAGTTGTATAGGACTCTTGTAATTCTTATTTATATGCAGAAACTTTGAGAAACAGGTGTGTTCTCATATAGGTACACAAAAACACGTATGCCTCAACTGAGATTTTGATGTTTTATCTTTTACATATTACATTCGTGGAATAATGTTTGTCATGGAGTGACGTTGTAATGATTCTCTACAGGTGCGTATATATGAACAGGTTTGTATTATCTCTTCCATGTAAAAGCAGTGTCTTCTTCTCTTAGCCTCTGTTTGCAGCAAGAATATCTTTAAGCTTTCATGTTTTCATCAGCTTGTTCATTGAAGAACTGCCTCATTGCTTGTATGAAAATCTGTGTTGAAAGACGTCAAATTATTATTATAAGTCTAGTTGCTTATGTTCTATCTTTGACATAATTAAGCAGTGAGGAGCTTACTTGGTCGACAAATTGAAGAGAAGGGTTTTTGTTATGTGAGAGAAGGTCCAACTTTGACAGGTTTTACGATCCTGAAAGCTTTTCTTGCATACTCAAATGCCAAAACCAGAAGTCCGAAGAGGAAAAGTAGACAGCGATTGAACTTTTCCAGTATGAAATATCCAGGAGAGACGGCATTCTTGCTTTCTGATGAGCTTCTAATCAATGTTAGTCGCCTCTTGAAGTAACCTGAGAAAACGAAACAGAGCAAGCATATAATGGTATATTGATCTTATTCTCAGAACAACACCTTAAAAGAAAAAGAATGGTCTAAAGCAATGGGAATGTGTATTTCTTCTGTACCTGGGTTTTCCATGGTGAGGTTAGTCCAATCAGTTGGTTTTTTCTTCATTTCTGCTGCCTTGATTAACTCGAGAAGAGATTTATTAACCTGAAATTGACCAGAAGGTACATGTTAATCTTTTCTTCCAGGTTCTGAGGCAACTGACAAGAGCATGGAAACTTTGTTCCCTCTTCCATTTTGTAGCAATGATATTCCTAGAAGACCTCAGAGCCTGTAAGTCATTATAGTTTGCTATCGTAACTAACACCGAGGTTTAAGTAACAGTATGACTGCTTACACTTTTCGATCAGTTACTAAAGCAGTCTAAATTCTTCCAACAGGCTCCTTAAACTTTTCTTTATATATGTTTAATTCAGTTAACCAAATCCATAGCCAACTTGTTCTTATATTCAGGATAGTATGATTTTCATTTCAGTCTTATATCTTTCTGTTAAGTTACAATAATCTGTGTATGACATCCTCTAACATTTACTGCAGACTGGAGCATCTTAGGGAGCTACAAAGACTTTATAGATTAAGTCTTATATACATCAGAAGCAAGAGAGATAGAGAAGTTACGACATGAATGAATAAGAAATGAGTACCTCTTCTGTTCTCTCGTGGCTTACAAGATGGCCTCCATGAAGATCCACCATTTTAGCGACGGGATATAGCCTTTGAGCCAATCTTCTTGCGTAACATATCTGAGCAATCACATCATGTCTGCATATAACCCACCACATACTCAAATTAAATTCTATGTAAGTAAACATGCTTTACTAGATCAACAGACCCAAGACCAAGTGCACAATGTGACTTTGATTCTAATTGCGTGTGTTGCATACCTTCCATGAATGACTGAGACAAGAAATCCAGCCGAGCGGATTAGTTCGATCTCTGGTTTTGTGATTTTGTGTAACCAACAAGCATTAAGTTGGCCATCAAACCCGTATTTGGACTGCATTCCAGTTTCTGATATTCCCTTTACATATTGCTGCATTGCATCTCTCAAATATTAGTTCCCTTAAATCATTCACTAGTGGTATATGTAAAAAAACCTACATAAAGACCAGCATACCCACCTCATATAAAATTTCCCTTCTTGTGCTAGTTCCTACGGATTCTTCTAGGTAATCCTGCATATATAAACTACATGAGAACACTCACAAATTTCCTCTGAACAGTAATACGACAGTCTAACATTCTATTAACATAATTCTTCGAGACCAATGGTTTAATCTCTCTACCAGTTGTTCATAATTCTACGAGGCTAAAGTCTCTGTCAACCATTTCACTCATTTGATCTTTTGCTCCATAACATGGAAAGGCAAAATGGTCGAAGCATAGAGAGAAAAGCAGCAATATAGAATGAAAGTGGCAACGAAGCACACTTGTTCAGTGCCAAATTTGTTCTTACAATTTGAGCACATCGAAGAACAAACTAAAAGTCCCACCTTTGAATAATGTGTGTCCAAATCAACAGCTGCCCTTTGTTGAGGGGTCTTTGCCTTATAAAAACGTATCGCAATGGAAATTGTTTGCCGGTCAAACTGAAAGCATATAAAAGCAAAGGCCATATTCAGATATTAGTGAAAACATCATCTTGTGACAAATCATGACAGATAATAAAAGAGTTTGTCTTCATATAAGAAACCAACAGATTCACACATATGAGCAAGTCATTGCTATCAAAAGAAAGAAGATTCAACAAATAGCGCCACGTATATCATTCAAGTACCTTCGGGAAACACTCGAAACCTCCACCTGTAACATTAAGCAGCGCCAAAGAAAGAACCCGTTCCGGCACCAAAGCAGCTAACTTGCAAGCGATCATTGCTCCTGTTAATAAAAAAAAAAACCAAAAGAGCCAATAAGAAGCTATAAGACTACTTAAAGTACCAATATAATAGAACCAGTAACTTGGCTAGAAAACATAAACCAAAATTCTTACCCATAGAATGGCCAACTATGTGAGCTCTCTTCCAACCCAAATGGTCTAACAAACTAATTGCATCCTTTGCCATTATCGTTGTTCTGTACCAATATACAAAAACCAAACTGAGTGAAGCTAATAAAAACCAATTTCACAGGCAGTGATTAAACCCAAGATTAAGAACACAAAGTAGAGAATTAAGTTCTTCAGTATCGAAATTTGGGGCAATAGAGAGAGAGAGACTCACGTGTACTCGGATTTATGGGTGGGTACAGAGCTTCGACCCATACCACGATTATCGAAAGCACAAACCTCGATGCCTGAATCATCATCGGAGACGATTTCGTCGTCGTCGTCGTCTTCATTGGGTTTATCTTTCCCCGTCAATCCCTTGATTTGAGGACCCCATGATTCATGGGTTCCAGCTAAACCTGAGACAACCCAATTGAAATTCAAGCTCGGAGTCATTAAGTAAACCAATCAAAAGGGGAAAAAGGTTGGAGATTTAACAGACCTATGATGAGAAGAGCTTTGACAGGACCATGACCATACGTTCTGTAAAAGATCTTAACGGCGGCATTGTTAAGCGTCGTCTCTGGGCCGACGTCTTCTTTCACCACCTCGCAAAAAGGCATCTCTTTTCTTTCTTTCTCAAAATTCTGGAATCGGAATCGAATAACCGGGAAAAAGAGAAGAGGAGAAGAGAAGAAGAAAGGTAAGGACTTTTCTATAGGAAGAGATTTGGACGGCGATGGGATTGGGTTTGCTTTGTGGTGGTTCGGTTTTGTATTTTTGGGTGGAGGTTATGATTGCCACGTCGGATTGGTCGGCTTGGTCGTATTGGCGGGTAAATATCTTATAGGGTCAACGGTCAAAATTTTTACACGAGCTAAATAAAATATATTATTATATTTATATTGAAAAATAGCACGTGAAAAAGCAACATTAGCTGCATTATAACGACAATAGAATTGATTCATATATTCATCAATCCGATTAGTTAACATATAGAAAACACCATACATTAACCATAGAAGCATTATTACATATCAAATTCATCCATCATTTTTCTATTAATCTGGATATTAGTTTATAAATATGTTCATTGTGATGTGATAGAAATATGATGAGAAGAAGTAGTCGAAAGATAGGGTAACTAACCATTCTTTTAAAAAATTTCAGCAGTATTATAAAAATACAACGAACAATACCATATTTGTAGTTATAGAAAAGACCATAAAAATCAGTTAGCCCCAAAAAAAAAGAAAAGACCATAAAATTTGTTCTATAAAAACGAAGACCTAAAGTTTAAGATGAGTTACTAGAAATAATTAGGATCCTTCCCTAAGCTATTTCCTAAGACAAAAATGTTTATGGGTAGTATGAAAACGAAGAAGTTTATGAGCATTTTTGAAAACTAAATTAATAATATTTTTAGATTAATTTCAATTTCAGTTTAATGCGATTACATTTCAGTTTAATTCGATTTGATTTTTGAATACCTGAAAAATAAAGAGAATTTTTGAGAAATAATCCTTTTGGTGTATATTTTTTTAAAATACCTATCTTTCTATCCATTTTCAAAAATACTCCTATTCAAATATGAAAAATTATAAACTTTTATATGATTGATAAGGTACATCAAAATCATTATTACTACTAGGAGACTATATCCAAATATTTATAAGGTTTTAAAAAGTTCTAAACGACATTTATAAGGTTTTTATAAGGTTTTTAAAAGGTTTACAAAGTTTTAATAAGATTTTTAAAAAGTATTTATACGATATTTATGAAATATAAAATTTACACACATATAAAGATAATTTGAGTCTATAAATATAAGTTTGACACATATTTTTTTGATAGATTTTAGTGACTTTTTGATAAAATTAGAAAATAGATATTTTTAAAAAGTAGTATTTTTAAAAGGTGGTATTGGAAAAAGAGTATTTTTGAAATTCCCCCTTTATTTTTGGGGGAATTTCAAAAATACCCTTTTTCATATACCTCTTTTTTAAAATACTCCATTTTCAAACTTTATCAAAAAACCAATAAAAATGTTGAAATTTATCCAAATACGTGTGTAAGCTTATAAATATATACACAAATTACCTTTATATGTATATAAAACTTTTATATACCTTTCATAAATAGCGTAAAAATAAATTATAAAAACCTTATAAAAACCTTTTAAAAACCTTTTAAAAACCTTATAAAACTTATAAAAACAATTTAAAACTATTTAAAACATTTTAAAATATTTGTATCGAATCTCCCAGTAGTAGTTATTATATAGAAGTACCTTATAAACTATATAAAACTTTATAATTTTTTTATTTAAAAAGGGGTATTTTTGAAAATGGATAGATAAAAGGGGTATTTTTAAAAAGGGGTACACCAAAAGGGGTATTTCTCAAAAATTCTCAAAAATAAATCTATTTACCATATTTAAACATTTTAAATTTTTGACCAATGTTTTTCAGTTAAGATTTAGATTAGATCAAAATGGTCTACAAGGATTCAACACATATATCTCTCCCAGATGATTTTTTTTACCATATGTTAATTCATAGTCAAACACTTAAGTCTTGAACATTCAACCTACTATATGTACTATATATTTAAAGCAAATATTTATTTTCAATTTTTTATTTTTGCTATATTTGTATTTATATATGATATGCCATTAGCAAATAATTATTATTTATTTTTCATTTTTCCATTTTAATATTTTTTTTTTCAACCACACATTAATTAAAATAATACTCCATGATTGGTAGCCCAATCAGAAGGGAAATCGTTTACAAAAATAAATTTCGAATCAAGTGATCTGGAAGAACGAACAAGATTTAGATTGATCTTATTTTAATCTTATTTTCTTAAAATTTAGATTGATTAAAGATTTTTTCCTCAAGCTTTGAAACCAAAAATATTAATTTCCTAATTTAAAATAATTAACTATTTCTATTTATTATTAAATGAAAATACATCTTATTCAATTTTTATTATTACGAGACAACCTTTTAAAAGAATATCATCAAAAAGAACTTTAATATAATTTTTAATGTGTAAACAACATAATAATTAGAATATAGTTCAATACATTGAATACAGTTCATAAAGCATAGAATATACTTTATTTTTATTTTTTTTAAAGTCAATTTTTCATAATAATTGTCTTTATAAGTTTTCAATCTAGATAGTTGATAAAAATTCTAATTTTACCCTTGTTTACTTTAATACATGAAACAATGAAAAAATGATAAAATATACATATACGAAACAGAAAACTTTATTTGTTTTCTTGATTTTGTGTACAACTTTAAACCATTGTTTTATTAATTTGCATAAAAAACCTTAAACATTACTTAATCTAAAACGGACAATTATATATTTAGTATTTAAAATAAAATAAACTATTAATATAGTAAAATTATATTAAATATCATTACTGAATTAAGTCACGTACTAAAATTTCTTTTTAAAATGCGTGCATAACATGGAACGTCATCTGATTTGTTACGTATTAATCAATTAAAATTCAATAAATTATAAATATAGTAAAATTATATTAAATGTCATTACCAAATTAAATCACATAATTAAAAATATTTTAAAATACGTGTATAACACAGAACGTCATCTGATTGGTTATGTATTAATCTTTTAAAATTAAATAAATTATCAATATAGTAAAATTATATTAAATATCATTACCAAATTTAAATCACATAATTAAGATATTTTAAAAATACGTGTATAACAAAGAAGGTCATCTGATTGGTTACGTATTAATCAATTAAAATAAAATAAGTTATTAATATAGTAAAATTATATTGAATATCATTACCAAATTTAAATCACATAATTTAAAAAAATTTAAAAATACGTACATAACACGGAACGTCATCTGATTGGTTACGTATTAATAATATCACATTTTCTCACAAAACCAAATGTATACATTTTTAGTATCTAAGTTATACGTTATATCTTATGTGAGCTCAAAAGCTCATCAATTCAACGTCTAGTAATCTATTTGGCTCATATGAGTAGTTTTGAGTAATGAAATATGGAGCACACAAGAATACGACTACGTTTTCGTATATTACCCAATACCGTAGTTAGCGCACACCACTAAAACACACCTCATGGCACGGTCTCTCTCTCTCTACTCTCAACTTCAAAACTTGGATTCGTTTGATTCACAACTCATAAGAACCCTTCCTTACACCAGTTCACCTGATTTGGAAATTCGCGGATTGGCCCTTCAAGTATTCATGAGGAATTGACCAGAAAGTTTTTTCCTTTTTCCAATTTCCGGTAAAAAGGAAAGTAATTTGGGTATTGATAGACTTCTAGGGTCTTGTGAACTCCAAATCTCTGAGAAACCCTCTAAATTCTAAAATTTGGGAACTTCTCCGGCGAGATTGCTTAAAAAAAACTAGCTAAAGATTGAACTTTGATTTGTGGGTTTGCGATTTTGTCTAATGGAGAGATCTAGATCGAAGAGAAACTACCACTATGACCAAGACTATGACGGAGATTCCATGCCCAGGTCTAAACCTCGCTACAACAATAATTACCATTTTGGTGGCGGCGGCGGCGGTGGGAATAACAGATACCGTGGCGGAGGTGGTGGTGGTGGAGGAGGAGGTGGGAATGGCCGTCCATCCAAGTCTCACCCTGAAACGATGGCTACGACGGCTTATCGAATCCTCTGTCACGATGCTAAAGCTGGAGGCGTCATTGGTAAATCCGGGACAATCATTAAGTCCATAAGACAGCATACCGGCGCGTGGATTAACGTGCATGAGCTGGTTCCCGGAGACGCTGAGCGTATCATTGAGATTTCAGACAACCGCCGTCGTGATCCTGATGGGAGAATGCCGTCTTTCTCTCCGGCTCAGGAGGCTCTGTTTAGTGTTCATGATAGGATTTTGGAGAGTGAACCTCAGTTTGGGTATGGTGGAGCACAGCCGGAAGAGGAGGAGGATTACGGTGGAGTTAGACCTGGTGGAGGGAGAGTGGTGACGAGACTGGTGGTTTCTAGGATGCATGTTGGTTGCTTGTTGGGTAAAGGTGGGAAGATCATTGAGCAGATGAGGATTGAAACTAAGACTCATATTCGGATTCTTCCAAGGGAGAGTAACTTGCCTCGTTGTGTTTCACTCTCTGAAGAGATTGTTCAGGTCTGAAAATTGCTATTATTGAGAACTTTAACTAGTTGCAATTTGCTTGAAATCATATATGAAATGGTGAATCTGGTTAGGAATTTGATATGAAAATGATCTTCAGAGTTAATGAAATGTAGGCAATTTATTGATGTTCTGTGAGATTGAAGCAATGCTAGATAGTTTATACGTTTGATTGTGAGCTTGAGGTTGTTTGCAATAGTCAAATTCTCTTATGTAGTTGTCTTGGTTAGTGTGAGCTATGTTTTAAGCCTTCTTTGGTTTTTACTTACCTATGGGAAATGTATTTATGATGTTGGTTTGTTCAGATTGTAGGTGAACTTCATGCTGTGAAAAATGCTTTAGCCATTGTTTCATCTCGTTTAAGAGAGAGTCAACATCGTGATCGTAATAATTTCCAAGGGCGTTTACATTCACCAGAACGGCCGTTTCCAGCTGCTGCGGATGATTACATCCCACAGCAAAGAAGACAACCATCAGAGAGGTTTCCTCAAGGTAATTACAGAAACAACAACTTCAGTTCTCGCCAATCCAACTTTGCAGAAGAAGCTTCAGCAGTTCCGGTTGGTGAGAATGCACAGCCTTTCTACACCGAAGAGCTTGTGTTCCGGATTCTCTGCCCTACTGACAAGATTTTTCGGGTTGTTGGGGAAACACAAGGAATAATAAATTTGCTTCAAAACGATATTGGCGTGGACGTAAGAGTATCTGACCCAGTAGCTGGTTCTGATGAACAGATAATCACCATTTCTTCGGAAGAGGTACTCCAAATATCCCGAGATCTTCTTCAGTATTATCTGTTACATTTACAATTGTGAACTTAAAGTTTTGTATTATTATTTTGCTTAGGCTCCTGATGATCCACTTTTCCCTGCTCAAGAAGCCTTGTTGCACATTCAAACTCAGATCATAGATCTTATTCCGGATCAAGATACTTTAATAACAACGAGATTAGTTGTCCCATCTAGAGACTCCATATGTTTGGAAGGGAAAGCAGGATCAGTATCTGAGATATCACGATTAACTGGAACAAGCGTTCAAATTCTAGCTAGGGAAGAAATTCCCCGATTTGTTTCCATCAATGATGTTGTTATACAGGTAGGTTTGTCTATTTTTGAGGATTTGGGCATTTTACTAAACAACTGGTCTCAAAAGAAAATTCTACTGTCGATGTAGATCGCTGGTGAGATCAGAGCAGCTCGAGAAGCACTTGTGGAATTAACGTCACGATTGAGGAGTCATATGTACAAGGAGCTCTCTCAAAAGGAGACACCACCAGCTTCTACATCCACATCTGGCCCTCTTGAAGGTGTTGCAGGAGTAATGGAGGTTGCTTCCTCAAATAACACAACTCAATCCCGTGAAGGTCTTACTGGTTCCAATCTGATCTTGCAGCAAGCTAGCACAATCATGCCACAATTCAAGGTCTATGTTCTTAACAATAATCTATTCAATACAAAGGCATCTGTAATCAGTTAGCTTCAGACTTATTAAGTCATTGAAACAATGTAATATTGCTATCTAGCTATCAGCTATGCACAATGACCTGAATTCTTGGAAAGTAGGGTTCTTGTCCATCCTTGCAACGTACCTATATTTACATATTTTTCTCCTGGGTTTTGATAGGAAGCTGTTGGATCAGTTGCAAAGGCTGGCGAAAGTGAACACCGAGATGAGGTTCCTGTCACAACAAGCAGGTAGAGAAACTCCCAAATTTTAAATATTTTTTTTTTTCCCGGAACTGTAGACAAAGACATATTCCAAAGAAATTAGGGCTTGTTTCACACCTCCCCTTCCTATTTGTTTTTGTTTTTGTTCTTTTTTCTCTAGAATGGCGGTGCCACTTGTTACTAGGAGCACTCTTGAAGTTGTCTTACCAGAGGCTGCGCTTCATAAGCTCGTTACGAAATCAAGAAACAAGCTTGCACATATCAGTGAGGTAACTCTTTTGATTGGACTTATAATGGTGCAAATCATGTTTCTAATCATAAATCTTGACGCTTTGTCTTCTCTCATTCCCACTTGATCACAGTGGTCTGGAGCTAGTGTAACCTTAGTTGAAGACCGACCAGAAGAAACACAGAATATCATTCGAATTTCGGGTACACCCGAGCAGGCAGAGAGAGCACAGAGCTTGCTTCAAGGCTTCATCCTGAGCAGTAAGTTTTTTTTATCTTTCGAAACTCTAATATAAAAAATTGCTGATATGTAAGTCTGATTCCGTTTTCATGTTTGGTGCAGTGCAAGAGGATGTAATGTGAGCTTGGACCGGATCATCATCGGTTAACAGAGGGATGAAGATAAAGAAACTGTGAAATGTGGAGTTATGTATGATTTGTTGAATATTAGGATTTCAGTGGGCAGTTTGAGGACTAGTTAGATGAACAATCTACATTTTGACAATAACTCTTTGGTTTCTATGTTGTCTATTAGTCTTCTTTTACATTGTTCAGTTCTGTAACTTTTTACAAAGTCATTAAAATTTAATCCGAAAGTAAACATTCAAATTCTTTTCTGCATTCATCTTTATGTTGTATTCATATATAACAAAGTTTCTTTGTTCAAAGAAATAAAAATATAATGAAGTTTCATTAGAGGTCACTTTTGTCCGTGGGGAAACAACGATGAGTTAGGGTTGTTTCTGCGAAACTGGAAAAGTTTAGGATTAAAATAATAATTAATTCTTAAGTCTTACTTTACAAAAATTGCGATTGCTAAATCCTCGCCTGCGGCTTCCCCTTTTCTTCGAGTTCGTGAGACGTCGCATCGCACCGCCGTCGCCATTTCCACCGTTGCCGGTTCACTGGTGATTGATTCTTCCTTATTCTGCTCTTTTTGGTTATCTCTTTTCTCTTTGCTCTCATATCAGTCGTATTCTAGGGTTTTTTCTCACTCCATTTTATTGTGGAATCTCTCATTGTAATCTGGTCGCAGAGAATATAGTTGAATCGAGAAAATGGCTTACGTTGGGCAAAGTAGAAACGTGATTCGTCATGTAGTTTCGAGAGGAACAGCTTATCACAAGTATGACAATGCGATTCATCATCCTCTCCTTTTCGCTTGTCAAGGAGTTAGATACAGGAAATTGGAAGTTATTCTTACAACGGTGTGTTTTATGATTCTGAAAGGCATAATCTTTTTTTTCGTTTGATTTTGAATCTCCTTCACATTTCGTTGGAATTGAGTTGAATCAGATGTGGGTTTGTTTTGATTTGTCTTCCTCTTGATCTGATTTAGGGGATAGAGAAGCTTGGCAAAGCTGGTGAGACTGTGAAGGTAGCTCCTGGATACTTCAGGAATCACCTTATGCCTAAACTCCTTGCTGTACCTAACATTGACAAGTATGCTTATCTTATCCGAGAGCAACGCAAGGTAATTCACACCTCCTTCTTCTCTCACCTTTGCTCATTTGACTTTGTCTACTTTGTCGGATGCTAGTTGTTTTCTGCATTTGTTGTTGGTATCTAGGTTGTGATCTTGATGATGTATAGATAGTTCTTATGTTAAGGGTAACGCAGATTCTTTTGACCTGATATGATAATGTTTCGGTACTGAAGCTATTTTGGTTTAGTGTTAGACGTTTTTCCTTTCATTTGATTTTGTGATGGGCATATGTTCAGATGTAAAGGGGAATGCAAATAGGTTTGACTTGCCCTGATAATGTTATGATGCTACAGTTATTTTGGGAAAGTGTTTGATTTCTCTTGATGGGAATATGTTCAGTTGTATAATCATGAAGAAGATAAAGAGGAGGTTAAGGTGGTTCATAAAACTTCTGAAGTCCAGACAAAGGAGTATGAAAAGGCCGCAAAGCGCCTAGCCAATGCTAATTTGGTAAATTTTATTTGCCTTCTTAACTCTTACTATTCAGCATTCTTATTCTTGTGGCATATTCAGAAATTTGTAATATGAGATCTATTTGTTTGAATAACAGGTACTGAGGAAGTTAATTGACAAGGAAAAGTTCAAAAACCGGTCATCAAAAGACGACAAACCGGATGTACAAACTCCTGTGACAAAGGAAGAGATTGTCGCCGAGGTACATGTTGTTTCCTTCTAACTGACTACAAGTTTTGTAAGTAAATCTTGTACTCATTGGTTACTGTGTCCGTTTATGAAGGTGGCGAGGCAGCTCTGTGTGAAGATTGATCCAGACAACGTGGTTTTACCTGCACCTTTGGAAACTTTTGGCGAGTACGAGGTGCCTCTGAAATTCCCCAAGACAATTCCTTTGCCACAAGGAACTGTTCAATGGATTCTCAAAGTCAAAGTCCGTGGCCATTAAATCTCCTCATTTGGAAGTCTTCCTTCAGTGATAGTTCTCTTCTCCAATCTGTTTTATTGTAGTCTTGGAATAGCAGAAACATTGTTAGCAAACAAAAATGAGTTGCATTTTCCCTTCACTCGTTTCTTTTTTTGCTGTAGTTCTATAAACCGGGTATAGTCCGGTCCTAAATATAAACTATGAATCAAAGTTCTGTGTGAAAACCGGATTCGACCAGAAGAAGGATGATAATAACAATTTTAAAAAGTTCAGGGTTTTGTGTCTATTTAGTTTCATTAAAAACATTTGGGTCTAAATTTTATAAAATTATATAGTTTCGGACCCTAAATTGAAAATTGCTTATCAGCATATTGGTATTACCGGCGCTATTTCTCTAGTCGGCGACTCGGCGGTACCGTGGCCACGAGAACGAAGAGCTTTCCACTTCCTCGTCAATGGTGTCCTCTGTTTCTCTCCTCTCTTCGACGACTCTTCTCACCAAATGGTAAACAATTCATTTTCCGTCGCTTTGAAGTTTAGCCTTTTAGTGAAAAACTTAAGTCTTTTAATTTCTGAGTTTGGTATCAAATTACGGTGAAGTAGCTTAAGTTTGATCCAAGGTGACTTGGTTTAGCTCAATATCTCTCTAAAAAAATTGGGTATCCGAAAGTGTTTGGCTTCTGTCTTTGCTTATATTTGTGATTTTGGGTTTTCAGGGCGAATCAGTTAAGCTCTCAGTCGGGTAGTGTCCCGAGAGATTCGACATGGCAGTGTCTCTGTTTCCGTACTCAAAAACGTAAACCTAAGCTCTACTTGATTCCCGTCCGCCATTTTTTATCTACTCCAGTTGATTCAATATCCTCCTCAGAAACCGCCTCAGTTTATGCTACTTCTGGCCTTTCTGAAGTTCAAAGGTGAGAACTTGATTGATTGATTGCTTTTGTTGTTTCCCTCAGAAAAAGAAGAATTTAGATGAGTTTTGTCTGTCTAGGTCTACTCCAAGCAACAATGTTAATGAGATGAAAGAGTTTGAGATGGAATTGCAAGAGTTGTTTAACGAAGTCAAAGCTATGGTGAAGATGGGGAAGGAAAGAGACGCAATGGACCTTCTTCGAGCGAATTATGTTGCTGTGAAAGAAGAGATTGATTCCGGTTTGAAAGGTATCGAACAAGCTGCTGTTCTTGACATCATTGCGTTGGGATATATGGCTGTTGGAGACTTGAAACCCGTCCCAGCATTGCTTGATATGGTGAGTCGAAGCTATATATCAGGAAAAAATCATTTCTTTAACTGGATTATGTTGTATATGTCTTAAACAGAAGTTGACAAATGCAGATAAACAAGATTGTTGATAACCTAGAGGACTCCGAACCTCTTTTGGATTCAGTACTTATGCATGCTGGCAGTATGTATTCGGCAATAGGAAGGTTTGAAAATGCTATTCTTGCGAATCAAAGGGCTGTTCGAATATTAGAGAATAGATATGGTAATGATTTTCTAAACCCATATCTTTTTTTCTTGTGTCTTCTTTTACCTTTTCATTGGTATGTGATCAACATGACTTCTACATGCTAGGTAATTGCAGTACTCTACTTGTGTCACCATTACTTGGTTTGGCAAAGAGTTTTGCTTCTGATGGAAAAGCCACTAGAGCTGTAGGTGTTTATGAGCGTACTGTAACTATCTTGGAACGGAATAGAAGTTCTGAAAGTGATGATCTCGTGGTGCCGTTATTTTCACTCGGTAAGCTTCTGCTCAAAGAGGGTAAAGCTGCTGAAGCAGAAATTCCTTTTACCAGGTACGCTGTGAAAATGACTCGTTGGTCAAAGTTTTTTACATTAGTTATTTGCATATTATGTGATCCATTTCCATTTTCTTTCCATATGGTAGGATTATAAATATATACAAGAAGATATATGGAGAGAAAGATGGAAGAGTTGGTATGGCCATGTGTTCCCTTGCTAATGCTAAGTGCTCAAAAGGTGGGTTCTAAAACTCCCCACTCTGTTTTGATGTGATAACTACGAGTTTTTGTTGAAGAGACGGTCTTGTACCTCGCGTTTTCTTAACAGGCGATGCAAATGAAGCCGTTGATATCTACAAGAACGCTCTACGCATAATCAAAGATTCAAATTATATGGCTTTAGAAAACAGTGTCTTGGAAAACATTAGGATAGATCTTGCTGAGCTGCTTCATTTTGTTGGAAGGTAAAAATATTTCCACTAATGTTCTTTCTGTGATTGAGGAACTCAATTAAGCCACCATTAATGTTCGCTTTGCACATAGGGGAGACGAAGGACGAGAGTTACTAGAAGAATGCTTACTAATAAACGAGAGATTCAAAGGGAAAAACCATCCTAGCATGGCTACACATCTTATCAACCTTGCAGCATCTTATTCCCGTTCGAAAAATTATGTCGAGGCAGAACGATTGCTAAGAACATGTCTGGACATCATGGAAAAATCTGTTGGTTCAGAGGATCAGTCAATAACTTTTCCAATGCTGAATCTTGCAGTCACTCTTTCTCAGTTGAACCGAGATGAGGAAGCTGAGCAAATAGCCATAAAGGTTCTACGAATCCGTGAGAACGCATTTGGCAAAGACTCTCTCCCTGTTGGTATAATATCTCTCTTCCATAATATTATCAATGAAATTTCTTGTATGGATAAAAGTTTTAAAGTTCATTATCTCGAAGTGATGTTATATCTATATCACTATATGTTCCCCTATGTAGGCGAGGCGCTGGACTGTTTGGTGTCGATCCAAGCGAGATTAGAAAGAGACAGTGGAGAATTACTGAGTTTGCTGAAAAGGGTTATGATGATCCAAGAGAAAGAGTTTGGTCCTTCAGCACAAGAACTCATTGTTACACTCCAGAAGATCATCCACTTCTTGGATAAATTGGAGATGAAAGATGAGAAATTTAAGTTTAGGAGAAGATTAGCTTTGATTAAAGAGAGATACAAACAGAGTCTTAGCTTCTAGAAATATATACTCTTACTCTCTAATAACAAGTTAATTAATTTGTTAATTAATTATGAAAAATACAAATGAGTGATTAGCGACCAGTCCGAGGTGTGAGGGAAGAAGATTATTTTAAAATTAGTAAATAATCACAATCTTTAATCACGCAAATACTGTTTTTGTCTTTTATTTGAAACTACTACAGATCTCTCTCTAATCAAATCATCCAAGCCTTGAAGATGAAGATGAGCAGTGAAGCCTCGTCGTTGACGAAGAAGAAGAAGCAAGGTTTGGGGTGGATTGAGTCAATCAAAGGATGGAGTTGTGTATTCCACGAGTTTCTCTTCCAGAGATTCACGGCGTCTCATCTACAGAACCCACTTCCTCTTCCTTCACTCAATCACCTCACCTGCATTGTCACTGGCTCCACCAGTGGCATTGGTCGCGAAACCGCGAGGTTTGAATTCGTGTTGGCTTGTTTCTATGGTTATCGTGTAAATGATTTTCACTTGGTTGTGTGAATTTGTAGGCAGCTTGCAGAAGCTGGTGCTCATGTTGTTATGGCGGTGAGGAATACAAAAGCAGCTCATGAGCTGATTCAACAATGGCAGAAGGATTGGTCTGGTAAAGGACTCCCACTTAATCTAGAGGTAAAATCTTTATCTGATCATCATCATTTAGTATGACATCTATATTTAGCAATGTGTTTACTTGGACTAAAGCCTAGTCAACAAGGTGTGATTTATATAACTGTGAAATGTTTGTGATCTGAGTAGATAAGAATCTATAGATTTTTGAGGATGTTAACTGTAGTGGATTTTGTTTTATATCTAAATGGCTGATGATCATGAGGTATGATGTGTTTATTTTACTCAAGGCTATGGAACTTGATCTTCTCTCTCTGGATTCCGTCGTCCGGTTTTGCAATGTGTGGAATGTGCGATTATCCCCGTTGCATGTTCTGATTAACAATGCTGGCATATTTGCCATGGGAGGTTGGTTTTATAGCATTTTAGCTGTCAAATTTTAACTATTTATTCTTTACCGGCGAGCTTATGTTCTGCATTTTGATAATCTGGTGTTATTAGTATTGAATTATCATTACCATAATGTTTCACTAATCAGTTTTCTCCATCGTTCATATATCGACTCGATGGGCCCAATTGCCCTAATTTGGACCTCTGTTTAACTCTTCCGCTGATGTCCTTGTTCATGTTTACTTCACTCTCGCAATTTTTTTTGGTTTTTCTAATCAATAAGTTTCAGCTTGCCAAATTTTCTGTACTACATGTTTGAAAATAACCAGCTTAGTTGCTTCCTACCTTGATTTGTGCAGAGGAACAGAAGTTCTCAAAGGATGGATATGAGCAACACTTACAAGTGAACCATTTAGCTCCCGCTCTGCTTTCACTACTCCTTTTGCCCTCGCTTATCCGAAGCTCCTCCAGCCGGATCATTAATGTGAACTCTGTTGTAAGTATCATCATCATCACTGAATATTTTATTTATTTATCTTAGAGTGATGTTGCAAAATTTGAATCTTCTTGGTATCTTCCCATCTTATGCAAGATCATATTTGTGAATTCTGCTGCATTCCTGCTTTTATTAAATCTAAAATACAAGGTTATTCCCATCTTATGCAAGATCATATTTTGTTGGGTTTGCTCTTTTTGTTAGATGCATTATGTGGGTTTTGTTGACCCGGATGACATGAATGTTGTTTCTGGTAAACGAAAGTTTACAAGCCTCGTAGGATATGCCGGCAGCAAGCTTGCACAGGTGAGAACTTAAAGTCTAAAACAAAAGAACATTCAATATTTTTTCCCTTTTCTTCTTGGTCTCAGTAACTAATGGACTTACTATCTATTTTCAACATTGATCTGGTCAGGTTATGTTTAGCAATATTCTTTTGAAAAGGCTGCCTCTAGAAACTCGCATTAGCGTTGTTTGTTTATCTCCCGGGATTGTCCTTACAAATGTTGTGAGTATTACTTTAAGTCTCACTCCATAGCTCATTCCTCAGAACTTATATTGCGTTAAACCATTTCAAACATCCAATTATGCAGGCAAGGGATCTGCCGAGATATGTTCAAGTTCAATACGCTTTGATACCATATTTCATCTTTTCGCCTCAAGAAGGTTGTAGAAGCACACTTTTCTCAGCTACAGACTCTCAGATTCCAGAGCATTGTGAAATGCTAAAAACGAATGATAAACCCATTTGTACATTCATATCTCAAAACTGCAAGCACACAAAGCCTTCAGAAGAAGCACACAACATAGAAACAGCGAACAGAGTTTGGGAGAAGACGATGGAGCTGATTGGTCTTCCTCTTGATGCATTGGAGAAGCTTATAGAAGGACAAGAGGTGCAATGCCGTTACGGGACTCACCAAGAATAAGTCTTTCTCACAACTCTACTACAAAGCCATATACTCTCACACATGTTAGAAGCGTCTAGAACTTGACCTCAAAGCTGCGTTACACTAATTACACACATTCTTATAAGATAAAGGATGAGATCTCAGGGTATATAGCTTTCATATTTTTTTTCAGCAATGTTTTTTTTAGAAAGGACGAAACGGCTTTCTTTTACAAGAGGCTTTGATTGTTGTCAAAGATAACGTATTGTTCCCTGTTTTTTTTTATGTTATACTACATTTGCTACTTAGAATTTCTGAAGTTATGCCAAAATAAAAGATTGTTTCTCATGAACTCTTAAGCCTTAAATAAAACTAACAGTAACTAATTAAACATTATTGTAAGTTTGTAACGGCAGGGACGAAATATGTATACCATAAAGTCTTTGGCGTCGCAGGCTTTAACTAATCAAAAATGTTTATCATGTTCTTACTTCCTAGATTTTGACGCAATCCTTTTGTCTTTCTCTAGCTGCATTGTGAACTTAGGAGAGAAGATGAGTAATGCAACTGTGTCGTTGAAGACAATGAAGTTAAAGGATGGATTAGGTTGGATTGAGTGGATGAGAGGATGGGTCAATGTTATGCAAGAGATTCTTTTGCAGAGAATAATGGCTTCTCACTTACATAATCCATTTCCTCTGCCTTCTTTAAACCACTTAACTTGTATTGTCACTGGCTCCACTAGTGGCATTGGATCCGAGACCGCTAGGTCCATGTTTCAGAAAAACAAAAACTTTCCTTTAGCTTCTCATGTTGTTCTTGATTTTCGTACACTGCTGTGATTTGATTTCCTATGTACACTTATAATGTGCTACTTGTTGTGAGAGTTTGCAGGCAGCTTGCAGAGGCTGGTGCTCATGTTGTTATGGCGGTAAGGAACATAAAAGCAGCTCATGAGCTGATTCAACAATGGCAGACCAAGTGGTCTGCTGGTGGTAAAGGACTCCCACTTAATATTCAAGTAAAATGTTTTTGATTAATATCTATACCAGCTTTACAGTACATCTACATGTGGATCATGGCTGTTTTAAATTATTTGAAAAATCTAGTAAAAATCTTTTGGTTTTTCTTATTGAAGGTGATGGAACTTGATCTTCTATCTCTAGATTCCGTCGTCAGATTTTGCAATGCGTGGAACGCACGATTAGCTCCATTGCATGTCCTGATTAACAATGCCGGCATGTTTGCTATGGGAGGTTTGTTTCTATTTTACTTACATTTTAAAGCTTATTTGAGTTGTGATGCTATTGCTATTGCTATTGCTATTGCTATTGATGATGAGGTCCCAAAGGCATATGGCTTTGCACCATTAATCATTGCTCTTACTCCAACTTTATGGACCAAATTGAGTTGATAGTACATATAAATGCCATGTACATAGAGCAAGTAGGGATCCCAAAATGAGCTATCCAAATTTATTGTTCATTAGAAGCGCATTTGCAAACTATAACAATAATGAAAATTTTTGCTTAGTAAATTGTTACGCTAGAAACATCGTAACCTTTTGACAATGAAAGAAAAAACAGAAAAAATTGGTTGGCATGTTGATATTGCAGGGGCACAAAGATTCTCAAAAGATGGTAATGAACAACACATGCAAGTGAACCATTTAGGTCCAGCTTTGCTTTCACTACTTCTTTTGCCTTCGCTTATCCGAGCTTCAGGAAGTCGAATCATTAACGTTAGTTCTGTTGTAAGTATCATCATCAAAACGTTTTACCATATATATATATATATGCTTCATTATAATATTGCCTATATATATCTCCATGTAACTATATATGCTTTGTTGGGTTTTGGTTTTGTAGATGCATCATGTTGGTTTTGTCGATCCGAATGATATGAATGTTGTTTCCGGTAAACGAAAGTTTTCAAGCTTGATAGGTTACTCGAGCAGCAAACTCGCCAACGTAAACATTATTATAGATAACAGAACAGCATTTTATAATTTGTAGATATTTCTATATATAATCTAAAACATACGTTTTCTTGTTCTTTTCAACTGTGTCAGGTTATGTTTAACAATGTTCTTTTCAAAAAACTGCCTTTGGAGACAGGCATCATCGTCGTTTGTTTATCTCCCGGTGTTGTCCAAACGAAAGTTGTAAGTATGAACCTAAATTGTTTGTTTGTGTTTTACATTTTTATATATTAACATTTAGACATGTCTCAAATATTCTGCAGACGAGAGATCTCCCAAGATTGATTCAAGAACTTTACTCAGCCTTGCCTTATTTCATATTTTCGCCACAAGAAGGCTGTCGAAACTCACTCTTCTCCACGACAGATGCTCAGATTATTCCACAGCATTACCAAAAGCTAAAAACCAATGAGAACTCTGTTTGCACAGTATTCATAAATCAAAACTGTGAACCCGCACACTGTTCAGAAGAAGCTCAAAACGTAGAAACATCGAACAAAGTTTGGGGAAAGACATTAGAACTGATTGGTCTTCCTCCTGATGCAGTGGAAAGGCTTATACAAGGAGAAGAGGTCCAAATGTCACTAGGGAAAAATGTTTCTAGTTAATTTGTGATTAGAACTTTTCATGCAATGCGAATGTTAATTATTTTATTAATGCGAAGATATGATTAACAAGACGATTAATCATTATATGCTAGTCTGATGTCTTTGCCTTATATTATGCGATTCAGTTGATTAGGTAGACAAAAACATTTTCATTAAAAGTTCATGAAAATCTATTTAAGAAGACTTGAGGTTAAAGAAAATGTCTGAGCATCATAATATTATTGATAGTCCAACTTAATGGTACATGATGAAAATGCCATGCACATATAGCAAATAGGGCTGCAAAATGAGTTATCCAAATCTATTGTTTTCATTAGTGGGTTAATACATATACGTTTAGAGATCAGCTTGAAACAACCTCTTCTACACCAAAAGACACAAATTCAAGAAATAATAATGGGTCACAAAATTATTTGTCCTTACGGTCTTCCAACTTATTAAAGCAAGCTCTGTTAGTAATTATTCGTAATTGATTGAGTGTTTTTTGGAACAATGTATCTGAAGAATTTGTTTTGTAATCAAATGGCATTTTGAATTTGTATTATTTTCTGCATACTTCCACTGAGGTAGGGTATTCACTTATGGTTCGTTATTCCAAAGTTGAAGAAAAAATCACAATATGATAAGCCATGGACGTCAGACGACCAAGATTATTATAAGTGTTTGAATAATCTCTTTGAATAAACCAAATTTTTAGATATTTGAAAGAAGAATCAAAGATTAACATTATACATTTTTGTGCGATATTTTAATTAAAAAATAATGGATACCAAAGTTTAAATATTATCTAAATTTGACAAATGCATGTTTATTACTGCATGGGACACATAAAATCTCATAAGGGATATGAAGAACACATGCAAGTGCACCATTAAGCAATTTGGGAAATGAGATTAGCTCATGGAAGGAGAGAAAAGGTCCTTCCTCTGTCGTTATGGAACCTCATTTTACTTTTCGTTTAACATTGAAATTATACTTTTCTTATGAATGAATCGTAATAATGATGTAAACATACAATATTGTAGTCGCATCTTGTATTATTATGCTATCAGGCCACTAGAAAGTCTTGGAAATTGTGGTCTTAGTCATCATAGTATTAACTTGTCACAAAGTGTAAACAAAAATAAAAAAACAATCATTCAGTCTTGCTTCTTTGGAAAGAGTTGACTTTTATAATCTATCTACTTATATCGCTCACCTATTTTTTTCTTGTCAAAGAAATTTCAATTAAACATTGGTTTGAAATATTCAAACTTGAAAAAATACATATATAAACAAAAACACAATACTTATTAGTTTAACATTATGAGTCAACCAATCAATTTTATTTTTTTTAGATTTTACTGTAATTTATTCCAAAGTTTAAATAATATACTTATATAATGATAATGATTTACAATATGAAATTTTATATATATATATATATATATATATATACTACATTACTACTACTAATGCTTACGTACAAAAAGGTTTTGGTCACACTTCTTTAGTTTACAACACCTAACCAAAAAAAAAAAAATGGATTTAACAAAAACAATATCATTCTCTCTCTTGTTTCTATCTCTCCTAATCCCGACGACGACCACCACCACCACTGCCACCGTTACATGCACTAACGCCGTTTGTCGCCGTGACGGCCCGACCATCCGTTTCCCTTTCCGTTTAAAACCTCAGCAATCACAATCTTGCGGTTACGACAAAAGCTTTGACTTAACGTGCGATATTAACAGAACCACCATAACGTTACCTTTCTCCGGCAACTTCACGGTAGAAGAGATCGACTACGCAGCTCAAGAGATTTGGATCAACGACCCAAACAACTGTCTCCCACGAAGGATCTTAGAGCTAAACCTCTCAGCGACGCCGTTTAGTGGCGTTTACTCACGTCAGTTCACGTTCTTTAAGTGTCCTACTTCGAAAACAGAGTACCTCCGTTTTAGTCCGTTGAATCCGATAACGTGCTTGAGCGATGAGAACAGCACGGTGTTTGCTACTCCTTCGACTAGGATGATGAACTACTTGTCGTCTCGGTCTTGCCGGTTGATGAAAACGGTTTATGTTCCGGTTCGGTGGCCGTTTTATGAGCAGACCGTGTCGTCTTCGGATTTGAGTGATAACCTCTGGCTTACTTGGAGGGTTCCGAGGTGTAGGAAGTGTGAGATTAGAGGTGGTAAGTGTGGGATTAAGAGTAACTCTTCTCGTGACACCATTTGCTCTCATGTTCATAAACCAGGTAATTAATTAACAAGTTCTTGATTTTTTACTTCTTTTTAATTATCAACAAGTTCTTGATTGTTATCTTTTTAGTAAAATTTGATTTGATTATATAATTATATAACATGAAAAACTGACGTAGACCATGACGAAATTTTGTGTTGAACGAGTCATGTGTGTTTGTATGAATATATAATACAAATATTATAGTTGAACGACAAGTTTACTTAATAACCAATTATTTTGGTCCGTTCTGATTTGTATAAATCCGAAAACGAACATGAGACTATTCAACTTTGATAGATTGACTAATGAACCAATAGGTGCGTCCGTGCGTGTACACATGCATTTTCATTTTGTAGAAACGAACCAAACCAAACAAAGTAGTTCCTTAACTAAACTGAGTAGCTTATGAATGTGAAGACACACACGTTTTTGTTATACCTTTATTTTTTCTTACACTTCTTTCACTTTCACTAAAGAGAAAAACACACACACGCAGACGCATTCATTGAGACGAATGGGTGAAGTTAGTTGGTATAATTAAGTAAGTGGACAAAACAGGTCGGTGCCGTAATAATGAAAGCTCCGGTGCATTGACTTTATCTCTTATATATATATATATATATATCTCCAACTTTGCCCTACGTCTCTCCCTTTAGTCAACGATTTTAATTGTTACCCCATTTACTAAAAGAGTCTTCTCTTGCACCAATTACATCTAGGCACATTTTTCTTCTTTATTACTTTTGTTTTTTCCATTACAAATGATTAAAAGATAACTAATCATAGCTTTTTCACTAATTATTTCAGCTATACCAAGAAGAGCTCGTTACGCAATAGCCATCGGTGCCGGGATACCAGGAGCTTTAATCGCCTTTGGTCTCTTCTGTTTTGTGTATAGCAAAATCAACGAGTGTATCATCAAACGAAGACGTCTCGTCCCAAGCCCACCAGATCATATCAACAACGCTCAAGCAGCCCATTATTTGCATTCTGGTGTCGTTGTAACGGGTCTTGATGAGCCTACTATAGAGTCGTATCCGAAAATAGTACTGGGGGAGAGCAAAAGGCTGCCGAAAATAGACGATTCGACGTGTGCCATTTGTTTGTCGGAGTACGAACCGAAGGAGACACTTAGGACAATACCACCCTGTCAACATTGTTTCCATGCTGATTGTATTGACGAGTGGCTGAAGTTGAACGGGACTTGTCCTGTCTGTCGGAACTCTCCGGAGCAGATTTTTATTGCCGCTTGAGAAGTTTACTTAAGCATAATTAGTCTCCTTTGTGTTTTTTTTTCTTTTTCTTTACAGTATTTGTTAGTTAGTTTAATACTCCATCCGTTTAAATCTAAATGATGTTTATTATTTACGATTGTTTATGTATATGAAAATAAGAGTTTTATTTTTAAAATTGCCAATGAAAAAATGTTAGCAGAAATTGACTAACTACGTAAGTTCAAATTTAAATTAGTAATAAGACATAATCTCAAGACTTGTGATCATTACTAATCTACTATGGTATTATCCTAAGTCTTTATATATACATGATGACATTACGTGTTCTAAGCATTATAGAGGATAAGAGAAAGAATCTGTATATCCCACAATTTTAAAAATATTAGCTCATGTAAAACGTTGGGTGGTCCAAACATACAAAATAACATTATTGTAAATCCATTCAACAGATTATATAAAAATTTGAAAATTTTAAATTTATGTGGATTGAAACATACACAATAACGTTATTGTACGAGTCCATTGAAAAGATTTATTATGGTCCAAACATACACAAAAAAAAAACTTGGTAGTCTTGTTCCATAGTTTTTAATGAGGGCCGAAGTAGAAAAGAAGAATGAGAAGAGTCTCGAAAACACGAACGATGAAAACTTGAAAAGGACAAGATGACTTTGGTTTTTAGTAAAAGACTTTAAAGAAGAGTTCAAAGACACCGACAGACATCTATCTACCCCATTCATTCTGCTTCATGTGACCTTTCTTCATTTTGAGGTTATGGTTTTTTTTGGCTCGTCTTAATATTCGATGAAGCTTACGTGACTTCTTATGGTATTAGATGAACGAAAAAAAACTCCAAAAATATATTCGTTTAAATCTTTAAACGACACATGTCACTAGTAATAGATTTCTTAGATAATGACATTTCATCTACCAATTTTCTTATTGGTGAGAACTGAGAAGGTTGAATTTTTTATTTTTTTTTGTGCAAGACAATGTATTTAACTTGTCTTGTCACAATTAGATCAAACAATGTAAATTTAGGCAATTCTAGTTAGGTTCCGAATGGTAATTGCGATTTTTATTGTGGGAGAAGTGCAGTGCGGTATGTTACCATTCAGAACCTTAGTTTTCCAAATCTTCATACAAGCAAATTTGATCAATCATGTAAAAAGACTAACAACTCCAAATCGACCAAATGTTTGATCAACTTACGCAAATCAAACAAAGGTTCCATAACCAAATTGTGATTGGGATCTTTCATCAATCAAACGATAAGATAATCTGGTCCATAAACATATCAGTTGATACGTATCTAATTAATCTCATACACTATCTCTAATTTCTCTAAAATTTTAGATCAAACAGGATCCGACCGTAACCCTTTAATGCCACCGCAACAAAGCTATGTTGTAAAAAGTCTTTTCGAATCTAATTGTTTTTTGGTGCACCAAGACTCTAAAAACTGTATTTTAAATGTTATTATTATATTTAAAAGTAAACAAAAGTATATATTTTTTAATGCAAAAAATGTGAAAAGAATAGTTTGCATAAACAATTAAAAAAAATCCAAGAGAATAAAATAAATAATATAAAAAAATTAAAGAAAAATGTTGTTTTTAAAGTCTCAGTCGTGGAGGATCATCTGAGGAAACAAATAGACCTCTTTACACAGAGAAAGAGCCTGAGAGAGAGAGAGAGAGAGAGAGAAGTGAGAAACGCAACAACACACCACCGAAAGATTTTTAAAAAAGATAGAGAGAGAGACACACACACTCAAATCAGAGAGTCCAAATTCGAAAGAGAACGAATCTAATTCCTTCTTCTTCTTCTTCTTCTTCCTTTTTTTCAATCATTACTTTAATCTTCTTTCCCGCTCACTGTTCCTTCTTCCAGATCATTGTTTAGTTTCTCTCTTCTCCGCCGTTTCACGACCAGGTCTCTCTCTCATTTCCTCTCACTCTCCGCTGATCTTTTCTTGTTCGCATTTGAGGTTTTTAATTGTTCCCAATCGAACTTGATTTTTCTCTGTTTCGTCTTGATGCTTGAGAAAGGTTCGATTTTTCGATGATTCTGGGTTTTGTAAACCCTATTTTATTAAAAAGACATCTTTTTTCGTTTACAGAATAGTCCCATTTGGTGGATGCAATACGAGAAATCTCGTCTTTTTTTGGGTAGATGGATTTCCCAAGTTATACACTTCTATAATCGGACCAACCGTTCTATGTAAAGTGTTCAACTTTCCAATTTTCAAGATTTGTTAAATAATGTTTATAAATATTAGCTTCGTTGGTTTCCTCTTCTTGATTCGGTTCTAGGGTTAAATACTAAACCTTTGATTACTTCTCCTAGATGAATGTTTTGCTTCTGACATTTTCCCTGAATCTATTCAACGATGTTCGTTTCTCAAGTCTTGCTACTTTTTTTGCTTTTTTATTTTGTGCTTTTCTATGTTGTGTGGGTTATTATAATGTTTGAAGGTTTCTGTGTGTTGCTTTTGTTTGTCTAGTATACAGAGGCTGGAGCTGGAGAAGAAAAGGATTGTCTATGGAGGGAGACGTCGGAAAAGGTTTGGTATGCCCGAAGACTATGGATGGGAAGGCGAGTAATGGAAATGGTTTAGAGAAGGCTGTACCTACTTGTTGCCTTAAGGCCATGGCATGTGTACCTGAGGAAGATGCTAAGTGCCACTCCACTGTTGTTTCTGGCTGGTTCTCTGAACCTCACCCTCGCTCTGGTCAGATTAATTTCACTTCCTTTTCTTGTCAAGACGCTACCCTAATTTCTTGGAACATATCTCTTATAGTTTTGGATTTTGTTCTCATCTGGATGCAGGGAAAAGAGGCGGCAAGGCAGTCTATTTCAATAACCCTATGTGGCCAGGTAGGTTACCTCTTGATAGGCTTGTTTTTCTTGCTTTTCATCATCTTACTACCCTAGGATTGGTCTTTGTACAAGGTCCTGCTTGGTTTTAGATGCTGAGTCTGAATGTTCAAATTTTGTGACTTGTGGTTTTTAGAGTGCTTGTTCATGTGACCTATGCAGCTGAACTGTTGTATGTGATAATTGTAGGAGAAGCGCACTCATTGAAAGTTGAGAAAGTTCTGTTCAAAGACAAGTCAGATTTTCAGGAAGTCCTAGTGTTTGAGGTTTAAACTAGCATCTCTGTATTTCGTTTGATTGTTCTTATAATCTTCTGAATCTTTCTACTTTTAATTGGGGCTGATTTGTGCAGTTTGTAATGTTTCTTCTTTACGATAACCTCAATTTTGTTTTTGTTTTTGCAGTCAGCCACATACGGAAAGGTGCTTGTTCTAGATGGTATTGTACAGCTGACTGAAAAAGATGAATGTGCATATCAGGAGATGATAGCCCATCTGCCTTTATGTTCTATATCTTCCCCGAAAAATGTAATTTCTCACCTTGAAATGTTTAGTCTCTCTGGTTTCTTAAAGCTTGTGGCGTGTTGCAATTAATCAACCAATCTAAAAGTATGTTCAATTTGTGATGAATGTGCCTCTTCATGGAGAATATGATGGAACATAATTTGCTTGCGTTGTTTTAGCTCTCTTCTTGCTATTTATCTCATGAGATATCTCTTTTCACAATGATGAATCATTCGAGTACATTGAATTCGAAATACGGAACTCTCAAACACTCACATTTTTCTTGCGTTTTAATGCTGGACTTCACTGTCTAAATTTTTGCAGGTTCTTGTTGTTGGTGGAGGTGATGGTGGTGTTCTTCGAGAGATTTCTCGCCATAGTTCTGTTGAGGTTATTGACATCTGTGAGATAGACAAAATGGTTATAGATGTAAGTTTATGGTTTTGTGCTTGCCATATGTATGAACAATTTTTAGGTATCCTCTGTCTCAGAGAATGGGATTCCTATGGTCTTGTTCTTGTAGGTGTCTAAGAAGTTCTTCCCCGAGTTAGCGGTTGGATTTGAGGATCCTCGTGTTCAACTCCACATTGGTGATGGTAATTGATTCTACTTATTTTCTATTCAAAAAACCTATCTGAAATTTTCCTAGTGTTGATATCACTTTCTTCTGGCAGCTGCTGAGTTCCTCCGTAAATCCCCTGAAGGGAAGTATGATGCTATCATTGTTGATTCTTCAGATCCCGTTGGTATGATTCATATGCAAAAGTCTTCGGATATCTGAGTGATTCTTGTTTTGAATTTCTATATAAAAACTTGGTTTAAACTATCACGTGTTTCGCTCGATATAATTGTAGGTCCTGCTCTAGCTCTTGTTGAGAAGCCTTTCTTCGAAACACTGGCAAGAGCGTTGAAGCCTGGAGGAATTCTTTGTAACATGGCGGAAAGTATGTGGCTCCATACTCATCTGATAGAAGATATGATTTCCATTTGCCGTCAAACATTCAAAAGTGTTCATTATGCATGGAGCAGCGTCCCCACATATCCAAGGTTAACTCTCTTTTTCTCCTGATTAAATTGTGTGATCTCTACTGGAATCAGAAACATGAAGTGAGCAAAACCCTTCTTTACAGTGGCGTGATTGGTTTCGTCTTGTGCTCTACCGATGGACCAGCTGTTGATTTCAAGAACCCAATCAACCCAATTGAGAAACTAGATGGTGCAATGACCCATAAAAGAGAACTGAAGTTTTATAACTCTGATGTAAGTTTAACACAACTATGGTTTCCCCATTGAATATTATATATTCACTTAGACAAAATCCTGATCTGTCTTTGTACCAAACAGATGCACAGAGCAGCATTCGCTTTACCCACATTCCTGCGGAGAGAAGTGGCTTCACTTCTGGCTTCTTAAGTTCTGTTTGGCTCTACGTTATCCCTCATATCAAACTTTGTAAACTCTTGAAGAGGAATAATAAATAATTGGAAGCTTTGTATCTCTAAGCTTACTCCTATATAAAAGACTTCTATTTATATATATTGACTCTATTCTTGACTTTGCATGAATCGTATTCTGATAAAATCCTTCATATACATATATGCTAATTAATTTAATCATCACTATTGAAATCTGGTTCTGCTGGTTTCTGAAGTAGCATAGGCGGCATTCGTTCCGGCATCCTTGGTTTTCTAACTGAACCGCTCCTACGTATGGTGCGTAAGATATTTGCAGCAAACCGTGATGCATATATTGTAGCACCAAGGCTTGGGGAACTTCCACAAGCTTCCTTAGCCAAAGCGTCCTGCAACCGATTCTCTTCTTCTTTAAGAGACTCTTCGAGTTTCTTCTTAATGTATCTTCTCCAAGCTGCTTGAATGAAGCAAGCAGCCCAAGTCCTCCATTGTTGCGAGTAGAACCTAAACGTATGCCGCAGTTGTTTGCTGTGAAGACGTCTGAATTGGGATGCCACGAATTTGAGGTCATCGGCTTTAAGTGCGAAAGCTTCAACTTCCATGAGAGCTCGAACGGTTCTTGTTGAGATTGGGAGGTTTGAGGAGGTGTGTGGGTCTAAAGCCCAGGTTAAAAGCTCCTCACCACAGAAGTCACCGGCTCCAAGATACTCGGAATTGAAAAAGCCGGTTCTTCCACCGTTTGTTGTCATTGTTAGAAGCTTCCCACGCATTATAAATAGCATTTCGTCTACTGGATCTCCTTCTCTTACGATATAGCTTTCCTCTGTGTACAACACAGGTTGTAATCGGTCACAAAGTGCATCAAGAAGCTGTTCGTCCATTTTCTCAAACATTGGGACCTATATAACCAATAGAAACATTTAGGATTAAGAGTCACGCTGACCATTTAAGTGAGAAACCAAGTAAAAAGAATAGATGGTGTTTGTTTTACCCGCATGAGAAGGGCAAGACAGAGATGGCGTTTGATGTCGCGTCTAAGATCTTTGGGAAGATTACTAAGAAGATTCTCTTCATCAACGCCTCTTGTCTCTTGCCATTTGTACTGCTCATATCGACGGATTCTTTTTCGCAAGTTCTCCGGTAGTAAACGGTGAGACATCCATTGCTCTGCGTCTCTTCTCTTGACTCTCATCTCCTCCAACCTCGTGGTCGTTGATTGCAGATACGTCTGCAAATTTAAAACTAGACATTAAGAACAACAATTTTGCAAACAGTAAGGCAAATATGATGAAAATGAGACTAACCTGCATGTTCCCAATCAAGAAGGAGAACAAAACCAGCCCAGCAATAGAAATGAAGACCGCAAAACAGATCTCCCAAACATATGTACTTGTTTTAAGGTTTTGACCAAGTGAACTGGATCAAGAAAACAGAACAAAGATGCAAGAACTAAGCGCCGTTTCTTCACTGCATAACAAACGGCAAACAATTTGCTGAGATACATAATCTCAATACCTGAGGTTTTGAAGACCCCACCAGAAACAGTAAAAAAACTTCTGAGGGAAATCTTGAGATTCCACTACACCAGACTGAAGTGCGTTTAGGAATATCCCAAAGTCGAACAGTGTTGTGTTTGGCGTCTGAATCGGACAAGACTCATTGAGGAATGCATTGCCTACTGTAGTCTTGGGGTCACAGTACAACAACTCCGTAATGCAGATAGATTTTCTCTTCTTGCAAGCTTGTTTCCAACACACTGTTTCACGTTCAATAGAAAACAAATACCAGAAAGCACCAAACACCTGCACATTTACCGGTTTTGACCAAAAAATATTATACATCAAGCTCTGATAATAAAACAGTTAAAGAAGGTAATAAAGAATTTCAACTCACATGACTAGCTAGCATGTAAAGGAAGAGATTAAAAGCAGCTCCAGCCCAAGCTGTCTCAGTCAGTATGCCTGAAGTTCTTGTCACTTCCTTGTAGAGCGGATAGATTCTTATAAACCGCGGTATATATTGGAAGAAAACGATGAATTTCAACATATTCTTCGTGTTCAGAGACGGTGAGCCTCTCATATGTGGAATAACAATCAAAATCACCATCTGAGAAACACACAATAACTCACATTACTCCATCAATCAACCTAAAGGCGTGGAAAACACAAACAAAACCAATCAATGAATCACCTGTGGAAGCGGGAGTACAGCTAAAATGTCGATAATGAAATGTGATGACAAGTAACGTTTTGCTATCTGTCCCTTGTCCTCAACAAGAACACCTCTCCCAAAAACTCGTGAAGAAGGAGCAATAAAGCCAGTACGGAACTGGAAAATGATGTGAATGATGTAAAAGACATCAGTGAACGAACGCAAAACGCTTGCAGTAATCTCCATTTTCCTATCAATACCAAGACATTTCTTGGCGTCATCGATGATAGGGACGTAGAAGAACAAAGGGTCTAGCGAGACAGCGATGATACAAGCTAAAACGAAGATCTTGTTCCATCTCTGAAGAAAAGGTCCTTGTGGGTCAAGGATTTTGTGAGTTGAACCAATCCCTTTCGAAACAGCTTCTTTAAAAGAGTAAGACTTGTAAGATCTTTTGAAAAGTCTGATCCTTGAGGAGCTTGATTCAAAGCTTCTGTGGAACTTGTCGGAGATTGAGCTTATTGTTCTCCGGAATATTCCACTTCGAACCTCGTTTTTGCCGGAATATTCCACGTCAGAGGAAGTCTTGTCGGACTTCCAATCCTGAAACCTGAATCCGACAAAGTGAAGAACAATCGAATTAAGTTCCAAAATAACCTAGAATTCAAGGAGACAAATCTGGAGGAACACACTGACCTTACAAACTTCTCTTGTCGGAAATTCATAGATAGAAACTAGAATTCAAATCGCAGAGATTTTACCTCCCATGAAGATTTGAGGAATATAAAACTTCAATTCAGCAAAAACTAAACTCAAATTTCAAAACTTTGAAGTTCAATCTAACGAAACCCAGTTCCAGTAAACAGGTGAGAAAAAAAGGAAGAAACTTTTTTTTTTTTCTTGGTAAGTAGAAATCAAAAGGAACATGGACAAGTGTATTTGCTTCCGAGAAACCAGTAGAATCGTAGAGGTTTTGGGGAAGACAAGAACAATAAAAGGGTAAAAGAACAAACACTGTTTGAACCCACCAAAAAAGATAAAAATGAAATCTTTGTTTTGTTTTTCCTTGAAAAGAGCGACCAAAAGCAAAGATTGAATCACAACAAAAGAAGAAAAAACTAAAGTGACCCTGAAACAAAATAGAAAGAGAGGAAGATGATATAGCAAAGAGAGAGAGAGTGATGGTGAAGATTAAAGATTTGAAAGATTTGAAGAAGAAGAAGAAGAAAATATTGAATGATGAAAGCGAAGCCCTTTAGCAAGACAGAGAGGACGGATGGAGTTTCCACGAAAGTCACAAACTTTGCTTTTTTTTTTTAAATGGTTTCTCTGAGATTTTCTTAATTTTTTTGGTCAGTGACTCAGTGGTTTTTCTTAATATTTTAAGTCATCCTAAAAAGACACTTATACCTTTGCAAACTATTTGATATTTTAAAAAAGATTTGGGACCAAATTTTAACTTCTGAGTATTGTATTAGACTATATTAGTACGAAATCATTTTTGAATTGAGTTGTCAGTTATTTTTTTCTGTAATTGTCGTCCAGTTTTAACTTCAAATTATTAGTAGTCGAATATGTTGGAAGATTACAGAGCTAACAGCAATTCTCGTATTTTAGAAAACTATATTACATATCTTGATCCTCACATCAATTATCAATATATACAA
Organism: Capsella rubella; assembly: GCF_000375325.1. Classification (NCBI taxonomy): domain Eukaryota; kingdom Viridiplantae; phylum Streptophyta; class Magnoliopsida; order Brassicales; family Brassicaceae; genus Capsella; species Capsella rubella. The sequence continues at coordinate 7,586,864 of NW_006238916.1, forward strand.
TGTTGGATGAATTATGTTTGTAAAAGAAAAAGAGCATCTCACACTCTCACAGTAGATGGTATAGATAATCTATAATCAAGGAACTGTTAATGAGACATATAATGTGAGTTTCGTTATAACAAACAAAACTGGTGAAATTGCGTTTTATACGATTTTATCGCATAATTTACATAATATATTGTTTGTTTTTGTGTACACCTAATATATTATATCAGATGCACATTTATTTATGAACATATAAAATTACTTTCTATATATAAAAATGTATTTTTCAATATTTTAAAATTTTGTACCATAATAAAATTGTTCTTAAAGGTCCATTCTTTGTAAAACAATTTTTTTTTTTCAAATTCCCATTTTCTTAATTAAAAATGATTTTGCTATTTAGCAAAATTTCCTTTTTTAAAAATTTCCAGCATATATTTTTTAAAACTTCTAGCTAATTCATTGAGATTACTTAAGGATTTTTTTTTTCTACGTTCCATATATATGAACATGTGTTTGCCTACGCCTTACGGTATCATCAAATCAACTTAAGAATGCAATCTTCGAATTTGCTGACAAAGAAACGTAACTACGAGTTGATCAAGGCATTTCCTTTTCTTCTGAGAGTGATTAATTAGTATGAATATTAATTAGGCATGCAAAATTTCAAATGACGTATCATTTACGTTGCAAAACAAAAATTCTATAATTTGACAGACTCATTGGTCTCTACATTTTTGTAGGTTAGATTTTGGTATTTTGACGTCAAAGTTTAATGTTGATGAGATCATTGTCAAAATTCAGTAAAAATCAAACTTTTTGTACGTTATTTTCCAATACATAGTTTTGATTTCATGGTACAAATTGATTTTTTTTTTTAACAATAACAAATCATATATTACATCGTAAGAATGGCACAAATTATCGAAGGAGCGGATTATATAATTTGAAAAAAACGATCCTCTTGAAACATTGAATTAGAAATTTCAAACTTAGTTATATATATCTTTAATTAACTACTTATAATGTAGTTACATATAAATGGATGATGAGAATGTTCTTTGAAAGATGATGATAAACTATAAAGACAGTGCCCGTGAGTATCTGTCGATCAAATCACGAAGCAACCCACATGACCTCTTCCTCTTTTTCTTCTCCTTTTACCAAATCTTGTGCTCCACAAATTTAGAAGTACAGTTTAAGGCTAATAATTAAATTTGAACGTTTATTATACACTTCTTCAACTGATACTGTTAGGTAAATGCTAATAGAGACCGTTGACTTCTTGACTGTATCGTGTCCCTTCTCGTACGTTGGTCTTAGCGGAGACCAAGGGAGGTTTTCAGCCCTTGGATCTAAAGACCAGATCAATATATATATATATATACGTATACAACTTCATGCATAATCCATATTTATGAAACACGAAGTCAACTGTTTCTTAATTTGATTACACTATATATAATAGAATACGATAAACATCTATATCAAAGTCCGTTGAACATGGATGATAATGATGAGTCATACTAGAAGTCAGGTCAACCATATTCTCTCATCTGTATAACTTTATCACAAGAAAAAGATGTTTGTAATCAAGGTCTCTTTTCTTTGAATTTTGAATGGAAAAGAACAGTTTGTTTTGTCTACGTGCGACTAAATTAGATAAATGGTCTTCTTCAACACATACCAGAAGATGTTAGGGTATATATAATATCGTAATTAACATTAAGCAATCATGTAATTGAGTACGATCATGTTCATGGTCACGGGTTTCGTTGGGGTGCTTGGACATTCTTGAATCAAGCAAGAATCTTGATCATAGCAGCAAGTTTTGTCATCGGGAATAATAGTGACTTATGATCACACAGTTGTTATGAACATTTTTTTCTGGGTTCTATTTGTTGTTACCATTTTCATTCTTGGTCTTCTTTTTTTGGGACCAATTGACAAAGGACAGTTTTGAAACAATCTCTTGGCGAGTTTTGCGTTTTTTTTTTCTCTCTTGTGATTTATTAAAGATCATGTACTTGAATGCCAAATCTTATGGGAGGATACCATATCCTATTGATAGTATCTTTTGTTGTTTTGTACATTTAGAGCTGTACACATGTGACACAAAAGTGGTTGATATATTTTATATAGTGATTCACATCCCTTAGACAAGCTCCCCGAATTAAACCTTATCTTTGATAATGGTATTTTCCAACAAAACATACTCATATGATGATAAATATATGTTTATCTCAGTGCCATGATCTGATCCTTTGGACTTCTTCTCTTTTTCTTGTTCTGTGGAACAAAGAAATTTCAGGCCTTTAGGTTCATATTTTCTTTGGCTCCATACCAACTTAAAACTTTCAATATTATCGTTTTGTATGTTTTACCTTTGATTATACTTGTTAACACGTATATAAATCGTTTTTTTCTTCTAACAAAGATTCAAACCCGAGAATTAACGATATTTCATAGATTTATTACTAGCTAAATGAGTTACACACAACATACAATGATCTCTCTCGAATGGGTAGAACTAGCTAGTCTTGGCTCAAGTATTCTTATATTTTTGATTCTATTGTTTCAAGAATTTGTTAACTAATGTTGTGGAAAATAAAACTTGTTTAAAATAACAAAGAAAGCAACTGGTTAAGTCGTCCAATCTTCAATATCATCTCTTTGTGTTGACACAGACTTGTTTAAAATAATACTAATCATTGGAACGAAACTGGCTGAAAAAAATTATTGAATAATTACGTATCATTAGCTGTAATACTCTTTAACTATTTAAACCTATAATACCTATGTATGTAACTTAATCTGATTTGGAATCTACATCAAATAAGTGTATAACATAGTTTCCTGAGTGAATTAAACTAAGAACAAGCTCATTATTAGGGGTTAATTAATTTAGTAGTGGTGCAAAATAACGAGAAACAACAGACAGTTGAATTATGAATACTAATCAATTTTATAAAAACAAACAGTCTTACAATTGGTTTTAAGTCGATTATAACGGATTTAGAGTCAGATTTTAGATCAGAATTTCACTATAAAAAAAATTAACATTACCAACCAAAACATGAATTAGAAGAAACATGATTTGTATAGTATAACAATTTTCAAAGTGCATAAGATTAGTGATTTACAAGAGTTACTAATTATTTTTAATGAGATTTAAGTTGGTTTTTATATCAGCAATTAAGAAAAAAGTTCTGATTAGTTGTATGATAAAGTGTGGTAATCTAATTGAAAAATAAAATTAAAAATAAAAACCCTACAAAGTATATAAATCATAGATGCATGAGTAATGCCACGTTGCCGCTTTTGTTCGGTGGCTTCCTTCTCTCTCTCTCTCACACACACACTACTCACCACCACTCTCTCTCTCTCTCCTTTCCATCTCTCTTGGATTCTTTCAGATTCCATGGAAGCTCCAAAAAGCTGATTCGCTGGAGCAGATTTTTTTTTTTTTCCGTCTTCACTTCTCAGATTCGGATCCTTGGTACATAACACTAACCGCGTTTCTCCGATCCGTTTCTTATATATCCGATTCGAATTCCTTTTTTTTTGTTCAGAGCTCTGAGATTCTCATTTCCGCCGCAGATCCTTTTGATTTGATTTTGGATTTTTATTTTCTTTTGATTCGTGAAGATACCTGTTAGTGTTCTTTTTTTTTTCCTTTCTCTATACTTTTTGATTCGATTTGATTCGTATCGTTTATTCGAATTTTGTTTAGGAAGTACAGATTCTGGATCGTGTTTATTGTTAATTGTTCATGATTCGTTTGTTTTGAATTCTATCATCTTCTTCTTTGAACACTCAGGATCTAGTTTTTGATTTGAAGAATTCGAGTTTGAAATCAGCTTCACATTTTTTAAACTTATCCATATTCAGATAGGGTTTGTTATCTTAATTATGTTTTTAGGGATCCAGGATCTGTGTGTTTAGTTCGTTTCGTGTTGTTGAAGTTGCTGCTCGTATCATCCAATTTTATTCGAATCTTGTTCTGATTTAGGAATCGTATAATTGGTGATATAGTTTATTAATGATGGATTGTGTTTTTATGTATACAGCTCCTGCATTTGGGGAAGCTGATATAAGGTTAGACCTGGTTTCTTATTAGATGGTATGCAGCAGTTTCGTAAGGAGTGTTATTGTTCAAGCTGGTGGTCGTATTGGGGTGTTGGCTCAAGGGAGACATCGGTTTAATCATATCAAGAAGACCTTGAGTTTTGGTTTACGGTTTAGAACTAGTGTGATTGGATTTAGAACCAGTGGAATCGGGTTTAGAACCAGTGCAAAGATGATGGTTGATTCTTCCACCGGAGAGAAACGAGTATCTTTAGTTGATATGCCGCCTGGGAAAGTTGATGATGGCGGATACATTGGCGGTGGGTGGAAAAAGTGAGTTGCATCTCATTTTGGTTGATGTTTTTCTTTTTGTGGTTTTCCTGAATGTAGATTTTTTCTAGGGTATATTGATATATGACTTGTACTTAAGATATCACTTCATGGTCGGGGATACTCCACTTTACGATGGTTGTGTTTGTTTTAGTTGTGCTCTTTCATTTGTTTCACCAAATTAGTTTACTATACAGATGATTATATCATGGAAGAAACTAAGTTCCACTGTACGTTGAAGCTTTATACTGTTATGAAGGCAATCTGTAGTTTTCTATGGCTTTGGATCAATGTGAAAGTATTGTTTTCTTCTCTTTTCATTTGTTTTAAAGTGGTTCTTGATAAATTTTATGTGCAAATGACAGTGATGATGGAAGCTTGAGATGTGGGTACTGTAGTTTCAGAGGGAAAAGATCTACGATGGAAGATTTCTATGATGTCAAAGCTTCCACAATTGAAGGCCAAACAGTGTCCATGTTTGGAATATTTGATGGTTAGTTTTTATGTTTCTCTTCCTTCGTTTTATTTGTTTGATATAGACGAAAAGGACATGTTAGTGTTGAATTCGGGAAGACATTTGATCTGCATTGAAGTCTGGTTTTCAATTTTCCATATTATCATAGTATCTATCACAGTCTAGCTTCATTTGCAGATTTAAGTAGTTCGTTGCAAACTGGTCACACTATATGTGCTATGTCTATTAATTTAAGAAGTATCTAGAACTACAATAGTTAGAGTCTGCATTTGTTCGTGCTTATTTATGATATTAAAGGCTGCAGTGCATAGTTGAACTATCAATATGCGTCCATGTAATACTCAGAAGCAGAATTATATGTTCCTGACGTGATATTTAGATTTCCTCTTCTAATATCTGAAGCTTTAATCACAGGTCATGGTGGTTCACGTGCTGCTGAGTACCTGAAGGAACACCTCTTCAACAATCTTATGAAGCATCCACAATTTTTGACGGACACCAAGCTAGCATTAAGTGCGCTCTATATCTCTTGGCATAAGATCTTGTTATAATATGGGCTCATACAGCTTGATACAAGTCACTGAGTCACCTTCTAACTTGATTAATTTTGCAGGTGAAACATATAAACAAACTGATGTAGCATTCCTTGAGGCGGAAAAGGATACTTACAGAGATGATGGCTCCACAGCATCTGCTGCTGTGTTAGTGGGGAATCATTTATATGTTGCAAATGTTGGAGATTCGAGGACAGTAGTTTCTAAAGCTGGGAAAGGTCAGTATTTCATTGTGATCTAATACAATGTGGTATATCATTAGAAGATAAATCGAGACCCTCAGCCAAAAATCAGTTTACTAAATGGAATTATACTATCCATAGTGAATGGAGTCAGATAAATTTTTGTGACTGGCCACAAGCCTTTGTTGTTTTCTTTCCATAAGGACCCTTTTCAAACTTAGTGTTAATGCTTTGCAGCGATTGCGCTATCTGATGACCATAAGCCAAATAGAAGTGATGAAAGAAAGCGAATCGAAAGTGCTGGTGGTGTTATCATGTGGGCAGGTAATCTGATGTTATAAAAAACCATTCCTCGTTTGTATCCCCCTAAGTGGTTGCTTGCTTCTAAACATGACATAATGAAATCGCAGATATTCCCCTTCTGAGTTTGATCACTAGCTTCATTAAATGATTTACTCAAAATGCTTGATGTTTCCGTCACGGATTTTAATTTAAAAAATGATGTTTGTTTTTTTTGTTTCTGTTTTAGGCTTTAGGCCTCATTCTATTTTAAAAGTTTCTGGGGAAAACTGACATACAAACATCTTATCGAGGCATTCTATTCGTCTGCTTAATCATTCTTTAAACATTCTGTGCAGGGAAAAACTAGATTTCCTAGCCTTATTATCATCATGTTTTTTGCTTGTCAGGAACATGGAGAGTAGGTGGGGTGTTGGCAATGTCCCGGGCCTTTGGTAACAGAATGCTGAAGCAATTCGTTGTTGCTGAACCCGAGATACAAGTAACCGCTTCTAACTGCAGCTGACTTCTATCTGTCGAGGGTGTTATATAGTTATCCTATTCTGTAGTATCACCAATGTAAAATCATTAGTGTTGAGATTTTGTGAACACACTTCTCTTCTTATTTTGCAGGATCTAGAGATAGATCATGAGGCCGAGTTGCTAGTGCTTGCAAGTGACGGTTTATGGGATGTGGTGCCAAATGAGGTGCGACTCAGATAAAATCCCCCCTTGTATTTGTTTCCAGATTGTTCAGGAAAGTATATCTTAGATTGTTTTAACGTTGGATATAGGATGCCGTATCTCTTGCTCAGAGCGAGGAAGAGCCCGAGGCAGCTGCCCGCAAGTTAACTGACACTGCCTTCAGCCGTGGCAGTGCAGACAACATCACGTGCATTGTTGTTAAATTCCGTCATGATAAGACTGAATCTCCTAAAATTGAACGAAACACCCTGGCTGAATCAGAACCAGAACTGAACCCCACAGCTGAACTGGAACCGGAATTAAACCGCAATGCTACCACGGAAACCGAATCAAGTCCCAGAGATGAACTGGAACCCAAACCTGATGATGCTACACTCGATCGAAAACCGGAAACTGAACCAGAGGCCAAGGGTGAGAAAGCAGGTGAGTAAGGTAGCAGCCGGAGAAAGGTGTCCATATAGTTGGGGGGCATGTGGTAAACAGATGAATATAAAATTGCTTAGTTGTTGTGTGATTTGTGGCTACCTGTAACGTGTGAGGATTGTGTTTTGGTTTTGTGTTGCATCATGCACATGCCTATGCCTATGCCTATGCCTGCCTTGAGAGGACGAGTACGACCCTTTTGACATGTCCTCGATTTTTGTCTATTCATTTTGCTCTATTTTGTTTGTTGGTGCTACTCACACCAAGAACAAACTCATTTGTTCTGCTTCTCCCACTTCTTTCTATCTTTTATATAAAAACCTTCCAATAAACAATGTGTCAATGTTTTTGTAATTCTTCCCCATCTCCTTCGTTTTCTTCGTTCGTCTCTACGTTGTTAGTTGAACAAACATCGTTACCGGAAGAAGTTTGTGGTTGACCAGAAAACCAACTGATAAACCAAGTGATCTTAGCTTCTTCTAAGATATACTTCCATGTTTGCACATCCCTTCTCTAATAAAATGATACGAAATGGTCGACAAGTGATAAGTATCAGAGAAAATGATACTTACAAGATCTTTTTCGTACACGAAATTGTAGTCTAGTACTTAGTACTAAGCTAGTCAATATCATTTCATACTTCCGAAATTGTAGTCTAGTACTTAGTACTAAGCTAGTCAACATCATTATCCAGTTATATGCACGCACGTGTGACCGTAACGAGAAGGAAAAAATATTTTTCCTATTTTACCACTTTTAAATTAACTATAATTAAAATAATCATGGTCAAATAAGTAACAACGTTTCAGTAATCATGGTCAATAAACCACGGTCAAGTATAGGTAAGAAAATGTATGGTACAATTGTTACTAGTTACGTTGTCATATACATACACCCTTTGCATTTGATTTTTAACCTCATAGTATGTATCTAGTCAACAAAAAGTAAACTCAAAAGCATGCATCTGCAAGTTGTAGACTACAAAATAAGAAAAAAATATATTTTATGTTTTTACCACATATGGCTCTTAACCTTGGTCAAAACTTTTATCATGGTTAACTTAATATATATCCCTTACATTGTTTTCTCAGATTTTATATATTTGAGGTTGTTCTTAAGAGAAAAAGAAGAGAGAAAAAGAAGAGAGAAAAAGAAGAGAGAAAAAAAGAGAGTAAGCTTCGTAAAAGGTGTATCTCACTCTTGTAGCAAAACCTAGTTTGATATTCTAATCCTCGGAGTTGCGATCTAACTGTTGGTATGTGTTTTTTCCTACTTTCATGGTTTCAATTCTTCTTCTATGTTTACTTTGGACTCTTTTCGCATTCTCCATTTCTCGCTTGCATTAAGATTAAATTTAGGGTTTCAAATTTTACAGTGATGAATTTTGGGGGTTTTGGTTTGTATCACTCCTTTAGACACTCTGGCTCTCTCTAATGGTGAATTTAGGTTTATTCTAAAGCAATCGATTTGTACTCACTGTCTGTAGATCTCTTTGAAATGATTATGAACTGGTTCGAATTTTAACGGATCTCAAGTTTATAAGAGCTTTTTTTTTTTGGTTCGTAGTGATTAGGGGATATGTGGCTTTATATGATGATGAATTTGGGTTGATTCTTAAGATTCTCAGATTTTACATTGTTTTCTCAGATTTTATATATTTGAGTTTATCCTTAAGAGAAAAATAAGAGAGAAAAAAAGAGTAACCTTCGTAAAAGGTGTATCTCACTCTTGTAACAAAACCTAGTTTGATATTCCAATCCTCGGAGTTGCGATCTAACTGTTGGTATGTGTTTTTCCTACTTTCATGGTTTCAATTCTTCTTCTATGTATACTTTGGACTCTTTTCGCTTTCTCCATTTCTCGCTTGCATTAAGATTAAATTTAGGGTTTCAAATTTTACAGTGATGAATTTTGGGGGTTTTGGTTTGTATCACTCCTTTAGACACTCTGGCTCTCTCTAATGGTGAATTTAGGTTTATTCTAAAGCAATCAATTTGTACTATCTGCCTGTAGATCTCTTTGAAATGTTTATGAACTAGTTCGAATTTTCATGGATCTCAAGTTTATAAGAGCTTTTTTTGGTTCGTAGTGATTAGGGGATATGTGGCTTTATATGATGATGAATTTGGGTTGATTCTTAAGGTTCTCAGATTTTACATTGTTTTCTCAGATTTTACATTGTTTTCTCAGATTTTATATATTTGAGTTTATACTTAAGAGAAAAATAAGAGAGAAAAAAGAGTAACCTTCGTAAAAGGTGTATCTCACTCTTGTAACAAAACCTAGTTTGATATTCCAATCCTCGGAGTTGCGATCTAACTGTTGGTATGTGTTTTTCCTACTTTCATGGTTTCAATTCTTCTTCTATGTATACTTTGGACTCTTTTCGCTTTCTCGATTTCTCGCTTGCATTAAGATTAAATTTAGGGTTTCAAATTTTACAATGATGAATTTTGGGGGTTTTGGTTTGTATCACTCCTTTAGACACTATGGCTCTCTCTAATGGTGAATTTAGGCTTATTCGAAAGCAATCAATTTGTACTATCTGCTTGTAGATCTTTTTGAAATGTTTATGAACTAGTTCGAATTTTCACGGATCTCAAGTTTATAAGAGCTTTTTTTGGTTCGTAGTGATTAGGAGACTTTGTGGCTCTATATGATGATGAATTTGGGTTGAGGCAATCGATTTGTAGTGTCACTGTCTGTCTCTAGATCTGTTTGAAATGTTTGTGAATTGGTTCGGATTTTTGTGGATCTCAAGTTTGTTTGATTTTTAGCATTTATTGAAATGTGGACTATGAGTTTTTTTGGATTCGTAGTGATTAGGACATGCAAGAAGAACTGGATTTGTGGATTATGATTGTGGGTTGGTGAAATGTAGTTTAGGTTAGGTTTACTCTTGATAGAGTTTGAGGATCTCTTGTCATAGTTGAGTTTTTGTGGTTTTGATTGGTTTTTGGTTCTTCATTAGTATTTAAATCTTGTTCGATCTAGAAAGTCTTCATTTAAATCTAGATCTTACATATTCTTTAAGATGTTCAATTGCATTAGGATGATAGATTCTCAAGATCTTTTTTTTTTTATGAATGTAAAGTAAAACCTCTATAAATTAATAATTTAGAACCGTGAAAATCTATTAACTTATAGAGATATTAATTTATCGATAAATTTATATTCAGCGGATTGTCTTATAAATTTTTGTGTGTTTATTGTGTGGCTTATAAATTTTTGTGTGTTTATTGTGTGGCTAAGATCTCGTAATATCAAACATTGGTTCTGTATGCTCCCTTTTTTTTTTCTTTTTTTTCTTTTTTTTATTATAAATGAAGTGTTATGGTAAGAGAGTCGAACCGGTTTTGTCTAGTTAACTTCGGGGGCTTATTATACCAGTTGAGACTAGGCCATTGCATAAGATCGATTTTCTTGAACTAGTGATTTGCATGTTAGTTAAGATGGTATATGTATCAAATCATGAGACCTTGTAGCTAGTTAAACCGAAACAAATCTCTATAAACATGTGTGTAATCCTTTAGAATCCTCAGATTTTTTCCATATTTCACTGAATCTAATCATTTTTTTTTCTCTCATTCTCTTTTTTGCCAATGAGTAGGAGCAGATATTTGGAACAAAACATTTCTCGAGAGAACATGGATTGCAACAGGGATGAAGCGAAAAGGGCAATGGATGTAGCTGAGTTGAAGATTACAGAAAAGGACTACAATGGTGCAAAGAAGTTTGCAAACAAGGCTCAAATCTTGTTTCCTGAGCTGCATGGTTTGAAAAAACTAATGACGGCTATCGATGTTTACATCGCGGGAGAGAAACTAATCGGCGGAGAAGTTGATTGGTATGGAGTCCTTGGTGTAGATCCTTATGCTAATGATGACGCAGTGAAAAAACAATACCACAAGTTACTTCTTGTCCTCCATCCGGATAAAAACAAGTGCAACTATGCTAAAGGTGCGTATGACTTGGTTATACAAGCTAAGGATACACTAACTAAGGAGCCGGAGAAAGCAGTATATATAGAAAAGAGGCGCAAAGAAGAAGCTCAACGATCCCGAAAAGCACAGAGCGTGAAACGACCACGCCAGCCAACTTCTAAAGCGGCTAAAAATGTAAGGAAGCCTGTTGTTCAGAATGTCAAGGCTAGAGCTAAGTCCACTGCTCGTATGGAAAGATCCCATGTGCCTTCGCCTGCGCATGCTTTCGTTGTTCCTTCTTCGATGGCGGAGCAGAGTACTCAATTCTGGACACAGTGCTTGAACTGCAAAAACAAATATTTGTTTGAAAGGATTTATCTTAACAAGAACTTGCGTTGTCAAGAGTGTGGGCATGGTTTCTTTGCGAAAGAGATACCTCGACCGCCAAATGCTTCCATGCTGCCAGTCAACAACCTCTCTTCTACCAAGCTGCACATGGATTCCAATTACTACCAAGCTTCTAGGAGTGTCCCTTCACCATCTGTCAAGTACGTTTTTCAGGGGGGTCCTTCATCAAAAGTGTCTGGTTTTAACAGCTGGAGTCCAACAAATCAAGCTGCGGGTGTGGTTCAACAAGAACAAGTGGCAAAAGAGTTTTGGGAATCACAAGAAAGAGATGCTGCTAGAGGATTCGCAAGCTTTGATGTGAGAAGTTTCAAAAGGCCAAAGATAGACGGTTCCAATATCCATGGTGGTGATCAAGTGGCTAGCAATCAAACAGGTGCAAGGATTGTTTCCAATGGAAATACCGAAACGCGTCAACATCCCCGTGCTTTAGATGAAGACAAGGGTGATGGAAGAATGGTGTTACCTAACAGAGCTCTCATTGGAAGAGGCAAGGCAGAAATTCGTAAGAGACTCCAGGAAATGATCTCTGACGTGGTAGCAAAAGTGATTGCGCCGCCTCCTGATGGAGAGAAGAAGAGTATGAATGCAACGAGCAAGATGAGTGGCAAGGCAGATGAGGTTGGAAGGTCAGTTGAGGAAACTCCCCGTGTGGCTTTAGATGAAGACAAGGATGATGAAGTGGAGACAATCATTATAGATTAGTGGTTTCAAGGTAGTAACAATGGAGGCAAGAAACATATCAGATCATCTTATCTCACATGTGGAATCATTAGGGCATATCACTAATTATCCAAGTAAGGTTTGATATTTTGTTCTTTTCTCTTTTCTATTTTTCTTTCTTTTGCTTAAAACTTATTCAGAAACTATCTGCATCGGAAACATTAGTCCGAATATTTCGTATATTTTTCTGGTGGTTAAGTGTAAAACTTTGTTGGTATTTTGGTATCATTTGTTTGGATATTATTGACATGTTAGTGATAAATGTATGGTGGTGATTGTGATAGGCCAAGCCGGTCCATGTTGACACCAGCCTATTTAAGCATGCACCGGTTTGGTCCTGGCTTTAGAATTTGACTTGGGCCAATATCGTTGATATATCAAAACATTTTAGTGCATCCTAGATGCAACTGAGATCCCTTAGGCTGCATGGTTAAGTTTGTTTCTTGTCAATATGTATTATCATATTTTTAGGCATCAATATTTTTGCTTGCATTGCGTTTATTTTTGTATTTACAACAACAACAAAAAAAAGATCACAATTTTCAAAATTTGAAGTGCTTTGGTTTTTTGTTAATTATAAACGTAAATACTAAACCTAAAGAAAAATTGTTTTGTTCCGTTTGTTTTTGAGATTTATTATTTTTCGTTTTAGTATTTTTTTTTTGGTAAGATTCGTTTTAGTATTTTACATAAAGTATTATTCCGCAATTTATGATTTTAAGAAATATCTTATAAGAAAGTAAAAATGTTTGCTAAATGTTTTGATTTTCAATTTAATTTTCGTGTAAATAAACACTTTGAATGAGTCTCAAATCATCTTCTTCTCATGTATAGAGAAATAAATAACACTTTGTGGGATTTTGATTCTATAATGCATGGTGTTCGAACACGTGAATTCACGTTATCTTAGCCAAGCCGAATTAGTCAAAATTATGAAGATAGATGAAATGCAACACATGATCATTGTTGCTTCTCTCTTTACAAAATTGCTTCAAAAAAAATCTTGATTTCTAATCTCATCATCTCTTCCACACCTTTGTTTTTGGGTCCACTGATCTCTCTTTCACTTATATTAATCTTTTGTTTGGATAATCGTCGTTGTCATACTATTTATACTAATAAGGACACATGAAGTGAATCTAAACATTCCCACTCTACAAAGGTGATTGTCCTTTTACAATCCAATCAATGGACTTACTATTTATGTGATACTTAGGTTGATGATTCTTGTCCTTAAATGTAAAGATAGATATTTACGGCCGCTCGATCGATATTATAAGTCAAACAAAGTGATTTTGTTGTTGTTGTTGTAGTGCAAATGAATAAAGTTTCGGTCCATATATGTATAAATATCGAAAGGATAAATAAGAACGAATCTATCTTATTCCAATTTAAGTGTAGAACAGAGAACAATATATTCTTTTTCTTACTACGTTCTTGGTACTTTTTTCTTATGTCAACTCGTTTGAGATATGAAGTTGGTCGTTTTGTTCTTCTTCTTTTTTTTTTTTTTTCCTTTTTTAAAAAATTAAGAAAACTGACATCGTTAAAAGTGCTACTTCTCTATATATATTACCCAATATATTATAGTGTGATAATGATTTGGCTATATAGCTTTGAGTAGAGAGAACTAGTTCGAAAGAGATGTCTTTGCTATTATAAAGAGCCAATCTTATAAAGAGCCAATCTTTGTTGTGTATATATATATAATAATCTCGAGGTACTCTCGTAGTATTCTCAAGAATACTTTAGCACGTTACAAAGTTAGCAAACGAATTTTTCTTTTTCTAGATATGAGACTTTGTTTATTAGAAATCTTTGTGATCACTTTGAGATATCCTTTTTTTTTATTTAGGTTTTTTATATAAAGAGTGTTGGATAAAGCACGTGTGACCATTTTTGCTCTCTCGAGATTGGCTCTTCGAGTCAGGAAAAGTTAAAGGCCATGAAGCAAACCCTAAAGTACTGTATCTAATCTTTTGTTCGATCATTCACAAATAAATATACTAATAATAGTAGGTAAATTACTCAGAAGAAACCCACCAGGAGGGGTTTTGAGAATTTAATAATAGTCGTAATTTGGTAATGCAACCACAACAACATTTGCTTTTAAGTTACTCTGTCAATACAAAATACGTAGGAGTGCTTTTAAACCTTATCATCATTAACCAAGAGCCTTTATTGATTATGAGTGGAAACGTTTGAAACTATCCATCGAGGGTTTGTTTAATCCACACATATTTGAAACCAAACTTAATAAAGTTAAAATGGTCGGTCGGCTTCACAGTTCACACCATTATAATCTAATCTTCCCGATCGAGCATATCTTTTTTTATTAGACGATCTCGATCTCTTACATGGAATGTTTTAAGCCTATACTGCTATCAAGACAACATCCTCTGCCTTACTTGTCTCAAATTCTATTTATGATCTCTCAAAAGGGGTCGATATGTTTTAATGTCTTATTTTTGTATCTATCTAAAACATAAATATACACAAACCTGAAAAATTTGTAGTATCTTTCAATAAACTAGTTTCGTATTTCTTTGTATTTTCACTAATATAAATCGTAGTATATATGACTACAAACAAGTACACACACACTGAAAACGATGTTGACGCTAATCTAATCCTAATCCTAATCCTAATGCCATACACTAGCTAATATACACACATACATGATACTATGATAGGATGATACACATTCTACACATTCACTTTTATATATCTTCAACAGTTATCTAAATGAAAAAGAAAAATAAAAGTTTTATCCAAATGAAAAAAAAACTTTTATTACCAAGAGAGGGGTAAAATGGTCAAATAAAACAGAGAAAAAAAGAGAGGGGTAAAATGGTAAAAAGAGAAGGGATTAATATAAGAAAGCATCCAATGAGAGTGGTGAAATCAGAGAGAAAGGACCTTTACTCCCTTTTTAAGTCCACCCATCCAATCACACACTGTTTCCTCTCTTTTTAAAAAATAAAAATAAAGGTTTATTTATTTTTTAAATAATACTTATTAAGTGAGAGAAATACAAAAAAAAAAAAAAAAAGTTTGTTAGAAGGATTCTTCTCTCTCTCTATCTCTTCTCTTCTTCTTATCTCCCTCCAAAGACGGCGACTGTAATCTTTTGTCGTAAGATCTCGCCGGAAATACAAAAAGAGTATAACAACAAACTTCTCTCAGATCAGATCTCTGTTAAGTTTCATACCTCAATCTTACCTTTTACGCTACTCACTTTCTTCATCTGTTTCTGCGCGACGGATTTGGTTTTTTTTTTTTTTGGTTTGTTTTCGTCGTTATCTGACGCCGGAGGTGTTAGCGATTTGAAACCGTGGCTATACGGAGGCAGACGAAAGAAGAAGACGATGGAAGCTAATAACGGGATTGAAAGCTTGATGAATCAGACGAATCTGAGTCAGGAGAGAGAGTTTATTAGAAGACATCATAAGCATGAGCTTTTGCAGAATCAGTGTAGCTCTACGCTAGTTAAACATATCAAAGCTCCTGTTCATATTGTAAGCCTTCTTCTTCTTCTCCTCTAAATCTTCTACATGCGCCGCTCTGTTTTTTATTTTTTTTCTCTGTTTAGGTCTGTAATGCTTCTATATTTAATCAATTGTTAATTCAATCCAGAAATGTTAATTCTCTGTTTGATCTTATTGAGTTGAGGAAGATGAATCTGGATTGGTTTCTATTTATAGAAGCTTTTCCCATTTTGACTAGTGTTTATATACCAATCTGCTTGATTTGGTGTGTGTGTAGGTGTGGTCGCTGGTGAGAAGATTTGATCAGCCACAGAAGTATAAGCCATTTATTAGTAGGTGTGTTGTGAAAGGGAACATGGAGATTGGTACTGTTAGAGAAGTCGATGTTAAATCTGGTTTACCAGCTACTAGAAGTACTGAGAGGTTAGAGTTACTTGATGACAATGAGCATATTCTCAGTATCAGAATCGTTGGTGGTGATCACAGACTCAAGGTATACCAAACATCATTTCATGTGATTTGATTCAAAGACGACTTTTCATGTGATTGAATCATTCTTTTTTTTATGTGGATTTAGAACTATTCATCTATCATCTCTCTTCACCCTGAGAATATAGAAGGAAGAATAGGGACACTTGTGATTGAGTCATTTGTGGTTGATGTACCGGAAGGGAACACAAAGGATGAGACTTGTTACTTTGTTGAGGCTTTAATCAAATGCAATCTTAAATCTTTAGCTGATATCTCTGAACGTCTTGCGGTTCAAGACACGACTACAGAATCCATTATCAACAGAGTTTGATGACAAGGGTCGAGGAAAGAAACTTATATATATTGAATGGAGAGGAGGAAGAGGAGTCTCGAGAGATTTGGTTTGCCATGGATGAAGCTCTCAAAGGGGAAAAAAAAAAAGAGAGCGAGTCTCTTTGAGGATGGACAAGGCAAAAAAGAAAAAAATATCATCATCATTTTTACATAATAAGTTTCTCTCATTTGATGCTATTTTTGGGGTTCTTTTCACTTTCAACCCTCTTTTTCTTTTTTTTAATGTGTCTAATTTAATGAAATGTTTTTTTTTTTGGTTTCTATATTAGAACCAAAATACGATTTTGGGAGTTTTGGCTTTAGTCCACTTGCAGGAATCTTTTACAATTTGCAGAGACAATGTTAAAAGTGTGATCATGGGGTTCCACTCTCTTCTTCCTTTTTTTTTTTCTAACACTTTTTAGTTGCACCCATAAAGGCCACACAAACACACACTCTCTTTATTTTTTTGTTGTATTATTTATTTTTAGGTTTGAACCAATAGGATTGGTGGGATGTGAAAAATCTCAACACGGACCATTAAGGAAAGGGATCTTTGTTGTTGTTTATAGATTTTGTCTTGACTTGTGATTCAGGAAACACTCTTTAGCTCCATTAGCTGTAAAAAAGGTACTACTCTCTTTTGCTGTCTTTTTTTTTCTTTCTTTTCTTTCTTCAGTAGTGGATGAGCTCATACGTTTTTGATATAATAAGATTCGAATCGGTCACATGGACAGGTTGTTCCATTAACAATGCTCCATTTACAGTTTCTTTACATTGTAATGTCCTCAGAGGACTTGGATGTTGTTATAAGATTTATTGGCCTTCAAAGTCACATCAGAGAATTAATATTAAGACTACAAATTACATTCTTTTCAATGTTGTTTTACAATTTTCTTCATATAATTGAACAGAACGTTTAAAAGAGAAAAAAAAAAGTTGCAATTCCAAGTGAAACTAATGAGCTAATGAAATAAAAACTACAATAATTTGTAACATGAGATCAATAATTTCACATGTTCCTTCTTTTTTTTTTTTGGAAGCTATGGAAGGTTTACTCTGTACAAAGCTTTGAACCTCCCTTTTTCACCCAACCAGGTGTGTTTATGATAATGAATGATTTGACTTAGGCCAATACCAAGTCTCCTTCTTCTTGTTGCTCCGGTAACTTCTCCCCTTCTTGGTTTGGAAGGAGGATACGCTTTATGTCCTCTGCGGTTAGCGTTTCATACTCTAGAAGTGCGTTTGCCAATGTGTGTAGCTGCTTCTCATGCTGCGGAAACACATGTATAAACAGTTAAGTGAGAAAAGACTTTATGCAACGGTTTTTCATTGAAGTAAATGAGAATTTGGATAAACAAACCCGTTTCAAGAGAGATTTCACTCGCTCATATGCCTCTCGAAGAAGCTTCACAACCTGACCAAAAAAGTATCATCACCACCAGATGATTGAAAAGACTTTGGAGAAATGGGATTCGAACGAGGAACTACAAAAAATTGAATAGAGAGAGAGCCTCTACCTCTGCATCAATGCGTGATTGCATATCAGAGCTTGGTCTTTCCTTTATATGAACTGGTCCTATTGCCTCACTCATCCCACAACTCGATACCTTCCATATGGAATCAGAAACACATTACTACAGTGGAAGTTGTTTTTCACCGTTAGCTTGTAAGTTATAGTTTTTAGGAACACATAGACTATTTTCCTGAAAACTCATTCCACAAACTAATAGAACCAGCTGCTAACTCTTTTGATAAACAAGGAAATACTTAACAACAATTATCTTCTAATCTGAGTAATATGGAGGTTATCACACAAGCTTACCATATATTGTGCAAGTTCTGTGGCCTGGGACAGATCACTACTTGCTCCAGTAGTGATATAGTCCTGGCCAAAGATGAGTTCCTCTGCAACTCTTCCTCCCATACATACATCAAGACGAGCTAGTAACTGCCTCTTGCTCACTGATGTTTCATCATTTGAAGGTAACTGGGTAACCATTCCCAATGCAGATCCACGAGGCATTATTGTCGCTTTGTGGATCGGGTGCGCACCTCCCGTGTTTAAGGCGACAATAGCATGACCACTCTCATGGTATGCAGTGAGCTACAGAGGCAAAGAAGCAAGTCAGAGGTCGTACCATGTTTTGACTCTACATCCAAAAATACTTCTATGTTGTCAGATATTGAAATATACCTTTTTTGAGTCCTCTGATACGAACATTGTTTTCCTCTCTGTGCCCATGACTATTCGGTCCTTTGCGAATTCCAACTGTTCAGAAGATAGCTTCTCAGCCCCTTCAACAGCTGCTTTTATGGCAGCAATATTTACCAGGTTTGCAAGATCTGGAAATCATTTGGTCAGATTGGAGAAAAATGTGGTGTATCATTGTATCTTTGTAGGTCAATGACAAAGACACTTTGACTAAATTCAAGGATACATAAACCGTAGTTATAGATTTTAGACACTCACCAGCACCATTGAATCCAGGAGTTCCACGAGCAATTGCTTTAACATCCACATCTTCTGACATAGGTTTGCCTTGGAGGTAGAGTTCCAAAATCTCTTGGCGTCCACGGACATCCGGACTGGGGACGACAATCTAAAATTAAATCTGTCAGTACTTTGGAAATATCTAAAACAGGTTTTCATAACATAACAGCACACTAGCTATCTATCTAAATCTGTTGAAAAATAGATACAGATGAAAACTAATTGAACACCAGATACGCAAATTCCAAAAACAAATCCTCAAACAGTAAAATTCAAAACAGGGGGTTTCAAGACAAAAAAAAACAAGTTATAACTTCTTCATTGACCAGTAACTAGCATGACTTCTATCATTGCTAGTACAAATAGAGAATAAGAAGCTGGAAACTTACATGCCTATCGAATCTACCCGGTCTTGTCAGGGCTGGATCAAGTATATCAGGCAAGTTTGTTGCAGCCATAACTATAATTCCCTGCATAAGCAAAATAAAAAGAAGCAATACTATTATATTTCGGCAAACTAAGGGAAGTAACTATAAGGTACACTATCCCTCATGAACAAGTACCTCATTTTGCTCAAAACCATCCATTTCAACAAGTAGTTGATGCAATGTCTTCTTTGTATGCCCTTCCCATTGTTTTCTCGTGGACCCAACAGCATCAATTTCATCAATGAAAATGATACAAGGTGCCTGTCATATATGATGGTCAGCAAAAGGAACTTCATTCATGGCAGCAAAACCTTTGAAAATAGATTATTAGCAGTGACGGTTGAGTTAGACCTTTTTCTTAGCTGCCTGAAACAATGATCTCACACGCCGAGCTCCTACCCCAACAAACCTGGCAAACAAGAAAATAATAACAAAAAAAAAACGATATATAAGACATTACTCATTATTGTAGACTCCACCAGACAGAAATATATAGTGAAAGGTAAATGTAGCTCAAGGCATACGCCAGAGAAAAAAAAGTAGAAGGCTTACATCTCTTCAAATTCAGATCCAGCTCTATAAAAGAAGGGTACCCCAGCTTCTCCAGCGATTGCCTTAAAAATATAGACAAAGTCAGCTTACTGCAATTAATTATAGAATTTTTAGACTGAAAGAATTTATGTTTAAGTGGGATATGACCATGAAAGACACCAACACAATTGAAATAATTAATTCTTCATAACACCCAGTTCAACAAGAGACAACAAAAATATGTTAGAGCTTACTTTAGCTAGTAATGTCTTTCCAGTACCAGGTGCTCCAGTTAGAAGAATTCCCTGGAAGCAAACATATAAGAAATGTCTCAGGTCACAATGCTAACTTTAAACAGATTATAGCTTTAAGTAGACTGGAGAAAATCAAATTCAAAGTAGGATGCAAACGAGAAGAAATAATAACCTAATAAAAAGAGAGACTATACCTTTGGCAACTTTCCTCCAAGGCGGGTAAATTTTGATGGATTTTTCAGATATTCTACCACCTCCTCAAGCTCTTGTTTGGCATCATCACAACCCTTTACATCCTTAAATGTTTTGACATTCTGCAGCAAGTAAACTTGTTAGGAAAAGACACAGTGAAGCCGCTCAAACAAATTTATCGGCCTCAAGGACTACATGAACAGAACTATTAAACGTTGACTGGGTAAATTAGCATCAATTCAAAGAGGATCCAAGTCAGGTAAGAAGGATGCTATCATGCAACTAATTAACAATACCCATCTCTTACAATATGTTTGGCCACTATAACTAATGCCTATGAATTTCATCACTTATACTTCAACTCACTTAAGACTTCTCGTAAACAGTAACAAGTTAGTCAAAATTCTACCTTTTCTGGCGTTATTTCTTTGTTCATCTCTTTTGGAGAATATGAAGAACTTGAACCAACACCCGAAGTTCCAATTCCTCCCAGGCTTCCAATATACTTTTGCAGAGCAGCTGCACCCATTAACCTAAACAAGAAACTTCCATTTTAACAGGAGCAGAAGTACTATGATGGAGTAGCAATCACAAGTTCAACTATGCATGAGAAGGAAAACTTCTGTCTGTGCTATCAAAATTAATCTATCACAAATCTAATCTCAAGTTAGATATAGATGATGCATACCACACTAATCCCACCGCAACTGTAAACAAGATCGTAGAGACAAGCTCTTGCGCAAATCTTGATTTGTTTGAAACTTTAGGATTAACCTAACACATCAAAGACACAAGTTAAGAACTTAACATATACAGGACCATCATGAACCTAATTATATCCACACTTAGTATACATTGGGTAAAGGTGACCAAAAGAAAAGTATGCATTGGGTAATATAAGTGACTTACCATGGTAACATGCAATGGTTGCTTCTCAGATATACCAGGGTTCACAAATGATTCGTCCATATTGCCTGATGCACGATGCTTAAGGTCTTGCAGCTGCACATAAACCAATAATTATTACAAATACAACAACACTACTTTAAAAAAAAAAAAAACTACAAATATTCTACATTCGAATCCTGTGAATATTCTACATTCGAATCTTGTGAATAGAAAAGCAGCAGTTACATAGAGAAGTTTCCTATCAGTTCATTGTACCAATATCAGTTCAAGGATATAGAAGCAATAAGAGACAGAAAGCAACAACTTCAGAGATTACAGCGTAGACCACGGGAAAACAGATAGCCAAACCACAGATTCTAGAAGTAATAATGGTACAAGCAGACAGAAATAATACCAGTGCTGGAAGACTAGAGGGCTTCCCGGTTTGTTCGTCAGGAAGATACTCCCCAATAGCATTTGTAATGACCAGAGCTCGAATATATTCAGCAACTCCTCTACTGTCCACTGCGTGTTCCCTTTGTTCGAACCGTTGAACTACAGCCTCAGGACTGAATCGAAGAAAAAATAGAGCATACCACATAAAAATCAATTGAATTCAACTAAACCAGCTCCTATATTACGAAACCAATCAATCAGAGCGTGATATAGTAACATACATGTGCTTATTGAGCTCAGCCAATAAAGCTCCCTGCAAAGCCGCATCCTTTGGATTGGCATCAGCCTCAGCAATAAGTTTCTCGAGCCGCTTCTCCTGGCGTGAGAAAGGCCACCAGCTTAACCACTCCCATTCCATAACTTTCTCCACAGCTCTCTTTAAAGCCGCCCATAATCCCATCATCAACACCACAATCCGAAACTTGCTCTTCTTCTCTTCTTCCTCTTTACCCTCCTTAACTCCATCACTAAACTCAGCTTCTTCTCCTCCCACTTTCATCTCCGCCTCAAAGCTAGCTTCACTCGTCCCCTCACCACCCACAAATCTATCATTCGACTCTAATTCCGAAACCTCCGTATCCGTGACCAATGAATCCGTACTCTCCCCTTGGCTAACAAAAGCAGGGTCCTTGGGGAGATAATCTGCATCGGAAGCGACATTGTCGTGGCGCAATGAACAAGGAAGGGGACAAATTCGAGAGTTGTGAAGAAATGAAGAAAGACGGTAAAAACTTGGAAGAGATTGAGGATGAAAACTAAAACAAGGAGATATGGGAGAAGGGCGAGGTTTAAAGGAATATGAATGGAGAGGAGGACGAAGGAGAAGAGAAGCTTGAAGAGTAGAAGAAGACATTGGTTTAGGGTTTATGATGAATCCAAAAATCAAATCCTTTATCTTCTTCTTCCTTCTCTTTACTCCTTTTTTCTATTCTTTAGAGAGCAAAAGAGAAGACTTTACTTGGAGACTTGGGAGCCACAAGATCCTCTCTTTATCTTTCTCTTCTCTCCTTTGTATAACTCTCTCTATTCGAAATTGTTTTTTTTTTTGATAATCTTATCCAATAATTCAACCCAAATTTATAGACAAGAGATTAGACAGAGTTTTGATAACGAAAGTGATATGGTGAGTGCGAGAGAGAGAGAGACATAAGACTGCGAAAGAGAGATTAAGCTCTTCTAATACATTTCTCAAATGGTTTCCGTTTTATAAATTCTCTTTTGGACACAAGTACAAGTGTTCCAAACGAACCAAACCAAAAATAAAAAGAGAGCTACGAGAAATTAAGAGAGTGATTAAAACATCTTTGTCTTCGACTTTTTGAGGGACTCTCTTTCTCTCTCTAATGCATTGGACCAGGACCACCGTAATGCTGTGGAGGCATATGACCACCTGGACCTTGATGCATACCTTGATGCATTGAGCCAGAAGACGGTGGTGCCATGTAAGGATTGTGACTGTGACCACCACCCATTCCCATTGGACCTTGACCTCCTGGTTGGACCCATCCGCCTTGTGGTGGCTGCTGCTGGTGACTTCCACCTGCTGCATGGTATTGATGTGGATTGCCCACATATGGATTCTGACTGGGTGGTTGTTGTTGCATTGGAACTGGCGGGTTGGGCATTGTGTAGTCTCTGCTTCTATCGTTGTTCACCTTTATGCTGAGGTCGGTGTGGCGTGAATAAGTAATGTGGAGCTTACAAAACCCACCGTCATATATACAATGTCCTTCCAATGCTTCCTTCGCCACCACAGCCGTTTGAACATCTGATAGAAACCAACCAGTCAGTGTTGTTTGAGAATTTAATCTTATTCAGAGACAAATGACAGCTGAAATAGAGAATATTACCTCGGTATTGAATCAATGCCTGTAGCCCACCATTCTTGTCAAACATTGCAATCTTTTGAACAGGCCCAAATGCCTCAAAAACCTAGGCGTTAGTTAAAAAAGGGGGAACCGTGAATTAATATTTTCAGAACCAAAGATTCAATGAGGATTCAGCATAGAGCAAGTTTTACCATGTGTAAAACGTCCAAGGTTACTGCATACTGCATATTTTCAATGGATGCGAGAAGAACATTACTTTCTGGCTCTATCTTCTTCCCATCTACACCCACGACCACCTAGTAGGGATTACACATTAAGCTTGTACTTTAGTAGCTAGATTCAACCAAGTAGAAAGCAGATTTGCAATAGTAAATGCATAAAGAGACTATTTTCAAATTGTTTACCTGACCAGCACTATCAATGGCCGATGGAGCAACAGGAAGGTAAACATTAGTATAGTCCCTACAAAGTAAAGAGGAAACAATTCAGTAAATTTGGTCGTCCAAGCATCACAACCACCAAGTAAACCAAAACATGTTTCAGCACACAATCTGAATACACATACCTACTCCGATGACTCTGAAATTTGACAGTCAGATCTGTATGAGCTGAATATGTGATTTTGAGAGAGCACTGTCCCATTTGCTCAGAGAGTAGATACCTAATACCCAGAAAAGAAGTCAGTGAAAAAGTATGCCTCACACATAACAAACATGAATCTTATAACGCAAAGCCTGTATTATTTGTAATATAAAGGAAAACACAATATTGCCAAGAATCCCACATGAAAATACTATCCTTATTCCAAGTAGTTAGATATCAATGCCTACGGTATTTTCCCAGGTTCCTCGTGAAAAGACTAGTTGCAAATCATTATCAACGCCATTAGCCATACATTAACTCAGAACTAGCCTTAATATGCGAAAACTCCTACAGGTGCTTGAAAGGCTGATAAATTGTCAGACCCTCCGCACAATATCTAGAACTAGGCAGTCCTTCACAGTTAGACTAAATACCGTGTCAAAAATTTAATACAAATGTCACCTAGGGATGCTTCTTCCATCGAGGGCATTTTTCGCAGAAGTTGCAGTTTCCGCATCAGGAAATTGTACAAGTGCCTAAGAGCAATTTTGACAATAAACATTATAAGTAAAATAAATATTAACGTCAAAATACAAAGCAAATTTATGGCTTGGTAATATACCTGGTATCCGGCTGTCTTCTCGAAAGTAGTAATCTTGTGGACAAACCCAAATGCTGAGAACACCTGCATCAGAAAGCAGCAATTAGAACAACAACGGAAAAACCCCAGAAGACTCAACTATGAAGACTCCTGTGCATCAGTAATTATTATGCACTTCGGCAACATAAGAAAAAATTAATTTGGGTTAACTCTCTACATAATAAAGTCATACAGCATCATAAAAATTAGGACAGCAAATTAGACCAACGTAATATAATGTGAGAACGTGAAAAGTTCAATGCAAGGTTACACACTCTGGGAGGCAAAAGATATGTTTTCCAACATATCAATCATACAAGACACAAGGTATGCCTCAAAAGGTTAGCAGACTGATGAACCTCTAATTAGACCTTATCACAACCACATAGACTTTGTCACTTTGAAACGGTTTTATATAGCAGAAGTGTGCAGATAGAGCTGCACCCTATCTTATCAAACAAAAACACTAACTATACATATGTAAGATAAAGCTGCACCCTCTCATATCAAACAAGAATACTAACTACACCTATGTAAGACCATATCTTACAATCCTAGAATATATCTGATAAAAGGGAAGTGTGAGGGAGAGAGTAGGGAAGAGAGAGGCAGTGTCAGGGAAAGGAGAAAGGAAACAAACACACATGTGCTCTTTCTCCTAATGCATTAGGCTGCCACTGAAGATAGTGCCTTGACATGGCCCTGCTGATCCATTTACATTCATGTCAAAGAGTAAGTTTCCAAAAGCAAGACAACCTACAACCTAATTATCAGAATGTCTTCGAAACATCTTTCAGCAAATACGTTTACCTCTTCTAAGAAAAACCAAAAAGGTGCGTGATCAACTTACCAGATGCAAGACATCAATGCTGACCATTCGAGCATCCTCGCCTTCAATTGTCACCAGAAGAACATTCCCCACAACATCTGCTGTCGTTTTGTTGTTCACTATCTCTTGCCTGTTGGAGTACTGGAGGTAGACAGTTTTACCTCGAACTTGAGCAGGCTCGGAAGAAGAAGCATAGAAAGAAATCATCTGTATAGCTTGATTCAAATCTTCCTGAAAGACAAAACAAACAAAAAACACAACACCAAATAAAAATCAAAACTTGTAACAATGAGAACACTCGTTGTAACTTTGGCATAATCTCTTCCACTTACAAATTCAATGAAAGCTTGATTCCGATTAGCTCCAACATTACACTTAGTATTAACAACTGTGCCAAAAGGCTTGCCCAGCTCAATCAACTCCTCTTCAGTGCATTCCCAAGGCAAATTTCTCAAATGAAGAACCTTCGAAGGAGGTTGCGTGTAACGAAACTGTGGCTGGCTTGAAACAGAAGACATTGCTCAAACGAATCTTGAAGCTGTAAATAAAGAAGAATCAGAAGAAGAAAATTTATAAATTGCACAAGACTTTGAATGCAAAACATCAAATAAGAATCAAAAACACTCCAGATCTCTACAAATTCGTCAAAAAATCAACAAAACTGACGCATATAAAGAATCAATTTCGACTCAAAAAATTCAAATAATTTGATATTTTAGCAGCGGAGTTCACATAATACAAAAAAATTACGCAGAAAACATCCGAAACGAGGAGAAGACAGAAGAGATCATGTTACCAGAAGAGATTGTGGCAAAATCTCCAGAGAAATTAGGGTTTCGGGTTGAGGAAGAAGATAAAGAAGAAGATAGAGGAATTATATTTGGGGAGAATCCAAAAAAGTGCGTTCTTATCTCGCGGTTTCTTTAAACGCGGTTTGTTTTAAGAGCGCCTTTTGTTGTTGGACTAGGAATTGAACCCAATACATATATGGGCTTTATGTTTTCATTGGCCCATTATAACGACTAGGGTAAATTAATTAATTATTATTATTTTATTTTTTTTGTCATCCGGGTAAATTGATTAATTACTAGTACAGTTTTTTATTTTTGTCAACGTACAAAATTCAAGATACATACGTTGTTGATTACAGCAAAACAAAAATATAGATATGCATAATGAAATAAAATGGACAGATGAATTTGAAAAAGTTTTAGGAAAAAAACATATTTTTCATTTTTGTGGACACATTTATCCTTGGTGTGTGTATAAATATATATATGATCTTAAAATAGAAAATAAAGAATGAAAAAAGCAGAAACGTAGCCTTCTTCCTTTATTCATCACATGACCAACCACCATATGTATAACTTATATAAATGTGACATTTGATCATGTGTTACATCATGTAATGAAAAACACAACATAAGAGATGCTTTACATAAAATCTCTGGATTCACAAGGAATTTTTGGGAAAACGTATCCAAGATATTAAAATCGCGATGAGGTTGAAAGCTAACATGCATTGTTTTGATTCTTCTCATTGGCATCATCACGATCACGATCAACGTCAAATACAAGCTCAAGGGTGGTCTTATTCTTCTCTCCATCGTCATGATCATTCCTTTTGCTCATCACCATTGTTGTTGGTGTTAACACCTTCTTATTCTTGTATTTGAAGTATATGATAAGTTGGAGAATCCCCAGTGGAGTTGCCACCATATTAGGTGACTATTATATATACATACGACATGTTTAATTAGAAAATTTATTCAATATATATGCCATCTTTAAAACCATGCATGCATATAATTAAATGATACTTTTTCGATAATGGTATTGGACTTTCTTTGTATCATTACATATCGTTTCATAGACCACTAACTAAAGTTTTAAAATTTGCTAGTCATAACTCATATTTTTGGAACGTTATTTAATAAGGTTAACTTAAAGAAAAGAAAAAAAAACGAACCGCAAGAAAGAGATCATGGCTGAGCAAACCATATGCTAACCAAAGGGAACTAGCCAGAAATGAGAAGAAGGACAAGTAAAACGGCATGTATTCCACACTCTTTGTCTCGATCACTTTCTTCTGCACTCACAATCATATCAATATTCACATTTACTAATTAGCGCACAAACATACGCATCCTTATGTTTTGTTTGACAAAATATATATGTCTACTGCTACATATATATATATATATATATATGGCTTACCATAACAATGAGAGGAGAACCGTACATGGAGATGGAAGCCACAAGGCCAACACTTCCAACGAATGATTTCCGGTGGCGGTGGTCGTCGAATACCACGGCCGAGATTGCTGTCGTTAAGCCGAACAAAACGATCACCGGAACTAACGTAACACCAACCTTAATCTATTTCAAAGTTAATTATATATAAGGTATAGTATTTTTTAATTTTTACCCTATGAAAAAGGTATATATCATATGATTATACTTATACCTTTTCTTTGGGAGAGGCGTACCAGAAATATATGAAAATGAAAAACGATTCAAGAAGGATGCCAACTCCATTGATGGTGACGAGAGGAAGATTCTCCCAAAGATGGCTCACGATCGGTAAACCGTACCAAGTATATATCAAACAGTTGAAGAGTGTCATAACGTAAGGAAAACATGAAAACTCCTCTGTGCTTTTCTTCTTAAACACCCTTGCAAATGTTAATCTACATATATATATATGCATGCCCATATTAAGAGAACAAAAGAGTTATATATATTCTACTTTTCTTGGCTATTTTATTTATAGTTTTTGAATTCATTTACTTACATTGGAGCTGTATAGAGCAACAATGAAGCTCCATTTCCTACAGAATTACAATAAAGAATAAGTTTTGAAAGACAAAAAAAAAGAAAAAAAACAGGAAAAATCTAATACAAATACTTTTCTTGTAGATTATGTTAGTCCGAAGACTAAAGTTTAAAGGTATTTCAAAAAATAAAGAAACGAGCATATGTGGTAGAGTAAATTAAAGAAGTAAAATATTACACACAAAATAAAGAAGAAGAAAAAAAATACCCAAAACTCCGATGGATAATCGAAGTTTATCACCCATTTGATTGGCCGGAAGAACTACGAAGGTTAGGGAATGGTTTTGGAAGTTGGAGAGTTACGTCTACAACGTGTGTGCGCATATATATATATAATAATTTTCCTTAGTGTTCATTTTAAAATAATAACCTAAATTTGATCACAAGTTTGGGACATTAGGTCATTTTAAATATTTAAGTTTCAAAAATTAAATTGGTGCGATGAATATCAATAACAAGCTTGAATTACGAAAATCTTTTGCAAATTTTCATGAATTTAAAACGAACCTCGAAAGATGATGGATTACATATTCTGATGCGATCATAATTTTGTACTAGTACACTTCTTAAGTTTTTCAAAATTTAATATCAAACGATTAGAGACTTAAGAGTCATTATATGAAATTGTTAGACGTGTGTGGAGAGATTAAATAGTTGTTCATATATACAAATTTCTTCCACAGACTTGTTATAATATACACGCATGCATAACATTAGACACACGAATTATGTGCTTCAACAACCTATTAGCAACTCTTCCATGACAAAATACAAAACGCATATATCTTTACGAGGAAATAAAAGTTTACAAAAGCAATTTTATCGGATTATGATGACCTTACACATTCATTAAAGAATGTATATTTTTGATGTGATTTCGTTTAATAAATTGTGAAGGTTTCATGTAGCACATTAACTTCTACAGTAAGATGATTATGATGCTCCAAAAAGGGTCGATCCAATAATTTACATAAAAAGTTTATTTATTTTAAGCCTGTTTCCAAAAAAAAAAAAAGTTAATTATTTTGTTTGAGTCACACAAAGATCCGAAATGTCGAATAAACAAGGGAAGATTTGTTTGAGTGCTTATAGAAAATATAATAGAAAACGATAATAGTGGATATAGATAAAAAGGAACTTCAATTATATATAAAAAAAAGTTTTTGAGACATTTTCGAGTTAGCTTTATGGTGGGTTAGTAACACCTGGGGGTGTGAAACTAGTGTGTTCTCCATCAGGTTTATGATCTTGTAAATAAATAAGGGTTATATATATCTACTTAAATCATAATTTTGGTTTATAATTTCATGTTTGAAATCAGAGATAAAATTGGACTCAGTTGTTTATTTTGCTTGATGGATAAAGATATTATCTATTTATTTATTGAATGGAAATGTCAAAACAAAAATCGTAGATCGTAAATCATATAAACTCATATATTGTAGTAGTTAAAACTGTGCATGATGCACTTAGAAGTTAGGAGAGATTATCTAAATAAGTAAGGTCCATAAATGATCTCAGTTCCGAATTAGTTGTTGTAAGGTTTGTATATATATTTTACAAGCATAATTTTCATGCATGCATTAATACACTAATTCAAAATAAAAGAAGTAATTAAGAAAGAAAGAGTGACAAAAAAAAAATTTCGCAAGTTGGCTAAGTTGTTGGAATCGTAGTGGAAATGGCACCAATGAATTTGCATCCTCCTTTGGTCTCAGTATTTGCTTATTATAATTTGTCCTCTACAAAGCACAACTTCTTCTTTTCATATTCTAGTTAAATTTTAAATAAATTATAAATGGGAAGTGAATTAATAAAGTTTTAAGAGCAATCTAGTTTACTAAACCAAAATTGAGTAACGATCAAGAAGAAGTCATGGTATTGATTCGGCTCGCCGAGTCTTGCGTTATCTTGCTTCAGTTTTGATAAGATTAGTTATTCCAACAACGTTATTACAAAAAACCAAAAGCCAAATCAAATATGTAACGTTCATCGAAAAAAACACAAAATTTTATATAGTTATCTCTAAAATCATACGGTAATCTATTAAAAAAAATGAACACATGTTTTACATAGTAATCATTTTCTGAAAATTGAATTATGTTTTGCCATTTTAAGCATCATTGATCATATCCAAAAATAGATTAGTCAAACTAAATCAACTACTAATATAGGTGACATACCTGGATTTGCTTGTTTATATAATCTCAAGACATGTTCAAATTAGAATAATAATTTGAAATTTTAGGTTTTTTAAGATATTATTTAAGACAACAGTATTAATATATTAAAGATTTAATTAATTGATAGTTTCAACTGCTTGAATCTGTGAATCTCATATTTCACAGTCACTGGCAGACGAAGAAACACCAAAATGACTGATAATGATGTGCTTGGTAGCTGTATTAAATCTGGAAATTTCACAATCGCAGGTGATTTAAAAGATTCTGAGATCTTTCCTCATCTTGCATCTGGATTTAGCGAATCCCAGAGCCAAAGGCATTACAAAGTTGTTCTAGAAATAGCTCCCTTCAACATTTTCAGTAGTATATTAAAAGTAGGCATATACTACTAGTAGCTAATATTTTTGAAAGAAAAAATATATATGAAAAAAATTAATTTTCTGTAGTCACCCCAACAATTTATGCTTGTATAATGATATCATGTCACTATAGATTTCAAGAACTATGAAGAATTTGATTATCCAACTTATAAATGAGGTTCCTCTTTGACCTCGTATTACTCCACCTAACTGATTTTCAATGCAAAGAGAAATAGTCAGACCTAACTCTAATAAATACCATTGACCAAAAGTTCAATGGAAATGAAAGTCTTTATCCAAATTACAAAGTTAGATACAATTTTCAACTATTTCTTTTAATAAATTCATGTTCGATCTTTTAATTAAATATTCTATCTGTTTCAAAAAAAGTGTCATTTTATATTTTTATTTTTTTTTCACAAAGAGTATCATTCTACATTTTCAGTACATCTTTTACATTTAATTTCCTAATTTTACCTTTAATTTAATACTAATTAAACTAATAAATCACTTATTAAATAGGAGCATATGCGTATATTTTAATGTTTTCTTAATTTTTGTGAAATATATCAAAATGACATTTTTTGTGAAACAGAGGGAGTATGTTTTTTATATAGTGATTTTTGTCCAATAAAAAAAAATTACTTAGAGTTTTAGAAACACAGTCTTAGGTCTCTTAAGATAATGGATCAAGTTTTTTTCCACCATTAACATTAAATTTCTGTCATCATCCAAACACAATAGATCACCCAAATCACGTTCAAATGATAATTAGTTCTGCATTATCTAATTTCTGTCACAAAAGCTTATAAAATAACGTTCAAATGATATTAGTTCTGCATTATCTAATTTTGTTAGTACTAGATAGCATATGAAATTATATATTATTGATACAAAAATGTAGAAAAAAATATATGGTTCCCTTGAGAATTGGAGTCTATTTTAAATTTTTGTCTTTTGTTGCATGTACCATCGGATTGATCAATTCAGTGGATTCTAGTTAATAATGAGCATTATCTTGAAAGAGTTTTTCATTTTTGTGGTGCGAGAAATCTGATGTTGACATATAGAGTTTTATGAAAAACGTTTTAGATTTTTGTTTAGTAGACGAGTAGAACTTTTCTTTAAGACAAAGCATAGCTAAGACGTCGAGAAAACATAATTTGAACTTAATAAAAGTATCAAATTGCAAATTCAGTTATTTAGTTTAATTTGTAAATATCTGCAAGAATATATTATTGAAATCAAATTTAGTGTACTGATCATCCTGTGTTTCCCTTAAATTGAATTATTTTCTCAAATGCAAATTTAAACTACGCACCAAAAGCTTAAGGTCAAAACATTTGTCAGTAGAAAACCGAACTGAAACTTGGAGTAGTGTTCAGTTTCTTGCCTGTAAATTTCCATAGAACCGTAAAAGATAAAAAAAATAAAAATTAAAAGTCATGTGAAACACAAACCAAAAAAGATAAAAAAAGAAACAAAGATGAGGAGACCAAAAACATACTGTATATGGGTCGTACTCGTATGTAGAGTAGGAATGGACTTGTTTCATAATATATC
Source organism: Capsella rubella (assembly GCF_000375325.1). Lineage (NCBI taxonomy): Eukaryota > Viridiplantae > Streptophyta > Magnoliopsida > Brassicales > Brassicaceae > Capsella > Capsella rubella. The sequence continues at coordinate 7,619,271 of NW_006238916.1, forward strand.
AACCAAAAATCTAATCCTAGTACGAGTGGACAGGATTTTTTAGTTTAGATGACTCAATTGGAATAGACCACACAAAAGATTTTCAACCTGTGGATGTCTAAAAGTTCTCTTTTATAGAGTTATCTTCTGTACATATTTAATTTGATATAATTAATTATATAAATAAGAAAACATTTAGTTTTTTAATAGGATAATCTAGAAAATGTTTTCGCGTTTCAAAACACAAACATGACTTTCTATAACGTATTTTCATAAATAAAAATGTAAAAAAGCGTTTACACAGTATTTTTTTGTGTTTGGAAAAGAAAACAGATTCCGGTCAAATAATTACACGCAATATAAAGAAACACATTAATATTAGAAAATAATACTATTATTTATCTACTAAACTTTTTTTCTAACTTTTTTAATAATATCTCATTTTCCAAAAAAATAATAAAATCTTGAACGCGTTCTATAACAAACTGGTTTATATCCAAACGCTAGCAATAATCTTGCGGTTCTAACTGTCATTTGATCAAAAAAGCGTTTCTTTCATGATTCTCAAATTAACTGTGTTTATACAACCAAAGAAAAAGAAAATTAATAAAATACTATTCACATGAACTTTAAATTATGATGATAGGTACTAGCTACCTGACGTCAAGTCATAGCAAAGAACAAATCGACCGTCTCATGCTGGTGAAGCCTACAGACCAAAAATGTTGTTACGTACATGACGAACATTATCACTCTAGTAATGTCGGGCAGGTTTTGTTGTTTGAATAAGTTCCTCTGTGTTGTTTTCTCAAATTACACACTGCTGACTTTTCACAACACATTGTTTTGGTGAGATTCAGTACTTTTTTATTTTGTTCTGTGCAGCAGCTAGCGCAGAGTCTATTCGGTTAGAGCTACTGTATACACTATTACGATTTGATATTTTATATGATGATCTCGATCGGGTACGTTTCTTATTTTCACTTTAACGTTGGAATCACTCTGTATAAATATTATTGTGTATGTCTCATGAAATAAGTTTGGTCAAAGTTAGCGAATGAATTAGTTGAAGTCTTAGTTTAGAAAGTCAGATGTTTACCCAAAACGTCAATACTACTTTTCATATTATCATAATCATAATGTTTTAATATAAAACCGTATTTTTAGGGTTTCTTTGTCCTCCCCTAAGTTAGTGTAATGAACATTTTGGACACAATTATTTTTTTTATCAACTTTTGTAATGTTCTATTCTTTCATAATTTACTTTTCATAATATTATTTAGTAAGAAAAACTTTTTTTATAAACTCTATTGGCTGATCCGGTCAGCTTTGGTAGAAAAGCACCGAACTACTACAGAGTGGACTATTTTTCGAAGAGGCATCATACTCTCTATCTCGAGTTTGAAATATTTTTCGACTAATTTTATGAATAATCAAACCGTCTGTATTTTTAACAACCAAATAATCCTATTAGATCTTGGCTCAATTAGCAGACTTCCCATACAACGATAATTTAAGAACTGAAGTTTAAAGAAATTTTCAAACTTTATTAAAAGGTTTTTTTCATACAAAAATATTAAAAAAAAAAACTATGGCTCACAAATATGAAATACTCTATGTTATTTGTGATCGAATCCCTCCTTTGAGCTCATAACTCTTTACGTCAAAAATAAATTTACTCATGTGTACGTTGTTTATGGATGAGGAGGCTAAGTGAATCTATTCACTCATATATAGTCATATGTTGCTAAATGTATAGGCGGTTTAAGTGAATATTCTCATTCGTATTATCGTATATGATGTTAATTTCAACAGAAAGCAGCAGAAACATTCATTCATTGGACCACCCTTAAATGTTGTCAACAATGTTGTTGACCAATCAAAACATTTGTATACATAGTTCAACAAGTTTTTCTAAAATTTAATTCGAAGCTTTTACTTTGTGATGGGGGTTTAAATTTATAGTTTAATGACCATGTTTATTAAAATACTATATGTTTTATTTAGGACTAAGAATGTTAGTTGAAGTGATCTACCAACAGCTGCATGCAACCATGTTTCAAAATCGGTTCAATGTTTCTTTCTTTTCTCTCTTATAACTTTCTTAACTAAAAAAACTAGTATTCCTTAATAGCAGTTCTTTTATGATTAATCTATATCTTCTTCCTTTTTCATTTTTTTTTGGGTTAATATCAAAATTTATTCCCCAACAGAAAAGAATAATTTGTACAAGAGTTTTTAAGTTTGTTAATTAAAGTGGAAAGAGAAAAATAGATAGTGATTGATTGCTTTTATGATTAATCTTTCCAGGAGACAACAACATGTCACCATCTTTGTACACATGTTTTTTTAAGATGGTATAGTAAAATCGAATTATATTACTCCTACAAAAGGTAATCACATCTAACATCTTTGTCCTTTTGTACCATAATTTTAATACAGTTGGATTACCTATACAAAACCAATTTCCTTCTTTTTGTTCCTAACTAGAGACCCATTTTTCATTGAATGCATTCTTTGATCTAGTAAAAACTATGAAAAATATTTATAGCAATCTATTTGACGAGTTATTCAGCCTTCCAAATAATTTTTACGTAAGTTCCCTAACCGTTAAGACCTCATCCGTTATTCTTTTCTTTAGAGCATGTTCAAGGGTAAACCCATTAAAAGTGTCGAAAAATTAATTATGATGTTTTCTGTAAATTTAATTTAAGACACCCACAAAAATGTCTAACTTAAGACACTTTTCTTAAATATTAGACCAAAAACTTTCAATAAACTTATATTTTTAAGACTCATCTTAAGACATTCTAAATATTTCCATTGCACATGCTCTTAACATTAACAGGCGGAACTACTTTTATAACTCACCTAAAATTTAACCATTGCATTCAAAAAATCCAAAGTAAAACATATTTTTCTTCATTAAGTCTCATATATAATCTCTCCAAAACAACCAAAAATGGACCTAGAATAATTCAAAGTAAACACATTTTTATCCTTGACCATGCTACTAATTCAAGTACAACCACTTCTAGCAGAAAGACGAATTTAAGGAACTAGATTTCATGCATCAAATAATGGACTATCACAAGCTACGTTTATCTTCAACGGTTGAATAATCGTGTGTGTACCCATACCCGTCAAAACGGTATTGGTGACATGTTATATGTGTGATGGATATATCTTGAAAATCCGCTTTGGGGACACTTTGATATATAGTAATTGTGTATACTTTGTTACAATAATTTATTGAAAAGCGTACTTTATATTATATTATGTGATGTCTCACACAGTCACACTCGACATTAATACGTTATTTCTAATAGGTCGATTCAAAATTGATGATAGATATTGAATATATCAAAGAAAAAGAGCAAATTCAAGGGATTTTGGTATGGAGAGAGATTCAATTTCTCCAAAAGGCATTCATTAAATCTCCTTGTGTAAGTGGTTTCAGTATCTCGCCAGCGTAGGAGTTGCCATACAGTGTCATATGTTATGTCTTAGTCACCGTAGATTCTACAACCATACCATATGTCAAAAAAAGTTATATATATATATAAATGGAGTTATATTAGAAAAACTATAATCCTTATATCTATTAAATTTAAACCATTCCGTATTTACCATTCTTATTAAAATTTGGGATTAAAAAAATCACCAAAATTTTATTTGAATTTAGCGAGACAAAAAAAAAATTCTAGCATAATTAATGAGATTAATTTTGCTTTAAGAATATTTATCTGGTACGGTTTGGTTTTATGTCCAAACCTTGAAAACAAAAAACTAGTAATTTAATAACAACTAAGTTTCTTAGAAAAACAAATTGGACTTGACTAAAAAAAAAAATAGAAAGAACAACAACAAACAAATACTACTCTATTAACTAAAACATCGTTGAAATTGCCTCTGCCAAAATTATAATCAATAAATTCTTATTATTCTAAAAAAAGAAAGTAGGTTCTGCAAGAAATAAAAAAACATTGAATTATGAGAAAAAGGGAAATAATTTGTTAATATCTATGAATGAGAACAAAGTTAGTCTTCAAAATACTTATAAATCCCAATAAATTTTAAGTAAAGACCTTTATCGCTCCATGTGTAATGTATACGAGAGAGTGTCAACGACAAGTCTACTACACAAAGGCTAAAGAGGTCAACAAGACCACACAACACTTCTTACTATTAGTTTGCAAAGGCTGTTCGTTGGATATTTTCATTCTCTCTCTCTTCTTCTTCTTCCTCTATAAACTCTCATCTCTCATATCTTTTATTTCCATACATTTTCCAATCTCAAAAAATTTCATAACATTATATTTTTCTCTCCAATTTTGTTTTCCTTCTTAACATCAATATTGATGGATAACACTTCTGACCGTCGTCGTCGTCGTAAGCAACGCAAAAACTTACTCCATGATTCTGAAGGTTCCTCCTTATTCTCTATATACTCTTCATCCATGTGTTTCCATATCCTTTTCATGTGTAGAAGAAAGCAAGAACCTTTGATGGTTATATAAATATAGTCTTAACACATTTATAAAAACAAAACGAAAATATTACTTAATTTTATTTCAGAGTATATATACTTGTAGAAAACGAGGTATATATGTTCACTTCTAAATTAGTAACACCTTGTGCTAGCTAACTTTAAAAATATAACTTATCAAGATTAGTTACTAGTTTTACGAACTTTTAAAAAAGATTATATTTGTCTCTTCTTATTAATCATATTTCTTATTAATCATATTTAATATTTGTGTTGAGTTTAAATTGGTTTGAATATACAATTATGTGCAGAAGTAAGCAGTATCGAATGGGAGTTCATCAACATGACTGAACAAGAAGAAGATCTCATCTTCCGAATGTACAGACTTGTCGGTGATAGGTAACCATTTCTTCTTCTTCTTCTTCTTTACTTATGTCCATGATCTCGACTAAGCTAAATGAAAAGTACTTATATATTAGACATATCTTTAAACAATTTAATATGCAACTAATTAATTACAGTTTAACATACGTTTGTCTAAGTATGTACTTTACTTATAATGTACAGTGTACCATGATGTAGAGGGAAGCACATGGCTTCCACTAATTTGTTTGTAAAAAAAAAATAGCACATTTAATTAAAGCTATCACGTTCATTAAATTACATACGTACACAGATAGAAGTAAGAACCTAACTTACTTTTCTGTAAGTACTTATGTATAAATGCTTGGCTGGCTCAAATATGGAAATCTGAACTGACAAAACTATACACTAATACTATTGAAAATATAAATGTTTTCTGGATATAAATTAATAGTTTGTATGATTATTTTGAATTATAGGTGGGATTTAATAGCAGGAAGAGTTCCAGGAAGACAGCCAGAGGAGATAGAGAGATATTGGATAATGAGAAACAGTGAAGGCTTTGCTGAGAAACGACGGCAACAACTTCACTCATCTTCTTCCCACAAACACACCAAACCTCACCGTCCTCGTTTCTCTTTTTATCCTTCTTAGAATTCTATTTTGTTTCTCTAAGTTTAAATCCCCACCACCCAATGAGAAGAAGAAAATGAAAAAAAAAAAACAAATAATAGATGTATAGTAGTGGTTCTTGTTAGTTTGAAGAATGTAGCATCTATTGTTTTTCATTTTGTTGTGTTTTTTCTTAACATTTTATAATATAGGTTTCAATTGGTAATCAATTCTAAAGAGTGTCCTTAATCCTTACCATTATCTTTTTCCTAATCAGTGCTAAGTTTAAAACATGAATCATATATAATACGATACATTATGTGATTAAAAACCATTTAGAAAAATAAAGAGTATGTATTAATAGTCTTTTCATAGAACTTATCTAGAGGTAGCCGCCACTCATTTGAAAAATGGTTGAGTATATATGAATAGTTTAATTAGTAACAAACATTTTAAACAGTATACCATACAATATGTTAGTTATAGACTTATAGTTGAGTAACATATACTTTGACGAAACTTCAACTAATGATTACGATTATCCTTACTTTAATCCTTACGATTATCTTTTGTAAAAAACGTTGAAGTTTCGTCAAAGTATGTTATTCAACTAATGTAATCATATATCTATACAAAAGAAAAAATTTGGAACACTTTATTTAAAACAACACTTATACACTATGTGTTGCATTACATCCGCTATGTGTGAACTTCAACTTTTATATATAAATTCGAAGAAAAAAAAAATAGTACATACTAATTAAGAAAAGCTAAATATTGACGTAGCTTACTATACTAATCTTTTTTGTTTTTTTTCAATTTGAAAACTATGTACCAACATATATTGTCTATTTGTTTTAAGACCAATATTATTGGTTAAGATTTGTTAAGATACTTGTTAAGATTCCACCAATAATGTTGTCCGAATCATCTATTTATTATGTCCGTCTCATTGATTAGTAACGACTAATATGAACGGACGTTTTGCTTCTCAAACTGCTTTGTCATGGACACGAACCAAACGGATAGAAGGGTTTTGGCTTATATGCTTTTCATGATTACGAAACCAAACGATTCAATTCGGATATATGTATGTCGTTTCACACAAACTACAAAAAGTTACTACTCCAGTTAAAATAGAGCAATTGGTAGGCCTAATAGTATCCAACTTAGTTGAGCCCATTATATAACAAGGCACGAGCGACAATATAAGTATTTATTGGTCCAAAAGATATGGTCAAGTCCACTTTTCACGGCCCAGTTGTTAAGTTCACCATTAATTGGGCACTCTGCGCTATGCTGTCCGACTTGGACCATCGACTCATCTCTATGTAATTTGTCGACTCTATTTCAAAATTTTAATTTGTTTGACACGTCGTTGGCATTTCATGTCTTTATTTCCATGCACGAGATCAGAAGTAAACAGAATGGTTTAGAACTTATATTGACAAATTAGTGTGTTTGTAAATTGTAACATAATCATAAATTATTATTGTCTTTTTCGTTACGGATATCAAATTTTGTCTTAAATTCTTATGACTCTTGGCACGACGACTATGAGTTTGTGACCTTTTTTTTTTCCTTTCAGTTTTCAGCAAACTTGATTTTACGACGTAAATATTTACATAAATAAACAGCATAGGTATTCTTTTAAATACGATTATACTTATCGATAAAAATGTGAGAGGAGACATTTGAATTAGCTCTTACACAAGTATGTATGAAAATGTGCACATACAAATATTTTAATTAATTTCAAGAGAAGATATATATAATCCATAGCGCAAAACAAGAAAAAGAGATTCTTATGATCAAGGAGAGTTTATAATATTTGTTTTTGAGAAATTAAATTAACAACGTTACATCCTTGTAATATAAAACCGATTCACCTTAGCAAAAGAAATATAAACCGCTTCTCTCTTTGTCGATCTTTAACATCCCTCTTTAAATCTATATATACGAGCATTTTTCTGTTTACAATAAAAAGGATATCCAAAATTTAAGATGCAAGATTAATTTTTATTCATGAGAAACTCATACACTGTTTGTTCATTCATATGAAATTACAGCAACAATGCTCGATGTAATAACAAAAATGAAGTTACATAGTAGGAGTACGACTAGCTACTCTAAAACATTAAAAAAAAATTACACGTAACAAAGCTATTATATGATCAGCTGATAAATTTTAAATACTCATCACTTATACCTATATTAGTAATATTCATCGAAGATTTTAAATAACATTTTAATTCAAAAGTAACTCCATGTATCACTTTAGAAAAGTTTGAAGATAACTAAAAAGGATAAATAAGGAGACAAAGTGAGTACGTACTGGTCTCTCGTTAGGGTTTATACGAAAGATGTATTAAATCCTTCTTTTATTGGCAGAACGTTTGCTGAATTTGTTGGGCCAGTTCTTCTGCACTTAGTTGGCACTCTATTCCAATCTATCAAAACAAAAAGAGAGAGATATATATTTTAAGAAACTGAGTTACAAATGCCTATACTAGGAGACATATAGAAGCATGCTTACTTTGATCACATTTTTTTCGATAACCAAATTATCAATAATATAATCTACTAATATCTACAACCATTGTATAAATTATATTATTCATCGTACAAATGAAGTATTGACACGAAAACTAAGGCAACTTGATTTATTTGATTACAATTCAAATATAGAGAACAATTTATTTCGAATTTAAAAAATTTAAAATTTTGGTGCTCTTCAATGTTGACATAGAAATGTATATGATATATCAAGACACGTGTTCTTTCACACCTTGTTCCATTTTAAGAAAGTCAAATGTATATATTAAGAGTTTTAATGAAAATATGCAAAACAAAGAATAGTTTAGTTTTGTATGTTTGTGAGCAATCTGACATACCCTACGTTTGTGTGCATATATATAACAATGTAGATAAGAATTATATATTATATATTGTTAAAATTTCTTATAAATCAAAAGAGTGTAATTTATGTGAATCTCAGTGAATTATTACTTATTACACTACCCTACCATTTCTTCCCCCACCATATATCCTATGTAAGAAAAGATAAAATGTATTGAATTACATACATGAAAGAAGACAGAAGAGAATCAGTGAGAATTAATTAGGATTTGATTATACTCGTACGTACCTTGATGGTGAAAGAATTAAGCATGGTTTCGTCGACGGTGTTAATATTAACTTGAAGAATCTCTAGAGCCAAATCTTCAAGAGTAGCAATTATCTTCGTAACTTGTCCCGGGATCTTATGCGACACCGTTTTAAGTAGCACGTTAGCTCCTGAGAACTTCACTTCCACGTCAGCCAAAGCCGACTTTGAGTTAGCTACAAGCTCATTAATAACACTACTCTCATGGTTACTACTGACTGAAGGAGAGGAGGAAGATGAAGCTGGAGAGTATGGAGGCGGGTCTCCTATGCTGCTGCAACTAGCCAGTGAGCTATAAGAACGAAGTGGAGGCTGTGGGATGAGTGGTAGTGGAGGTGGAATGGCCCGGTATGGGCTTGTGGGCTGAGGGGTTCGTGGGCTTATGGGAGGAAGAAGGAGGTGGTGGGGGATCTGGTGGTGGTTAATGCGCGGACTAAGAGGTGGTTTTCGCGGGCTAAGAACAGGCGGTGAAGGACGAGGGCTGGGGACAAGTCTCGGGCTTAGGACTTCGGCATATGTTTTACGTTGTTTCTTGGCTTCTAAAGATTGAAGAACTTGTTGTAACTCGCTTATGTACTCCACAACTCCTCCTATGATGGATGCTTGGTCCCCCTTTTTATTATTATAGGTTGGTTTACGAGGAAAGAAAGAAAATATAAGTCAGCATATAATTAAACAATCCATATATCATATTGTGACATGAAAGGAAGAAAAGAAATATAGATGATTAGTGGGACCAAATGTCATTATAATTGTCATTATTCTTAAAAACATAGATATGATATTTTTGATGTTTCTGATATGATATGATATGATAGATATAGGTATACCAAAAAGATTAGTTGAACGAATAGTATTAATTAGTCGGGCGCTGCCACAATTCACATACTGCTAAATTTTATTATGGATGTATTGAAAATATACCCGTTTGACGTAGAAACAAGGCATAAGAGAACGTAAGACAGTCAAGTGCTCGTTCATTTGCTTTCTCCGGTTACGTTCCACGGTTACATGAGACATCTTTTGTTGCCCATCTTGCTTACCATCTTCTTCTCCTTCTCCTTCGCCTTCTGCGTCTTCTTCTTCTTCGTCTTCATCTTTCCCGGTTTCTAGTCTTTGCTTCTTCCTCTTAGGAAATGAGTTTTCATAATCTTGGTCCTTAACTAACTCCTTGGAACTTGTGGTTCCATCTTTAGGTGTAGATGCAGCTGTCGGAGATATCTCTCCAGCGCCTTCAAGACTCTCTAAGATGGCAAAAAGATCATCTCCGGCTAGTGTAGTGTCGACGAATTCACACTCTTCAAGAAAATCCGGTATTATCTCCCGCATCGTGACTAGAACTATATTTCTCTCTCTCTCTCTCTCTCTCTTCCTCGTTCGTTGTTTTGTTTAATAGTTGTGGACTTTACAAAAATAAAAAGAAGAAGAAAGATTTAGAGAAATTAGAAAGAGACGCCAAAAGACATATCAAGTGGAGAAAGAGAGATAAAAAGAGAGTGAATGCCAAAAGGAGTAAATATGAGGGACTCGCATTCATCGAGGACTAAACTATCGCTGTCAAATTTCAATTTTTATTGTATATTATTTTGATAGGGCTATTTATTATGCTGTTTGTGCCGTTGGATGAAATTTGGGGAGAATCTAGGTTTTTTCGTGTCTCTCTTTAACGTTTTAGATATAAATATGCATATGTTATATTATATATATGGTACGTCTTATTGTATACTTTACATGAGAGATGAAGGTTGCATATCCCCTAGGGAAAGATACATAAATTCCTTAGGAAATATATTTTTATGGGTTTTTTTGGTTAGGGGTAAAAGTTTTTTTGAAAATTCACAAGCTCGGTATAATTGTTGGTTGTACACAAAAACATGTAATGCACATAAACGCGGACATGTACGTTTCTTTGTATTTAATTTTACGTATATATTTGGGTTGCGAATGGTCCGACCGATCCCGGTTTTCGAGTAAATGTATATATGTAAGAAAGAAACAAAAAAGTATTTTGAAAATTAGTGAATTCACATTTATTTTAGCGCCTCACTCGTGAGACAATCAATTGAATGATATATTGTACATTGTATTCACATTATAAATTAAAGATCGTTATAAAAAGAATAGCCTATACAAGTTTAGACACTTTTATATATGATTGATAGATCAATTTAAAACATGTTACGTCAGACGATGTCAAACAATTTGTTTGTTCACTTGGTCTTTGCTTATTTTACATTTTAATGTAGTTTACATTTAACCAAACAAAAAAAATAATACTGTTTTTACTGTTAAAAAAACAAATCTAATGGTTTACAAAATGTTAGGTTGGTTCAATCCGTAACATGTTCAACTTCCTTAAAAACCAGCCTAGAAATTAACCTGAATCTAATAGGTAATATATAATTTGAAATTTTGTGAGTCAAATTCATACAAGAACACATAAAACCCTTTAACCAATAAAAAGAAAATTGAGCAAACAAATTTGTTTTCAAGAAAATAAAAAGACAAGGGATAGATCTAAGGCAATAAATATTTGATGTCATACTAGTCATGCCACATTTTGTCTCATCGAAATCAAATTACTTCTTGAGGAGCCACCCTTGATCATTTGAACTTTCCCTTTCAATTTTTTTTTTAAAAATTGTTTTGTACATGAATAGATATATATATACACATATATGTTTTAGTATATATATTAATGAATCCATTACAATGTTTTAGAGAAATAAACGAAAATTTAAGAAGATGGAGCCAAGACAAACCAGGGTAGTCGTTAGGTTTGAAGTTAATGTGTTGGCTGTCAGATATTATATAATTTACCTGACCATGTCTTTTTAGTTTTTTTTGTAACGGGTCTCTTCTCCTTTATGTTTTGTTTCTAGCCCAAAATTAATGAAGCAGCATCAATCGAACAAACTATAGTTGTTTCTATATAACGCGATATTGCTTATATAATATGGCAATATGCCATGAAACAATGCCTTATAAGTTTATACATTTTACTTCTTGTTTGTAATAAAATGATCACATGTGGCAAATGTTCTTAGTTTAATTTGTTAGTGATTTTGATTCAACGGACATATATTGATGCAACTAAAGTTTAATTATGCATGCATGCATGATATTAATTTTGATATGACTCGGATCCAAGGTATTATTAAGTGTCTTTATGTATACGGATACTCTTTTGATGGAGACTATGACATGTTTTTAATATTCGTACAGTTTTGTCTTTTGCTCTATTCATTTCGTAAATCAAAATCGACATTTCTAAAACACCCTTGTTCGTGACATTACTATAACAAAAACAAAAGAAAATGATTGAAATGAAATTTATTTTATTGTATATACGACATAACGAAGCGTTGATAATATTATATTCTTCCTGCAGTCTCAATTAAAAAAAGTCATGAGTTGTCGTCGATAATTACTAATCAAAACAAAACAAACAAACAAAAAAAAAACTCGATGGACTAAAAGAATATATAAGAATATTTGCCTTTTTATAATAATAATTGACTTTTTTGAAGCAATTAATCAGATAAAACTGAGCATGAGAAAGTTGCAAGTTGTGCAGGAATCAAAATCGTCTGCAAGTTGAGCAGGAAGCAGTAGTACTTCGGAAACAAATATAATAAAGATGGTGGGCGGCTTTCAATGAACGGACACGCCATCTCCGTGCCCGAAGATTCTTTCTTCTTCATTCATTCACATCTATATAGTATACACACAGACACACATACATGTAAGTTGTAACATGTATATATATATAAACCATCTCCTTAATGCACTGATCATGATCTTGTTGCGGTTTTAGGTTTTGGTTTTGGTTTTGTAAAAAGTTCAGAGTAAACAAGATATATACAGTTTCAAAATTTCCATTTACATAAAGTTGGATCTTTTCAGTTGTGAATTAGATAGTCATTTTTCAAATAAATGAAAATAATTAAGTTTATATGATTAAGTTTATATCAATCTGGATTCCAAATAACTCGCACTCATTGCTTGGATCATACATCGGATATGATGTCAAACATTTTTAAGCTTCTTATGTTTCTGTAACTCTAAGATCAAAGACATCTTAAGTGGTTGTAGTTTCAACTTGGCCGAAACTTTTTGTTTGTGTGTTCACTAACTTATTTCATTGTACATACATTGAGATATAAATTGCGACACTAGATTAACGTTTCGCGCGTTAAAATTTATAAACTTCCGTTTCGTATATAAAAACTTATTTCATTGTAGATATAATCTAAAACTACAATTTTTATTTGGTTTAGAACAAGAATAACAGCGCATCAAATAACACATATATATATACAGTATATACCAAACTACTTTAGTCGGTGAAATTATTTTTGTAAATCTTTATCTCTCAAGTTTCTTAATGAAATTTACATTCATAAAAAATATATATCTATACATTCGTCATCCTATATATTGAACGTATGCGTATAAACGTTTCGTTATAAGTCTCCATAGAGTATACAAATTTTTGCATGCATGTGTGTAGCTGTGTAGTGTAGCCATGGGGGACGACTCACGTAGTTGTGAATTTTGGCACTCTTAGTCGCATTGGGGACCAAAACGCAGTATGCCCTAAATGGCTAAATGCTAAACCTACATCCTAAGATGGATTCACAGAAGGAAAAAAACAGAACCCTAAGTTTGTAGCTTTGAACTAAATCAGCTCTAAAACCCTAGCCCCGATCAAAGCATTAAATGGTTCTTCACTTCTTTGAGATACATCAAGGGCTGGCGCGAGTTGATAAGATTCACAAGAGATATAAAAATAACGTAGAATGCTGTTTATATCCATCAAAATAATAATAACGCGTTAAACCCTAATTAAAGATACGAGTACAAAATCTCAACACAAACATATGCATTTGAAAAATTTGAACCCATTAGAAACTTTTACAACCCTCTCATTTTTAATGATTTTTCTTTTTGTGATATAAGGATTTTATATATAATTAATGAAATTCAAATTCAAATATACTATAAATATCGTTGTTGCCAACCATACGTCTTTTTTCCTTTTTTTGTGCGATTTAAAATTGTTTATTAATTAATGTTACATATTTGTCTCCTTCTATACGTGCTTTTATTACATTTGCATGACAAAAATTTAATTTCCTTGATTTCTGCCTGCACCCTACCTACGTATAACATCCCTACACGTCTCTCGTCTCTGTAAATCGGCAGTCACTACGCACTAGGACACGACTATATGGTGTTGCATATAACTATGTGTATAGATCTCTCTCTCCCTCTCTCTCTGTTACATATCAACGGTAAAAAATGTGAACATATACATAAATTGGCAAATGGTCTGTACTAGAAGCAGAACATGTAAAGGATTTTGAATGATGACATTTTCATTTCAGTTTTGTTGATTATTTGGGTAAAAAAATAAAATCGATTATAGTAGAAACAAAATTGTAGAAGTAGCTGAAGAGGTGAATGAGATGGGTCCGACTCAAACTTTAATCACTACGAAGATCTGAAATATCATTTACTCTCACCACGAAATACATGAGCCACACTTTATTGCACTCTCTCCATCTCTCTCTCATCGCACTGTGCTTTATTGCATGATTACAAGTTATGAGTTTCATCATCTATGTAAGACAGATATCGTAGGTAATAATTGTGTTTTGTAGTAACGAATGTGTTTCCTAAAAAACAACTTAGCTCACAATTGTTTTCTTTTCCGATTTACAGTAACTGATGAGTACTAAATACTAGAATAATTTGTTTATCTTTTAAATACTAGCTAGTATCAAAAACATATTTTTTTTAAAAAAATAAGTGAGTTTCACAAAAGTAGTAAGAAAGGTTTAAAGAGCTTTTAATCGGAAACCGTATAACATATAGAGGAAAGCTAAGGAACAAAAAAAAAACACAACATTGGAAATCTTGTAGACTTAGTTTACCAAACCAAAAAAAAACATCGTGCCAATCAATATAAGCCACAATTATAGTACTTTTTGAAAACAATCCCAACGTTCATATTAGTACATGATACAAATGCCATACATGTTTTAGATCAAGCAAGAATCTTCCTCAGAGTGAAACATGTACATTTGATTTTCAAGTAGTAGATTTGTCTTTATATTAATTGGACCAGTGTTTAAAATTTGTAAGACACATTAATGACTTGGAGACAGTCCATATATCAAACAATTTCATAAAGACTACGTACTATTTTATGTGACTGCAAATAAAAGAGCAAGTAACTAATACTCTCTCGTTCATAAATGGATGGTTTGTTAAACTAGTATTGATCATAAGTTCATAACTCCTAATATATGAAATAATTTTTTGGGAGGGAAATAATAATAATGACGGCTAGAATTTGAAGAAGAGAAATGGCTTCTCGGAAATATGTGGGGACCCAATAAGACTTACGATTATTGCAAATTAGATTCGAAGAGCCCACAAGTGAATGCCATGTCCCCATCCTTCTACTAAAACCGTAATGAGTGGTTATGGTTATGCACCTTTTTGTGATGTGGTGCATGCATCTTCAATTTCTTTGTTTTCTTACTCTTCTACTTGAAATACTTCAAACAAAATTGATAAATTTTTGTAAATCTCGTGCATATGTATCAACTAGCCTAACATATCTTTAGCTATTTGTGAAAATATTTCATATATTTATAACCGATGTAGTCATATTTTTGTAAAGTCGCATGAGACTCGTATATATATAGTTACATATATATACACGTTTCATTAAGTATTAGTGTGAGCTAGACAACAATGCAATAATAATCAAAATGGATAGCCATTTAAATATCAAGGTATCGAGAATTTAACAAGGGTTGACTTGACTTGTTCCAGTTACCAAAACAAGTAAAAATTTAATTACATTTTCCTATCAAACGGTGCAAACAGAAGAGGGTACCGATCGAAAAAATCGTGTCAGATTTATAAAAACTTCTGCTGAAACTATTAACTATAGCCAGAAGGTGAAAAGAGAGCAATCAATTTTTAACTTTGAAGGAGACAAATACGAGAGAATAATTAAGTGTGTATCGAAAGAGCACAATCTTTGTTTTGTAATAAGCTTTCAAGAATGTCTGTTTTCAGACTTCAATTGTGGACCTGATCTTCTTCTTTGTCTTGTTTCCCATTTATAAAAACTCTCCGTACCTAAAAATAAAATAAACAAATGGCTCATAAATGGGCCAATAAAAACTTAGCCTTATGGGCCATAAGCGAGCCCATTTAGATGCTTCTATTCACAATCGTCGCCGTGGCAAATACTAACACACGCGTCCGCACGTGACACCGTCTCGTGTTTTTACTAGGGTTTGTGATCAGGTACGTTACTGTTACACAAGAAATTAGAAAGTTCTTTTTTTTTTTTCCTTCTCCGATTAGTCTATTCTTCTGACCTTCTTGTTTTTACTAAGGTTTAAATATTGCGATCAGTTCGTGAATTCGCTCACTAGCTTATGTTTACATCTGAATCTGGAAGCAACAAGTTTGAGGTACGGTTTAAGTTGTTTAGTATGTATGTAATTGAATTTGGTTTGGTTATTGTGTTTTAGAAGAGTTGTTGATTTTAGGGTTTTAAGAAGAGGAATTTAAAGAAGAGGATTTTTTAATTTTTTTCTTGGAAATGTCTATAGAGGTGGTGAAGTCTATGGAACAAAATCGTCGTTGTCTTGAGTTAGAAGAAAGAGTTTTGAAAGGTGAAGAAAAATACTCTTGAGTTAGAAACAGAGTTGCAGAAACGGAATAAAGAGTTTGAGTCACTTGAATTGAGGGTTAAGGAATTGGAATCTGAGAAGTTAGTAATGGAAGAAGAGTTGATGAATCTTAGAGAATCTGAGGAAGGTTCATTAGTTGAACAGATGATGGTGAACGGAGCTTTAGAGGTTGAGAAACAGGTGGCTGAGAAAGAAGCTAAGGAGTGGAAGACAAAGTTTGAGAAACTTGTGGAGACGGTTCGTAAGTTAGATGAAATAGGTGGGTTTAGATATGGGGAATTGGAATTGGATGAGAATGTCAAGATAGGATTGGAGTTAGCTAGGATCAAGAATCTTGAATCTTGTGAAGAGTATAAAGATTCTCTGAGTAGGGATGGATTAGGTTATCATCAAGGTTCAGGTGAGGAGAATACATGTTTCAGCCTTTTGGTTGACACTAGTGTTTAGAATCATAGATTAGTTTATTAGTATTAAACCCGCTTGTGTATCGCTTTTTTCGGTAATGGATTTGTATTTTTCATTGTAGGCTCACCTTATATGACCACACCGGCTAAAGACTATATCTTGGAGAGAGACAGAGACAACATGTCTTCTCGGGGACGAGTGAACAAGATGTTGTCTTTTGAAGATGATGGTCACAAATCTACTGGTGTAGTTGATTTATGTAATGGTGGAACAGAGGAGAGAAGCGAGAAGGCTGAGGATGATTTAGAGGAGACAAGTAGTGGTGAGAACTATGAAGATGAAGATGTTGAATCTTGTGAAGTTAACAAAAGCACTCCTTGTAGTCGTAAGAGGAAACGTGTTATTGCTAGTGATTCAGAAACTGATGATGGTGATGATGATAGTGATGAAGATGATGATGATGATGATGATGATGATGATGATGACAATGTACCGATTTCAATACTCAAGAATTTGAAACCAACTAAGCAAGAGATGGCAGTTTTGCTAGAAACACCGGTAGAAGGAGAGAGAGTTTACGGGAGATTGAGTGGACAGTGTCGAATATCCTCAAGACTTAGGAAACAGAGAGTTTCTGAAAAGATATCTGCTTCAAGTGAGAAAAATCCAGCAGGGAGAGTTGTGGGGATCCCAACAACTGATAATGCTGAGGATGATGAGACCGAAGAAGAGCCAGAAAGCGAGAGTTTGGATGGGTTTATTGTTGATGATGATGATGATGATGATGATGATGATGATGATGGTGATGATGATGGTGATGATGATGGTGATGATGATGATGGTGATGATGATGGTGATGATGATGATACTCAAGAGACTGTCAGTGAACACTCAGATGAAACCAAGGAAGAAGAATCTGATGGAGGAGCCGGTTATGCTGAAGTCATGTCAAGGTTGAGGAGGGACAAGAAACCCGAAAAGCGAAAATGGGAGTACGAGGCAGATATGCTGGCGGATTTTGGGAAAGATCCCGAGCTTTGTATGAAAGCGGTTTGTGTTCTGAACAGGTTTCAAACAGAAGATGAACAGTTGAGTAGATCAAGTCATATCTGCAATGGTCGCGGTTTCAACAAGTTTGATGCCGCAATGTAGTAGTAGTAGTAGTAACTAGCAAAACCCTTTTTCTTGATCTGTTGTTAAAATGTTTTCTTGATTTGAGTTCTTGAATGATTGCTTTAGGGGCACTTGGATAGCAAATTTTCTGACGGATGGAGATCCTGCTAGTGATTTGAAGAAATCGGTCGAGGAATTGAAAACTTTCGACCGTGAAGGCGTTGAGGTTTGCGAAAAATTAGCATGCCGATACTCGAAACAACTATTCCAGGTCTATAACAACAGAGATGATCCATTCTTCGCTGCTCCTCCATCTCCATAACAACAATTTGGGGAATAGGCCTTACAGTGAACATGTTTATTATGGTTTTAACTTTTAAGTCAACAGCTAGTTTATGTTTTAGGGGTAAAGCTCAGTCCGGTTTGGGATGAAAATTAGAAAATCAATCTAGTGGAATTATAGACCAAGTTTGCTTCACACGTCAAAGTTAGCCTACGCACGTTCCACCGTAATGTATAGCCTTCCAAAGAGAGCCAAGGTATAAATATGGCATTCTCTTCATTCATACACTATCTCCTCTGGTTGATAGGCTTTTTTCCCAAAAAATTTTAATAACAGAGTTGCAAAATTATAGTGTATCCAAAGCTGCCGTGGCATCTTTTGTTAATGAAGGAATGTTCAGCTATGAACCAGAATATCACAACTCATAAATTGAAATAAACAAATATGATCTTCCATAAAAAGGAAAAATTACAAAACCGGGAAAGTATATCAAAAACCAGGCTGGAAGATACACATCTTTTTTCATAATCCTTGTCATACACAGCTTAGAAACAGAACATAATCAACCGTTTGTTTCGGTTAATCCTCCAAAAAGATTTAATAATAAAAATGACAACGCACCAAACCAACGAGTGATTAAAGAGACTTTAAGCTGTCTACACCCCACGTTCTCTGTGGCATGTTTTTGCCTATTTAACCAAATCTTTAAGGTTCCTTTCTTCTTCTTTATCAATCGGTCATTTTTTTTTCTTTATTTCTGGTGAGATATTACGAAACCAAGAAAAAAAGATTCCTTCGCCGGAATAAATCACCGGAGATAAAGAAAAAGAATGGCGTCCCTGAAGTTTCCTTTGGAGATTCTCGCCGTCTTGGTCGTCATCTCCGTGATTCTTTTGCCGATTGCTCATGCTCAATCGTCTTCGCCAGCTCCAGCACCAACCAGCGACGGTACTGATATTATAATTACGATCAATCTTTTGTTTATTAATACCTTTGAGGACAAGAGAGTTTGATATTGATATTTGTTTTTTTTTTTGTGATAGGAACATCGATAGATCAGGGGATAGCGTATGTTCTAATGATGGTGGCTTTGGCGTTGACTTATTTCATTCATTAAAATGTGATTGATCCGATCTACTTTGTGTGTTGTTATCATCCACAACTCCACAATGGTTTTGTTCTTTTTTTGGTTTTGTGACGTGAGATTTGTAGAAAAAATGAAATTAGGTTAATGGTCCTCCTCATGCGTTGTTCTGTTTTTTGTTTGTTGGTTTTATGCCGTGTAATTTTATTTGTTCTTGTTCAATGCTAAGCGTAATTATAATAACTAACGTTCAAAGAAGAAGAAAACAAAACTTTTATTTATTCTCATTTGGATGGCATTCTCTGGATGCTTGTTACTGACACCTAATCATATCATGATTCATGCCACATTTTATTTGAAAAAGATTTGCCATCTTACATAAAATTAATCCGGAGCTGATTCCAAAATCACAATTGCCATGGTTCACTGACAATCTCCTCTTTGTCGAGGCCAGTCTTTAAGCTATATAGGTCTTATAGAGATCGACACCTCTCTCTCAAACTAGGTTTTGAACGAGGGGTTCACGATTCAACCAGTCTTGGAGAAACCATCAAATGATCTCCTCTTGTCTTCCACCTACCAATATCTACTAGATTCAGGTTTATACTGGTTTATCTTTAGTTGTTAGACTTGATCATAGTAGTTTACATGTAGACTTGTTCTTTGTATTTAAGAACGTTTGTTTCTCATCCATTTTAGCCGGAATGAAGGATTTACACCATTAGCTAAAAATGTCCTAAACAATTTCAGCTTAACAAATCCACCATGTAGTTTAGGAGGAGGCAACTTCACTTATTTGTTAGGCTCCACGAGGCACCATGCGTCAACTCATTTTCAATAACATTTTTTTTTTTTTTTTGTCAACTCATTTTCAATAACATTTACATTGCACTTTAAAGATTTTTTCGGTTGTATACTTTAATTTTTTTACGTTTATCAATGAACTTACATTTACAAAAAAAAAATGTAATTCTAATTAAAAAAAATTAAAATATCCGCTGATATCTAAATGAATAGAAAACATATATAATTGATCCACTGGTTTAAGTTTATTATTTATGCAACACAAACCAAGGCCTTTTTATATTATATGGTATAAGACTTCATATATCAGAGAGATGGATCGTGGTTGAGTTTATAAGCTGCAGCTACGGATTCAGCGACGCCTCCAGGAATAATACGATGAGAATGATTAAGCTCAGCTTGAACCACTGCTTCAGCGTCTTCACTTGAGACTGATTTGTCCCTCGTTACCTTCACATCAGTCTCCGCGATAACGTCTTGTAGATTTGTCTTCTCACCCTTTTTATCTATTTTCTCGTTACGAGCAACCGCCTCACTTGCCACGGCTGTTACACCACCGCGATCACCTTCTATGTTGTCTCCGATGGCTCTAGATTCAACCTCTTTTATGGCAGCTACGTCGGTGGTTTCCACTGGTTTGTGGCCAACATTCATGGCCGCTGCTTTTAGAGCCTCCGTTAATGTCGTCGACCTCCCTATAAGTGCTTCAGCCGCCGTAGATATTTGTTCCGTTGGACCTGCAAACTATTTTCAAATAGTTAGTTGCACATCAGTTTATATGTGTAAGTGTGTTACGTTACTATTATTACATATTTACATGATACAATCAATTAAGCTTTGAAGCTGGAAAAGTTCTCGTTTGGCTTTTCTTTACAATTTGACAATTTACACAACATGCGAAAAAAAAAGAAAAAAAAGAAAACGTTACCAAAAGGCAAAAGCACACGGAAATGTAAACGAAAACGCGTAATATATAGCTAGCCTAATACAAACAAAATTAGTAATCATCTTCGTTATTACCCTAACCGTTTACTGTCTGAAATACGTATTTATCTACCTAACTAGCTACCTGTCCACCGGGACTAGATTGAGAGACGCTAAAGTGCTCCTCGACCGAGATATTGGTGAAACTTCCACGATCCTTAGATGAGCCCATCGCTATAGCTTATTAGCTTTAGAGTTCTTCTGACTTCTTTATTTTGTTTAAATAAGAAAACGGGATTTGTGTGTGTGGCAATAATAACAGGTCCGTACAACTTCATTCGACACGTAGTAATTTTTAACAGTTCACGTGTCCCTTAAGCGAGAGTGACCTTTCGATATATTCGTGAGACCACAATCGCTGATGGGGTTTTTTGGGTGCCTTTCGATGTAAATGGTTAGAACAAGTTGTATTTTTCTCAAAAACGTATAAAATTGTTACATGAAAACAAAACAAAAAACGTATAAGCCTTTTTGTCTCTAAGTGGTTTTGTTTTTTATACCTACAAATAGAGTTCATATGTATCAAAAAGTTTTAGAGTACCGTGATTATCTTTAGGAAATCTTAGGGGGAAAATAACTTCCATTATATCCTTTTGCAAAGTTCCAAATCTTGAAGGTACACGTACATAATCTAAATTGCAATTCATAACGAAGACTTGTATATACTTATAAGTGATATGATTTTGAAATAAATTTCAGTTAAATATCAAAGAGATAGGTTGCATGGAGTGCAATTGAGTTTATAAGCTGCGGTGACTGATTCAGCAACACCTCCAGGGATAATATCATTGAAAGGAGAATGAGTAAGCTCAGCCTGAACCACTGCTTCTGCATCTTCACTCGTCACTTCTCTGTCTCTAGTTACTCTCACATCAATCTCTGACATAACGTCGCGGAGATTTGTCTTCTCATCTTCTTTTACAATCTTTTTGTTACGAGAAACCGCTCTACTTGCTACTGCGGTTACACCACCACCATGGTCCATGGCTTTCTATGTCCCGGCCTCCGATAGCCCTAGCTTCCACCTCTTTTATGGCAGCCACGTCGGTGGTTTCTACCGGTTTACGGCCGACGTTCATGGCCGCTGCTTTGAGAGCTTCTGTTAATGTCGTCGACCTCCCTACAAGTGCTTCAGCCGCCGTTGAGTTTTGTTCTGTCGGGCCTGCATAGTACTGTCTCATAAAGTTGACAATTATTCGATATTAATATGGTCACGATGGAATTCAAATACATATTATGTATTACGGTTACATGAGAAGAACTTACATTTTCATTTATAAAACATTACTATCAGTTTATGTACAAAATATCTACTTATTAAATTATGTTTTCTCCACATTTTTACCTTATTTAAAACTATTCTGTAATCTTTTACTGTTTATCTTAATGTCACCTTAGAGCAAACGCAGCCATTGGACGTCCTTCCAACATTTTTTTCTTTTTTTTTTCTTTTTTTTTTTTCTTTTCTCAGATTTTTTTTTAAAAAATAAAAATAAAAAAATAACCATTTACGAGCCGCCACGTGTTAGTGGGGCCCGCGAATAGTAGTTTACGATGGCAAGGGACGTCCAAAATGGGCGTACGTCCCATTAATGTTTAATGTTTTTTTTTTTTTTTTTTCTTTTTCTTCTCGTTTGACGTGAAGAACTGGGGAATTACCCATTGATGCTCATGCCCTTAGTCTTTTCTAAAACCTATGTTACCTGGTCAGAAGAAGTAGATTGGGAGACGCTAAAGTGCTCTTCTACAGATATGTTTGTGAAACTATCACCATCGTTTGTTGTTGAGCTTGAACCCATACACTTTCTTCACATTCTTCTTCTTCAGTTCCTCTCTTTGCATTGTGTTACCTTTTTCTTTTCGTTTAATATTAAGAAATTACAACAAACATCTGACACGTTGGCTTTTGTAACAGTCCACGTGTCAATGCTTCTGCGAGGAACGACTCTTCGATGCATTGTGAGACTAACCAAAAGTTTGGGCTTCAGCGACTCAATTATAGAGCCCATATAGTTTAACAAAGACACGTGCATAGTCCGTGCCAGATGTATAACGTAGCTCCGAGTCGGGTTTTGGTAAACGGAGCTTTGACCCGTATACGGAAATCAAATTCACCGGAGCGCTTAATTTGAGTCCACAATTAAAGTCTGAAGAAGAAAGAAGAAGAAGAACTTTTCCTTTTTGTCTTTTGCTTTTTCTTTTTTTTTTTATTTTCCCTCTTTTTTGTTTGTTGGTGCCAATGAAATGGGAGAAATGGAGATCGAAGAAATCGAAGCTGTTCTTGAGAAAATCTGGGATCTACATGACAAGCTTAGCGATGAGATTCACTTGATTTCGCGTTCTCACTTCCTCAAATCCGTTAAACCTTCGAATCGATCGGAGAAGAGGAAGACGACGACGGCTCAGCACGGCGGAGATGATAAGCGACCGGGTTATGTTTTCATCAAAGGATTCGCCGTCGATGATAACGACTCTACGATGCGAGAGGCCAAGAGTCTTAACGCTATTCGAACCGCTCTTGAGAACCTTGAAGACCAGCTTGAGTTTTTCCATGTGAGTCTCAACGTTTTTTTTTTCTTTTTTCCTCCGATTGATTCTATGTTCGACGTTTTTTACGATTGCATACTTAGTTCATTGTTAGATTCCTTGATATGAAGCGAAATGGAGATACGAATTGTGTTGTGAATTTGGGAGAATAGCTTGTTATTATCACTTAGGGTTTGTTGCTGATTTCTGAAGAAGATTAAGCAATTCCTTCTGCTGGAAGACTATTCAAAGTCTCTGAAATCGATTTTATCTGTTTCATTCTCGTGGTTAAGCCAATTTAGGGTTACAATTGATTTGTAGTTTAGCTAGGTTTTAGGTCTGGTGGTAAGTCCATTAGCTAGGTTTTGCGAATAAGAGCTTAGGTTCTGATAAGGTAGTGATTATCAGATTTGTTATGAAACAACTGAGGAAGGACAACTGATTTAAACATCTTCCGCTTTTATAACAGTGTCTAGTTTGCTTTTTCTATATGAAGTTGCATCATTATACAATGCAGTTCTGAGCATTCTATATTTGGGAGATTTATCTTGAATCTGGGGTTGTGTATGCATAAAGAAGTAGAGATACACGTAATCTATTTCACAGCACATTATAGACCTATCTTGACCAAAGAAGAAGAGTACTGGAGCTATTTTGCATATAGAGTATGAGAATCGGATGGATATGTTCTTTCTCTTTGCCACTCATATAGTTTATGGTTGTCAGTTTTTACCATGTCCACTTCTACCACCTGATCTCGATATCTGAAAAAACAATATGTAAAACTTCTTCCTCTTTGTTCTGCAGACAATTCATACACAGCAACGAACAGAGAGAGATGTTGCAGTTGCCCGGCTTGAACAGAGCAGAATATTACTAGCAATGAGATTGGCTGAGCACCACGGCAAGAACTACGGAGTCCTCGAAGAAGCTCTTGCATTTGTTGGGAGTATCAAAACCGCCAGTCATTTTGTTTCGCCTGATCACCTATATGATTCCTCTATAAACCCAACCGGAGCAAACTCTACACCTTCCGATGGCCAAAAGTCGAACTTTGTAATCAACGCCTTTGCCTCGACTTTCGGGTTTGCCAAAAGAGCACTTGGATTCAACCATGTGAGAGGCGTACTTGGAAACGCTGCTATATTCGCCATTAGCATGGTGGCTATGCTACATCTTCACCAAGTGGCTACTAGTGAACATCATGTACAGAAGAAAGAAGACAGATACTACAGAAGCCAACAAAGGAAAACCTATGGAAGAGGAGAGATGTCTTCAGGTGACAGAACTTTGGACCACTTGGACGTGATGATGGCTCGTGGTTAAGACCAAAGATCGAACTTGACTCTACACGTGATGGTACTCAGATGCATTTGATATAAAGACAAAAAGGGAAAACCAAGAAGAGAAGAGATAATTTGTTGCTCTCATATGATCTTCTCGGTTTCGATATTATCTCAGTATAAAGATAAGAATCTTGGAGGCAATATGTTGGAATTTTCTGAGCTCATCTGTTGCATATATCTTTCTTTTCTTCTTGTTTTGATTTTCAATCACTGTGGTTAAAGTTTTGTTTGTTTTGTTGATTTCAAGTGTGGTTAGGCTTTTTTTTGTAATCCACAAGATCTTTAGGCTCTTTTGTATTGGCAAATTCTCGAGGCATAGCGAAGAATTGACGGATGTATCGGGCCAATATTAGTCCATCTATGTTCCATCTTAGGCCCATAAGTGACAATAGGCACATCAATAGCCTGAAAGGACTAAAATGATGGGAGAAACCAAGAATTCTTCTAACTAGCATGTTAAATAGAGATATTCGAAACAATCTATTGTGTTGATTGGACAAAAACGTTGGTAATGTAATTTTTGGTAGCACATAATTAAAGACTGCAAAATGTGGTCGTTTTCTAATTATGAGAAAACAAACCCTAAATACTTAGGTTATTGGACTAATTATTGATGATTTCTATTTTAGCGTGTCCAATATATAATATCTCCACAAAAAAATAATGAATATGGTAATTTCGCTATTCAAGTGGAAATTGTATTTAAGTCATAACTTGTGGTCCAGAAAATATATAACATTTACTTTTTCTGAAATATCCAAGACAAATATCGTATATTTAACAACACTTTTGTTTGTTTGTTTGGTTATATGTTCATGCGAATTGTGGTGTGAACAAAGCAAAAACAATAGGGGGAGCATAAGGTATCAAGATTGATAAAAAGAGATCCCAAAATATATAAATGAGTCCAAATTGGTAGAATGAAGGAAACATGAATGTGAATATAAACACAAATCTTTTTCCTTAGGATCTGTTTTGTCTCTCTTTTTTCCTTTTCCTTTTTGTACACATAGCTTTTTCTCTTACAACACTCTTAACGTTATAAGTGACTTGTTGCTTTTTCTTTTCTATATTTGTGTGCTGTCGTTGTTGTCTTTTTATTTGATAAACAAATATGTTTTTCAATGTGATTAGACATAATAAATAATAACTTACGTAGTTGTTTGCGAATTTTGTAGGTCCAGGATCGCATTTTGGGAAATGTCAGCCCTTCTAAGGCGTCGACCCCGGTTTCCCTGCGTAAATAGGTCAACCCAAATGTTTTCTTCTTGTTTAGACCGCAAACAAATTAAATACTTTTTCGCACTTAGATCGTGATTGATAACGTTTATACATAATTTTAGAAAATAGTAGACCGACCATATAAATCTAAAATCATTGGGTTATGTTTGTGAAATGACAAAATCTCATATATGTTTCTTTGTGTTTTCCTTTCTCTTCTTGTTTTACGATAGGAAAGTGAAAAGCTATTTTCCTAATTAATCACGAGTGAAAACTATTTCTAGTCATGTAACATAGTAATGATAACAAAAGTCACATAAAACCCACAACATAATCATAGTTGAATTTTTTTATCATATTTTAATTTTTCTGTTTTATAAAACAGAGATAAATCGAAAATAATATAACTAGATATTCATTATCAAATGTTGGTTATATAGATTACAAATAAAGAAGGGTTTAATTTGGACCAACTAATTTAATAATAATCATAAAAATAGCTAAGGTGCTCCATAATGATACGACAAAAAGCTGATGTTAACGGGTAGAAAGTGTTTTTGCCACCTCCTAAATAATTATTAACAAATGGGTCACACATACATAAACACTTATAATTATTATTCTCTTCATATCTTTTTCTTCCCCTTTACAAGATTTTGGGTAAGAATAACAACAGTACGTAATATCTTTACGCAGACCTCACCTCACTAGCTAAGCTTCTTTCATAGAAATTACGTGTAGTATAGAGATAAAGATCCATGAGGCATGCATATGTATGTAGTGGTTTCAAAATGTGTGTAATCTTTTTGCATAAAACTTTTTAAAGTAGAAAAAAATCTCATATGATCCCATCCCATGCTCCGAGTCTCCGACCAACAAATTTAAACCATATTTACAAAAGGAAAAAGAAAAGAAAAGAAGAAAAAAAAAAAGCTTGACGCCACGTTTCGGTATAATAACGAACCTATGTACTGACGTGGATGGTTAAAATAGGACACGTGGGTAAGCTCAGATGGGCTTTTCTTAAATTACTACTAAAGAATCATGTGATTGTGCAGGGCCCATAACCACACCACGTGAGCTTGTACTCTCTTTGTCTCTCTAACATTCTTCTTTTTTTTTTTTTTTTTTTAACGATACTAATTATAAATATATATATAGGGAATTTTGTGGGAATTATATATATATATATAGAGCTTACATTTTATATCGAGTTCTTTCAAAATAAAATTTGTGAAAAATCTATATGGTTCAGCCTATAAAATTTTTAGCGGAGATTAATTGTAAATCAGATTCATCATTGCATAATTTTTACCATATTTCGTTTACAGTATGTACCCTAACATAAATGGGTTGTTAAAGCAGTGTTTTCGCTTTTACAATATAAAATTTTGGTTTTTACGACAATTTTGAACTATAGAAAGTTGATATTAGCTAAAATTGTAAACACTTTACTTTGTGTAGACATTCTTCAATGGATTTTAGGTTACATTTTGGTAATCCCTGGTATATAGCTTTAGTTTTATACTTGTTTACTTTCTAGCCTAAGATCACAATTTAAGTTTTTTTTTTTGTATTAATGTTTGCCAAATTTATAAGTTTGTAGAAGATAATAAAGTCAATGTGTTGTTTCGGTCCCATTGACAACAAAAAAATCTAGCGTAACTTCATATAACGTATAAAAACTTTCTATTTAAGAATGTTGTCCCCCACTATGATGTCGACAACAACCACACCCCTAACCCAATTTTTAAACACGAGACAATATCGTGTGACCACACTTTTAACCAATCTGATAATTTGGTTCAATGGTAAGAAAATCTCACAACTCATAGCATAATTAGCATGCCACAAAGTACACACATAACATTCATTCACATTAGCTGAGTTGATTCATCGTTCTCTTCCTATTTGTGTATATTGTGTAGTGTTAGTAATCTATACTACTATTTATAGCATTTACGACGTTATGCAAAATTTACCGACAAAGTAAAAGATATAGCATGACTCTACAAAGATATTACCATACAAATCTCTCAATAAGTTACATCAAATTTCAGAAAAGAAGATCTTGAGAAACAGAAAATTTCAGATATGCATGTTATGATAAAAGGAGATATATATATAGATAGGGGACCAAATACAGCTTCATATATACAATATAAATAAAATAAAAAACGAAATTGCGGCTAAGAAAATTTACCCACTTGCGGAAAAAGAAAAATAAAAACCTTATCATATTATTATGTGATTTCTTCATTAAAGCTCGTTTTTTTAGCAATATCTGCAAAAAAGAAACAAACACAGTACACTGTATATGTTCATAGTTCTTCATATATAGTACTATTTATATATAGTCATTATAGGCTCTTATAGTTCGTTATAACCTATTAGATCGTTGGGAGTTGAATTCTTGTGGGAAAATGTATATTTTTTTTTCGACCGTTGAATAAGTGAGGATGTGAAAAACGACAGTGCAAAATAATGCATGTGGAAAGGTGCAATCCTTTTTCGTTAGACCAATTGAATTTAGTCTGCGTTTTCCCATGCACGAAGACCATATTGCGGCTCAACCCTATTAGCCTACCAGAAGCAAAATATAATTTGACTACAATTTTTGATTAATTTTTTTCTAATGTTCACCCTTAATTATGCTTTTTATATTCTGGTTTACCGTTATGGTAAATTTTGTAATTTAAATTACCGCATTATATAATATATATATATATATATATATTTGATTTCACTTATATATTAATCGATCATTTTGATGAAGCCTCTTTACTCGTAAATCGTAAGTTTCTTTTGGACCAAACATTACTTGAGCAGTGTGTGAGGCTGTGAGCTTATACGTACTGAAATCGCGTGACTTCAATTTTTTTTCTTCTTTTGTTGTAAATAAGCAAAAACAAAAAGCTGATTAGGTGTACATATACAAAAGAGAATTGGAAAGAAAAATTTTACCCAAAAAAAAAAAGAATTGAAAAGAAAAAAAAGCAGATTAGTTGTATATATTCAAAAGAGAATTGAAAAAAAAAAAAAAAGAGAGTACAATGATATGCAGCTTCTGTAGCAAGACGGCTCTGTGACCATCATCAAGCAACCGTACCTGACATGTATGTTCATTTTCATTGCCAAACCAAATAAGTACATTCAAAACCTAACATTTTTTTTTGTAATTCAAAACCTAACATAATATGCTTTAGTTTATGTTTTTATACAAAGAAACGTGTATGCAGTTTAAGATAGTTTGAAATGTGTAGTCAATTTAATATGTTGATGACAAAAAAAAAAAAAAAATCAATTTAATATGTTATGATATCTAGTCTTATAGAGGTTAGATTTCTTTTTGGTAACTAGACAAAAGACAATTCTCACATTCTAGCTAGATTCATATAGACAAGTGTCTGTGTTTTTTTAATGTTTACTTGGAATATTGACATGAATTAATACGTGATTATGAAGGTACATAATTGTATTTTTTTTTTGTAATGCATGAACGGTGCTAATTAAAAAAGTTGGATGGTCGATGTGTTTATTGTCCATTTCTGGTGGAACTATGTGGGCAGAACAAATATTTATTATTTACGTGTGTATGTATACGTTTATTTTTGAAAGAAATTACAAAGAAAATAAATAATTAACTTAAATGGTTTTGGAGTTTGCATGGAACTTTAGTGTGAGACCAAGAAATGACAAAAATATGAGCCTACACCTAAGAAGCCAGCTCAGTTGGGGCGGGGCATTCACGTTTGTCAATGTCTGTCTGCAAAGTTTTTAAAATATATCAAAAGTTTTGTTTTATCAGAGAAGTTTTTTTACTCTAGTTTTTTTTTTTTGAATAAAGGTGGTGGTATACATATATATATATTAGTTACAATGGTCAACAAATTATGATTTTTAGAATTTAAATGACATATACAATTAAAAATCAGGTTTTATTACATATATTTAAGTTGAACAACATCATAACAACATGTAGCCCTGGGCAAAATATTCGCTAGATTCGCTTCGTTTCGATATTCGTTTCGATTCGATTCGAAAAAGTCAAATATCTAGAAGATGTTGAACCGAAGCAAATATGAAAATGTAGTATTCGTAAAAACCGAAGCAAATAACAAATACTGATTTTTTTAGTGCCGAATATCCGCTTCGCTTCGTATATATTTTTATATATATATATATATATATATAAATATAAATCATTATATAATGTATATAATATGTGTATTTATAGATTTGGGTATATATCTGATAGGTCTATTATTCAAATTATTATATTTTGGCCCGTTGGGATTTTTGCTAAATGTTGTTCTTAAGCAAATAAAAATTTATTAAAAAATCAATATTAAAAATAAAATGTAACAATTTTATAGACGGTGGTTACATTTCATTCATATTTTGAAAACATGTCAAACAAAAACCTCTAATATCTCATATTTTGCACTTTATATTTATGTACTATATGTTTTTAGTTTTAAAAAAATTTAGATGGGTCGAAGCGAAGCGAAGCAAGTAATTCGCAAATATTACGAAAAATATTCGAATATTCGAAGTTCCGGATACTCGAAGATTTTCGAATAGAAACAAATAGCAAAATCAACTATTCGGTCGAGGCGAAGCAAATCACAAATATCACCAATTTTCCGAATATTTGCTTCGTGCCCAGGGCTAACAACATGTGCTAATATATATTCTAATCGACAGAGCTAAGGTAGATACAATTCTAGTATGAATTGATTGTAAATTCGTAAGGTTAGTTGAACATAGATTTACTTACTCTAAAATACACGTTATACATATTGTAAGGTTAAAATGTCAGTTGATTATACTGTTTAGTAATTGCTTTCACTGTTCCACGTATCTATGAAATGCTTCTAAAGTAGGGTCGATGAGGTAGGGGTCTAGGTGTGTTGCCACTCATCATGCCAACAAACAAGTTTGGTTTAAAGTCTTTGACCCATCTCTGTTCATTACCAAGTTTCTAGTGGTATGTATTATGTTTTACATTTGTGTAGGATTAAGTACACCAACTATCCTGTTTCACTTCAGAAAGAAAAATAAGTTTGCAGTAATCTATTTTACACCTAAACGGTTTAATTTGATCCTTTTTGACCCTGGACGACACAAACCACGGGCACACAACGGTAAGCATTTGCATAAAAATGGTTAAAAACGTAAAGCTTCAAGAATGCCTCAAAGTAAAACAAATTTTTCGACATGCTTAGCTTATATAAGATTCAAAGTAATTGTAAAAAGTGAAAAAAGGAAAAAATTAGAGAATAAAGTTACCTCAAAGTGTATGAAAATTTGTTAAGAAAAAGCTAATTTAACCAACTTGGCCTGTGGTGACTTTTTCGATACTCCAAAAAGGGGAACTGGAACATGTATTTACATATTGAAAAAAATGGTACGAAAATGGAAAAACAAATTGAATGTAAAACGAACACGGACTCACGTGAGAGTAGAGAGACATCATGATCTTTAGCTTCCATGTTACTATAATATACAAACTTGAATTATCACTAATTTAAGATATCTTCATCAAGCATGCATCATACATACAAATATATTATGTGTGCATGTTTGGACTTTTATATAGTTTTATGAATTTACGACAAACTCAAACAACAGCCATAATCACTCGATTATGGATATGTTAGTTTTAATTCAAGATTAATGGAAATAATCATGACTGTTACCTGATACAACTTCAAACATTTTTTTTCTTAATTTTGGTGATTAATATATGGATGCTATTAGTTAAATTTAAATTTATTATTGTAGTACATATATTTAATCCAAATTACGTATTATGGTAAGTGAATATTAAAAACTAATCATACAAATTTCAACATTAGTCGAACGTCCATATTGAATAAATATATAATTCACATACTACGAAACTGGTCAAGGGTTTAGAAAGCTTATGATCAATACATGTTAAAATAGAAGTATCATGTATATAAGAAAGATACTTGAACTAATAGTTCTTAGAGCGAAGTATCATGTATATAAGAAAGATACTTGAACTAATAGTTCTTAGAGCATCATCAATGCAATACTACTAAAATTGATCTTATGATTTGTTTAATAATTTAATTAAAAACTGAGCTTCTTCTATCTATATTTTGTTTTTATATAACATATCATACCTTAAGTTTTAAGTGTATTTTGATTTTTATTTAATGCTAAATTAACATAAGAATGCTCTAAGAGCTGTGCACTGAGGATGC
The DNA here is from genome assembly GCF_000375325.1 of Capsella rubella. Classification (NCBI taxonomy): domain Eukaryota; kingdom Viridiplantae; phylum Streptophyta; class Magnoliopsida; order Brassicales; family Brassicaceae; genus Capsella; species Capsella rubella. The sequence goes on from NW_006238916.1 coordinate 7,651,606, forward strand.
TCTTAGTTTTTTACCCAAGTTCAAGTATCATGGCGATTAGTGAGTAGTAGACTTAAGAATAATTAAACGGAAAATTGAAATAAAATTAATACATTCTTTTTGCTAAACTAATTTATTTTCTAGCCAAAATACAAACTAATATCATATTAATTTTTTTTTGGGTGAAAATATCATATTAATTATTTGCTATGTATCATATCAAATTACGTTCTCCATTTTATTAACACAAAAGCAATAATAGAACAGAGAAAAAAAAGAACTAAAGGTATTATGATGATAGATTTTATAATCAAAGGTAGATAATGTATTTTTTTTTTAATACTAAAAATTTTATGTGAGTAATGATGGTGTGATCATTCGAAATAAAAGGTTTACAGATGGAACGGTACTGAACTCAAATATATTTGTGTAAAAATATACTCTAAAAATAAAATAATAAAACCAGTGTAATTATGCTATTGAATATGTTTATGTTATCAAATAAAAGAACAATATGATAACTATTATTGGAAACCGAATGAGGCATACGTATGTCTCTGTCTAGGAGATAACAGACCAAGTGGTAACCTTATTGAAACCCTCTTGGGACAATGTCCTTTCACGTCACAAAAGCGAATGCCCAAAAACATTAAACTACACTTTCTTTTTTTTACAAAATCAACATCTATCAGTATTAAAGAGAAATACATATCCATGTGTGGATGAAATAGAACAAATATACAAATGTCGACTGTATTAAATGTAATATGAAAATTTATTAAGGCCTATAGTATACGTATGTTGTGTGTTGTGTGTTGTGTGTTGTGTGCTTAACTTTTTTCCACGTAAAATTATTTTTTTGAAATTGTGTCATTTTGTCACACCTACTTTTCTCCGACATTGACCGAATTTTCAAATGAATCCTATACTTTTGATTAGTTATTAATTAGTGTTTTAACTAATTAATATACCAACCGGCAAAAAGGCAAAAACACAACACGACGTAGGAAGAAAAAAAGCGACGTCCAGAATCTTTAGTCGCTACATTAAGTTCGAAGATAGGTTCATACTTCATTCTAAAAGAAAATTAGAAGATGGACTTAGACGACCAAAGTCAGACTTATGAGATACTTTGGCGTGAAAGAGAGAGTTACACTCTCAAGTTAGTTTTGATATATTCTTGGTGTTTTTACAGTAAGATATAGTGTTATGTTGGTTGCAGTTAAATTTTAGAAATGCTGTTGGACATACATAGCTGGTCGATGAGACTAGCAATGGCGGGGATATGTAATTTTTGTTCTACTGTAGAATAAATGTGATCTCTACAAACAAATACGAATGTTTTACGACTATTGAGTTACGGATTTGATGTTATTTATGATGCTCAAATCTCAATAGCTTGATGCAATATCAATATGGTATACCCATGTTCCTTTCATAATCGTAAGTAGCTACTATTGCGACTGCAACTAAAAAATATAATATCGACTTAATAATCTTGTTTAGAAGTGTATGATTTTATATACCAATTGATCAAACATTTATACATTTAATTTGAAGTATACTAGTATTAAACAAATTCTGAAGTATACTATACAATTGACATAAACATAAATAGAGATATTTTCCCACCTGATGAACAACTTTGATTCGAGTTAGAAAACGAACAATCTTTTTAACTATTTACTTTTTTCTTAAATCCTAATTGTCATTGAGCCGTACTCTGCACATAGGTAACATCATCTTTTACCAAGAATACTTTTTTTTTTTTCTTTTCTCTAAAGTCTCAAAACAAATGTAGCTCAAATTGTCTATTTTAAAAGCATTTTGTTATTTGCACAAAAAAAAAACCATTTTGTTAAAAAGGACAATTTATATCTTTGTGCTTTGTTGTATATGTACGTCCACTTCTCTTCCTCTATGTAGCCTTTATAAGGAGGACCTTTTTCACAAAGAATATATACTTCCATGAATGAAAAAATATTCCACAAATATGGAAATATATTAATTGCTAGATATCTCTGTACATAATTTTAATGATTGAATCACAATTGATACGATAGAGAACAAACTCTTCTTTGTATAGGAGAAACATTTCTATTTTATCAGAATAAGGAAGCTTTTAAAGAAGAAAAATAAGTTGTAGAACATAATAAGTTGAAAGACTTTTAGTAAACCAAGGCAGAGACTTGGATTAACATGAAAACTATATATTAAAAAAAGGTTCAATACACCTATAAATAGTTTTGTTTCTCATTATTCTTTTTCTTTATCTTTGTGTTAAAGTTTATATACTAATTTTATTCATCATCAGTTGTTAGCAAAAATCATAAAAACTAAGTCAATATTGTAGATTTTCCAAAAGCAAAATTGTTTTCTTGGCCAATCCACTCATGCAATTTTGTAGCTCTTAACCATTTGCATATATGGTCTCATTTTTGTTTTTTTTTTGGCTGAACGGGGTACTTCACCATCGAGTCTTCTAACAAAGGAGATATGAACCATGTATTACCTCTGAAAGTCTATTTGCTTTCCAGTGGTCGGATCGCTTTGGTTTGGTTTACTAAAATTATCGCTTAAAAAACCATCTAATAACAAATTATTCTATCACCAAAATCTTAAAATTCTAAACATTATAACAAACTTTTGTTTCGAAAGGGTTCTTGAATATCAATATTCTTGAATGATGTTAGAAACTAGTTATTAGTTTCGAAAGGGTTCTTGAATATCAATATTCTTGAATGATGTTAGAAACTAGTTATTAGAAGTTAGTAAAATTTTAAAAAACATTAGATCATAAACTCAAATTTTAATAATGTTGGAATATTAGGACTTTGATAGTAAATGTACAAATTTAAAATAAATTATCTACACTCAATTATTTCATAAATTTATTTTTTATAAAATACACCCAATTTAATTTTAAGTAATATATATATATATATATATATATATCATTATTAGTTCGGGTTTAATATGATAATTACAACCAAAAAGTATTTGACATAGATGGAAGAATCTCTAATAATATACATAATTTAAATTGATAAGTTTTTAAATATATTTTTTCGAATCTTCCCCCATCTTAATCCCAGAAAAATAAATTTCAATTGTACAATACAGAAATCTGCGTCAAACCACTTCAATGTTAAAGTCCTTATCACTATTCACTACTTAGTTAGGAGTAAAATAGATGATAATTTTATGAAATTCCCATATTCACACATGCCTTAGAAAAAATAAAAACACAAACAAACACCTCTTCTCATCTCAACAAGACCAAAACACAAAACAAAACAAAAACCTCACAGTTCACTGGCCACGACCGTAATTTGCGCCTCATAAGTATGACTTTACAAAGAGAATGCCACTTTGGCTTTTCTCTAAAATATAATTCAAAACAAAAAAAACAAAAAGAAATAAATGTAAAACGCTTTTAAAAATTAAACACGTTCGTGCAACTAATAATAACACAATTAATTAAAAAAATTTAGAAAAGAAACAAAAATTAATTAACTATTTTTCCACTATTTCTCCAAAACTGTTTTACAAAGCTTTCTCCTGACAACACTAAATTAAATTATTAAAATATTATAAAAAAAGCTCATGAACTTGAAAATTAAAAAAAAAAAAAAGAACATCAAAATTTTTCAGTCGCACCATAGATATTTTCTTGCACCATCTTCATCACTCTCATCATCATCATCATCATCATGTTAAGCAACTAATAGATCTGATATCAAAGAATCATCAAAATCACTAAAACTTGTCATCAAGTCATCATCATCATTGTTGATGATACTTTCACTTTCCAAGATCATATCACTGAAGATATCATCATTTTCATAAAAGCCTTGATGATGACCCATCGGTTGATCAAATATAGACATCTCCGGTGGCGACTCGTTGAAGTAGCTGTCCAGGAACAGAGTGTTCAATGGAAACGAGTCGTCTGTTGTTTCTCCTGTACCGGTACTAAACCCGGTATGCCACCAAGGTGCTTCTGATATCTCCGGTTCCGGTTTAGATGATTTGAACGGTTGTTGTATTTGTTGAATCTCTTCGGACTGGAGATTGAGAACAGAAGTAGGAGATGAGAGGTGTTGGAAGTCTTCAGTTGATTCAGAACTCGATGTTGTTGTCGTCGTCGTGGTTGTCGTCGTAATGTTGATTTCCGGTTTAGTATCAATAACCGGTTCCGGTTCTTCTTCTTCTTCTTCTTGAGGCGGTATAGAGAAATTAGTTAAAGCGTCCGGTCCACGGAGTCTAATAGCAGCGTTATCGTAAACAACGGCGGCTTCCTCAGCCGTTTCGAAAGTACCGAGCCAAATCCTCCGACGTTGCTCCGGATCTCGAATCTCCGCCGCCCATTTCCCCCACGGCCGTTGTCTAACTCCTCGGAACTTCTTCGTCTGGCCGGAGACGGAGACTTTAAGAGGACGTTTAGCCGGAGACTGAAGAGACTCGTCAGAGAGACGTTTCCTCTCCTTCATCGAAACAGCGGCGGAGGCGTTGTTACAGGCAGGCTCGACGGTGATCTCGTTAACGAATCTTTTGACTCGACGGCGAGGAAACAAGAAATCTTCCTCGTCTTCGTCGCTAGAGGAATCAGTAGCGTCAGGATCGGTGAAACTGATACGAACCTTTCTGAAAGAGTCAGGAGGAGACTGATCGGAGAGTTTTTTCGCCGGTGAAGAAGACTTCTTGGTGTATTTAGTCACTGATGTTTTGTGCTCTGTGTACTTCAATGGTCTAAAGTTAATATACTCGTCCATTATCATTTCCTTTGGTTTCTCTCTTCTCTTCTTGTTTTGGTTTGTTTCTCTCTATATTCGCATCAAAATGAAACTAAGAAGGAGAATAAAAAGGAAGAGAAACAAAAAAACTTGGGAATCACGGTTTGTTTCGAGGAGATTCAGGAAGATGAGAGAAAATAAAGTTTGAAGAGAGATTTTTTGATAACAAGAAAGATTTTTTTTTTTCTTTTCTCTTTGTGAGGTGGGTGAGAGATAAAAAGAGAGAAAGAGATAAAACGTTTGTAAAACGAAACAGTGATTTTTATTTTAGTGAGGACCTTCTCAAGCTCACTCTTGAAATCCTCATTTATAGGATCTCTTCGGGGTTTTAGCCGTAATTATTTTATTCTTTCTTTCTTACTAATAAATATGGGAAATTATTATTATTTTTTATTTTGTGATTTCTTTCCTCTTTTTAATTGTCGAAGCTGTTCCTTTCCGCTCCTCTTCCTCCACCAGTGGCGTTATTACCGTAATTAACTACAAAGTTAAAGGGTAGTTTCGGAATTAGAGAGAGATGTGTGTTTTGTTTTTAAAAAAAGAAAGACGGGACGCCGCATTCATGAGAGCAAGTCGCATGGTGACACGTGGCTATATGAGATATTTGGCTCCTTCTTGTATATGCTGAGTCAGCGCGTGGCTTTCAGTCTCGAACTTCGCGATTCATGTCACGTGACCCCCAAGATACCCGGTCCCGGTTTTTTATTTTTATTTTTTATAATAATTCAGTAAATTTATTTTAGTTACTCACTCAACGAATTATTTTATTTATTTATTTTGGTATATCACTCCCACTAGCTTTGACCGACATTAAGTAATTAATGATGATAGTTGAGGGTCTTTTCGTCTTATTCCAAAAGATTTTTATTTATTTGACAGTTGTAAAAAAAGTTAATTTACAATAAATGCTAAAGTTGAATTCAATTTTTATTTTTTTTGGTTTCCAAACGTGGAAATGATGAATAATTAATTAAGGGAAGAATATATATGTAATTCTTTTTTAGAGGAAAGTTTTTTTATGTGTTTTAAGAGGAAATATATCTTTGAATAAAATATATATAAAAATGGTAAGTTTTTAATAAAATGTAAAAATGGTTAGTAATTTTACAGCTAGAAGTAACGTGGCGAGCAACCTAGGATTTGCCGCCAAAATTTATAAAGAAAAGAAAAAATAATAATATTAGTGTGTGGTACGTCTCTAGGCTTTTTTCTGTACTCTTTGTTCCCTCACTCGCTCTCCCACCACTACTTGCACTCCGTGTCTCTCACGCGCGTTTTTATTTTTAAACATTAATTTTGATTTGTTGGGGTTTTTACTTGGGTTTAGGGATATCAAAAGCTTTACTACTACTACATTGGTTCCTAATATTTTGGACTAAATACAATCTTTGAATGCAATGAGATTTGATTTGATTTTTTTTCTTCTTTTCAAATTCAAATATATGATATTTGATATAGTTGTTAAAAAAGGACTAGTATGTCATTGAATATGTAAAGACTCGATTATAGTAAATACCAAAAGAGTTGGAGAAGTTAGTTAACATGCCTAGAACCTAAAATAAAACGCAAATACAATGCATGTACAGAAACTAAAGAGTTAGAGGACTGTTATATACTAAAAATGCATGATTTAGAACTTAAAAGCATTTAACTTGTGTTAGGTTTTCAATTCTTTTAATTAGTAACCCAAATGTAATTATATATATATATATATATATTCATAAATCTTTTATAGTCATGAAGAAATTTAGTTAGGAACCCAAATGTAATTTTATTGGTCCTTTAATTGAGGGGAAAGTCAATTATTCATTTATTCTATAACTAAGACTAAGAATTAAACATGGTAATCGATGTGATAAGTATGACTATAACGTAACAGCGGAAAGGCAAACACACACACTATGACTTAATTACAAGTCAAAACCGTTTTTTTTTGTTCTTTCGAATTTTTAATGAAAAATTAGTAGTAATTTACTGGTAAAAGAAATAATTATTTCGCTAATTTATCAGAATTCCAGGACAATTGAAAATGAAATACATCTACTTCAATTCCAACGCAAAACGAAATTTCATAACATCGGAAACTCATCTACACTTTCAAACATTCTGACCATATATTATTTGTGAGGTACTTTGCATATTTGTTACCACTGATAAGTTTTGAAACATCATAAAAGTTTTATCTCTGACCATTATTGCATTGCAGGTTCCATTACTAGATCACCATAGTGGCTGTAACACATATACAAATATTTCCTAGTGAATTAACTTTTCAGATTTCATATCTATATTATATAGTTTTGTGTAGACTAATTTGCAGCTAAGAAATCAATTACAAATTAGAAAAAAAAAAATACAATGTACATTTAGTTAGCAAATCAAATTAAATGTCTATGTTATCCTCATATAACATTAGTTCTATATCATTCAGATTCATTCTTAATTTTCTTTTTAATGGTAAAAACGTAAAAGCTTTATAGTCTCGATCCCACATGATAGTATGTATAGTAACCTCTTTTCTCGAAAGTGAAATATTCCAATGAAAAAGAGATCGAAAACTCCGTTTTCCTACTTTCTCAATTTTTACATTTCACTACTGAGAATATATTTCTTATTATCTTCTTCTTTGTATCTACAAGAACATACTCATAGATTTTTTTTTCTTTATAACAAAGACTTTGTAAGGACAAACATAAAGAAGAAGAATGAAAAAAAGAGAAACGTAGGCAAAATATTGAAGCATGCACGTGGACCCAAAAATCTAAAGAGTAAGATTAGCTTTGACCACTTATTAGATTACATAGGTGTAACGCATCCTCCTCACTACTCACACGTCTCTGTTTTTTTATTTTTTTCTTATTGTATATAAATCTTATAACAATTTCTTATTATAATTTTTGTGTGTGTTTATTATTAATATTTAATTAAATATAAGACTTACGAGTGATTTTTATATAAAATTTTGAATACGTAGGTTAATAAATTTATATCGAATTTTTGTTTTTTTGTTTTTTTATGTTGTTGTTACTTTTTCATCGGTGTTGAATGTGACACTCTCGATACATCGCTTTCGATGTGAAAATCTTCAAATATAAGGGATCACGTTATTTCTTTTATGTTTTTGTGTTTCATGTTCTTGACTTGTTTTAGGGACCAACAATCGCATGTTTTTGCTACAAATAAATTCTTCAAGTCAATGAAAACAACATCCTTTATGATTCATTCTCTAAAATTTATAAAAACGTATCAACAACATAAAAACCAACGATATTAACTCGTGATGAACGATTCTTCTTAAAAACTAGTTTTAGCGAATAAGGATGTATAAAGGAATCGAACTCATTTTGTCACCTACTTGTCTAAGTCAGTAAATATACTTAAATCGTAAAGCACATTGCCACTTGTTGTTTCGGATTCGACCACTTGTCACATTTATTTCATATATATAAATCACATAATTTTCAGGTTGAAGTTTCACATTTCTAGGTTTAAAATTATTCAAAGCAAAAAAAAAAAAGGCGCGTGGGTTCGCGTGAGGAGGAAGAAAAAAAATGTTGAAGATCCAATGTGAAGAAGAGAGGGACATGAAGAATCCTTTGGATTGGCAAAGACAAACCCCAAGGTTTAGTGCAGTGTTCTCCTCCATTGAGCCAAGTGACCCAATAATAATCCCAAATTTTTAACATCTAACTATATACTAATGTAAATGATTACTATAAGTTTACATATTTATGTGTGTCGATTAAAACGACAATTAAGTAAATACAAGGAAACTTAGACAAACTGAATCTTGCTTGGCCTTCATCGATAAACACAAAGTTATATATACGTATACTACTACTACTACTTAAGATTACAATTTGTTTCGTGTAATCACGTTTTCCAACCATATGATTAATACTTACATATACTCCTAATTCATCAACATTACATTCGAAAAATCCGTTAAATATTTCACCTGTCCATTCATCTCTTTCGTATGCTTATAATGAATCCTTCATTCTCTCTTTTTTTTTTTTACTCTAGTACACGGTAAAATAGAAAGAACAAAACAAACGATGGATTGATTTCAAAGGTAATTAATTAAGGTCCTGTAATAATTAATGTAAGCAACTAAACATCCACTTGGTGTTCGGTAAAATTAGTCAAGACTTAGAGAATATAATTCATTGCTCATCAAGTCCAAGATCCTAATTAAAAAAAGTTTCTTCCGGATTATATGCATTGTAAACATTTTTTACATACTTATTTATTGACATACAATTTTAAGATACGTACGTGCATGTATACGCAAATAATAAACATATATATTGTTATTTTCTCTACAATAATTAGCAAATACCATAAAGAATGTAATGAAAAAACCTTAATAATCATTCGATCTGATAATTAATTTCAGGTTCTTCTATTATTGAGTTGAAAATATCGTCCAAGTATAGTACAACACATCCGAAGAAAAATGTAAGAAGTCACCGCAAAATAGTTTTAGTGTATGACTTATTTTCAAATTATAAGCTGGAAATAATAATAGTACTATCACAGATCATAAGACCGTTTCTTTTTAAATTCTTGAAACCATTTCCTAATCAAGATCCTTAAAAATTCAGGGTTATTGATTTCAGCACCATGGTTTTTTTTGTTTTGTCTTAAAGACCGGTGATTAGAAAACGAGGTTCATAATTAGCGATTAAATCTTTTTTTTTTCTCGAATAAAACCGTGAATTGCGTCGTATGTGGATTATAAAAATTATTACTGCAAAGGCCAAGTTGTTCCATTATTTACCATAACGTTAAAAAATTGATCAGAATATTTTAACACGGTGTTATAGTGATAATCAAGGCCAGCTCAAACTCCAATAATTGTAATACTATCATATTTATGTGTGAATGTTTTAAACAAAAAGAAATTGGGTGTTAAAATATCGACTGGTTTTGTTGATTTTGTTGGCAATCATGTGCTGGCTGAAAGCATATAAGTGAGCCTCTCCTACAAGACGGTCCTAGATTTAATGTGAATGTACTCTAGTTTTCTTGGTGTCAAATAAAGAGTCGTTGGGCCATCCGGTTTAATTTGGTTTAAAAATTAAAATTATACTATTTGAAAAGAAAACCAAAGAATATAACTTAGGTCTTAGAGTGATTGAAATCATTATAACGTTAAAGGATGATCTCTAAGCTCTCCAAGGAAGCGATATGGCTTTGTTCAGAGAGTGGAAACGTTAAAGATGCGAACATGTGGATGGATAAGTACGTAGCATGTCCATTAGTTGTATCGAGACGTTCCATTCTCACGATACTTACTCGTCTCCGCATCACAATGGTTCTAATTAACTCTCACAACTTTAAATTAATACATTGTCTACGTAAAAACCGAATTTTATATATGGAGCCATTCTAATTGTAGTATATATCTTCAAACTATTTTTTTAAATTAGTTGAGCAAAACAAATTAAAGACGTATACCATTAAATGAGATTGAACATACCACATGTCGAGACCGCAAGGATCAAGCTAAAGAATATCCCATTTTTAATTGATATGAAACCTTCATGAATGTATATCGTCACAGAACCCTAAATAATTCTTGTCTGAAATCGTGTTTAGCACGATCTATCTGCCCTTGCGTCATCTCAAAACGTTAAAGATATATAGAACGTAATTTGTGGTTCTACACTGCAACATCTCTTCAGAAAATTTCAGTAATCTCTCCCATATCTTATATATATATTAGTTTATCATTCCCTTGATTTTTTTTATAAACTATAGTGAAATGTGCCGTAGTCTAATGGAACACATACGTACGTTAATTTACAAATTTGATGTTATGTTTTTTTTTTGGAGAACATTCACACCAATTTATGGAAATTACTCTGTTTGAATACCTTTCGACTATACAAGAAACAGAATAAAAAGGCCTTTGGTGAAAAAATAAATTAATAAGGACTTTTTAGAAAACAGAAAGTAATTAAGGACTTTAATAATATTAAAATTAGCATGTCGTAAAATACTTGGATGATTGTATGATCACATAATTGAGCTAATTCACGTGGGTTCTATTTGCAGATGTGTTGTAAGCGATCAGTTTCGAGTGACAAATGTACTTAGTAGTAAACACAAGTCTTGAAGTTCAGTTTCTATTAATCAAAATGAAAAGTTTTCTCTTTTGTCCCTCTCTAATTGCTGATCATAATTAATATCGTACGTGTACATATGTGGTTCAATGGTTATATTTAAAAACTATGAATTTCAAATAACGAAAGAAGCAACTAGGAATTCAAATATTATTATGTAAGGGAGATATTTATAAGTAAAAGAAAAATTAGTAAAATTTAAGGACAAAGATCCATTCTAGAAAGAAGGGCCACGTTTCAAAACACAGAAGCTTTATCACCACCATTAATTATGTAAGTATAATTATGTAAAATAAGTGCATGTACGTTGGTATTTGTGTAGACCGTAATCAAAAGCATAAGCACGAATTTTCATGGGCAAACCAAATAAAAAGACTAGAGAAAGACACACCTTGTTATTTTTCATTACTGTTTTTATATTAATACTATATTTGACAAAATATCTCATTATATTAACTAACTGATGAGTTATTATTTTATTAATGTAAAAAACATATATGTATATATATAAATCTACCATTCATAGTTTCATACCATATATAACTATCGCGTATAAATAACTAGTGATAAAACACGTAGATCATATTTTTCAAAAAATCAATGTGTCAATCTATATAAAACTCCTCTTATAGTCATGTAATCTCCTCTTATACTCTAAAAACTCTTCACAGTTTTTTTTTGTAATTAAAACATTAGAGTCCCATCGATACCATAACGATTTTTGTCTTTCAACGAATCATAACATAACATAACGATTTAGTCTCGACTCTAAGAAATATATTAGATTTAGTCCAAAATCTTTTAGTTATTCAAAAAAGAAAGCATGACAGTTCGATAAACCATCCGCTAAATGGTTTAACTATAATTTTTACATGAATCATAATATTAAAATACAAAAATAAACATTTGATATGTAAGAGATAAACCAGAACTTATAATATAATAATCTTTCATAATAATAAAATTCAGTTTCTATCACACCTTTAATTATCACATTAGTATACATGATGAGTGATGACTATATAGATGAGTGTAATAGTATGGTTTGTAAGTAGTTTTTAACACTCTCCTTAATTGTTTTCACTAACTCTTTAATTATTATTTCACAAGTAAAAAAAAATATACTAAAATATTATCTTATAAGATATACAAAATAGGTCAGAGTGTCGAGTTTTCCAAGGTTAATAAGTAGAGAATGTGTGTAAATATGTTTCTTGAAGAAGAAGTAAGGTGATGATGGCTTGTAAAGTAGCACTCAAGTCATTCTCAATGGCAGTCTTGGTTTAGAAGCAAGCGATGTTGGTCTTATAATGTTATATGTACTCTTATGTCTTTAACTTTGTACTAATTATTACAGTAACTTCTTAAACAGGCTCCCGTAATTAAGCTTCATTATATTAGTTGATTATCTTAATTTATCTTCATTAAAGATAACAATCATAAGTTTTTCTTTTCAGGTGACTCTATGAAAAGTATGATATAAACTAATAGTATTCGAGAAAAAGTTCTGATTTAACAAAAATAGACGTTATATGGTATGGGAATTGGAAGTATGATGTATTTAAAAATAATCATCAATTATTTAGATCTTGATTTTTAAAAGTTAATAAACTTAAATTAGTATTTTAATGTGTAAATGTTAATATGACTTTTTTTGTTAGTGTACATGAATTTAATATTAGAAAATTTTAATTTATATATAGCCTATTAACTTTCTCTTTCATATTTTAAAAATTTTACATTTCTTTACCCATATGATCAAAACTATAATTTTTTAGTTAAAAAATCTATTATGTTTTGTATAAGATTGCGAATAAAATTATTTAACTTAAGTTATATGAGTAAATTAAGAAAATAATAAAAAAAGAAATTCTACAATGAGAAAAATATAAAATTTTCAAAAATAATAATAATAGAAAACATTAGACAATTTGAAGTGGAGAAAAATATTTGATTGAACCCATGTGAATATAGATCGAAAAGATCATCATCTTGAGTGGAAACTGAACATACTTATTTTAGATGTTTGTTACTAAAGAAAATATCGAGAATACTACTTTGGAAGGTCTAAAAGGGCATTAAGCATAAAATTAATATATAATTAGATACAAATCAACAGTAAAACACTATTAACTAGAGTACTCTCTGTCTCAGTCTCATCATAATCACAGCTTAGTAACTATTTGGTGAGTTAACAGACTCGGTCCATACTCCATAACAGTCACACACACGTGAGACAACTTCACATATCTCTCCACTGACGGTTTTGATTCTGCCACGTCAGGTCTTCTGACATAGCAGGACCGTGAGATCATATAGTCTCATTGGTCATACACTTATACCAAAAGTCCAATTCGGAAAATAAGAATATTATTAAGGGGAGTTATAAATTATAATGATTTTATAGGCTTGAGTACTAGAAAAAAATGATTTTACTATATCAAAAAAAAAAGAAGAAGAGAAAAGTTAAAACTTTTTAGTTTTCAACTAGAAGATTTTCATATATGTGGGAAAGTTGTTAGATCATTTTATGGAATGGGTGAATCAGTTCATTGAATTTGTATTTGCTGATTTTGAGAAAAGCCCTAATAATAGGAGAATTATTGTGAAACAATCTTCTTTTGTTTGCCTTTAAACATGCAAGCCACACCAAAAATAAACTTAAGCTATATAATAATGAAAGTAATAATTTTGACTAATTTCTCCGGGAAACTGTTCTAACAACTTAAAGCCAAATTTGGCTAAAAAGTCAAAACTTTTTATCTTAATAACTTTATATCGCAATAACGGCTAGCTATAAAACAATTTGATAATCTCTAGAAAATATAATATTTTTGGTTACAAATTTCCATAATATCATTTTCAATATAGGAAATTATAATCTCAATATGTAATCACATCTTAAACCCTCTTCTTTTTTTTTGTTTGAATTACAATAAACTTTTTGCACGATACTATATTTTACAAAATCTGTGGTGGTGTTATATAGCTTATAGTTAAAATGAGATACCAACGTAACGAATAAACAAATGTACATGAGTCTAGTTTTTGATTTTGGAAAGAAGCTAACGGTTCTTTTGTTTCGACATTTAAGCTAACAACAAGTAACTTAACATTAAGCATTGATTAAAACATTAATTAACCGTCATTAATGACATTAATTAGTGGAGGCCACCAAGCTTACGATTCTGTGTTTCACTAGAAAACAAAAAGGGAGATTATTAGTGTGAGAAAACTGTCTTAATCTCAGGCTGTTATGTTCTTCTTTTCAGACTAAATTATTGAGTTAAACCAAATTTATTTTAATTACAAACCTGGTTTTCAGGACCATGCTCTTCTGAGCACGACCTCACTCTCTTTTAACTATAAAGAAATGTATTTAGTTTCTAAGTTATGGAGACTTTGGAACATAGATTTATCATTAGTCCAATCACTGACACGTGTAGTTGGAATTCTTATATATTTCTTTGTATGGGTTTTCAACTTTCACATAACATTTTGCATGTTCGCAACAATTAAATAATCTCTAGCAAAAATTCTATTGTCATATAGAAAAGTAAAAAACTTATGGTTAGATTCTTTACAAAACTTAATTTATTGTGTTTAAGTGATACATCTTCGAAGTTGTCGTGTAAGAGACTCGAATTTTAGCCTTTTTCTTAAAAGCTGATTTTGTCTAATAGTTAAATGCTAGTAAAACTATTTTCCGTATTTTAGTACACATGAACTTAAAATTACAGTGTGGGTTGATAATCAATATTAAATCCATCATTTTACAAAAAAAAAGGTTTTTCGTACAAAACTAATCAATAGTGGGAATTAAACAGTATACAATATGTATTTTCTTTCTTCTTCGATCGAGTGACATTATTTTATAACAAAGCAACATACTGATTATTATTACTTATATAAGTAGCTAGTAAGTATTAGGAAACGAAGAATAATTAAGTAAAGACAAAATTATTGAATGCAACTGTAATGAAACCTTGAGGAGAAGAAAGACCTTATGTGGTTCTGCTATTTCCATGTGGCTGCGAGTGGTCCATCATACGTCAACGAGAGACTTTGCAAAGAAAAATAAAAATAAAAATCTAGGTTTTAAAAATGAAAATGTAAGTAAGTAGTGCTTGAGTAGTGGAAACAATAAAACCAGTTTACGTATTTAGACCTCGAAAGAAGCCTCGGTAAGACCAATGGAAAAACATACACACGTATATATAAATATAATCGTATTGGTGTTACAAATTATAAAAAGCTTACACTAATAAAAGAAACGATGCAAATTAGTATATTACAAAGCTTTCCAAAAACATTGTGCCAAAGCTTTCCAAAAACATTGTGCCAAAGCTTTCCAAAAACATTGTGCCACAGCTTACTAAAGTGAAAAAAAACTTATCTTTTTAACGAAAAGAACAACGTTAACTTTGGGTGAATTTTTTTTGCTAAAACTAGTACATTTCGTCGATACTACATTTTCATTGGGAAATATTTTATAAAATTTGACATAAATGTGTAGTTCACATGCGAGTTTTTCTTCTTATTATATGGTGGTGACTTGGTGAGTAACTGAGTACCATACCATTCATCATGAGTTCTTAATGATGCCAAAACTGCAGAACTATGTTGAAATTCTCGAAAAATATTTATGAAAGATTCTAGAAATTATTGTGATCTAAGTATTGAAACTTATATTTGTTTTCTTGGGAAATTCTCACATATGTTTCAAGTTATATTTTGTGCATAATTTAGCCATCTAGGATAACTAATCTTAGTCATTGTTTCGAGGTTTTTGATTTTCTTAACATTCAAAACTTGAACACGAAAATTTTAAAAGTTTTTACATATGTCATAACTAATTGATTCATAACTATATTCTATTAAATCATAAAACATAACTTACGTCTTTTAATTATTATTTTTTATTTACACACATATCATCTGATTTAACATATGTTTGTAAGATATTAGGATTAACTAACATCCGGTAACACAAATATTACGTATAAAATATAAAGTTTAAGTATGGATTAGCACTGTTTATGCAGCTGATTTGCAAGTTGATTACAATTTTCGCAGCAAAAAGAAATCAATATGTACTGCTTACTAGTTATCGCTATTTAGGAAAGAAGAAACCGAATCGGAAAGTTAATGCAGCCTACGTTTTTGACGAATTATTCATTTTGTAAATGTCTCTTTAACCGTGCAATTATTATTTAATTTACCACAATTATTTAACATATGGAACATGGAATACCCCAGTTTTTATTATTAATAAAACGAAGAAAAAAAACATGGAACACTGATGTTATTATATTGCTTTCAATCTTAGAGTGTCGTAGCCT
Source organism: Capsella rubella (assembly GCF_000375325.1). Classification (NCBI taxonomy): domain Eukaryota; kingdom Viridiplantae; phylum Streptophyta; class Magnoliopsida; order Brassicales; family Brassicaceae; genus Capsella; species Capsella rubella. The sequence goes on from NW_006238916.1 coordinate 7,667,854, forward strand.
ACTTATTGTTCATAGATATATATATATATATCTAAATCAAACCTATAGTCAATGCAAAGACTACTAGCTATTTACGAGTGCTGGTTTTGAGGTCCATCAAAGCCCATGAATAGAATTTTTAAATTCAATCCAAACCATTATCTGATTCACTAGGGATGTTAAAAAAGGGTTTTCTAACCCAGCCCGGCCCTGTGATGATCACCATACATTACTTCTACATCTTAGTTAGTCAATTGGCAAAAAGTTGATTAATAAAAGTATTCAGCTTAACGAAATTACCACTCACATTGCACATAATCAATGCTATTTACTATTTTAAGCGTATTGTCGAACAATTCAACTTCACCAAATTGTATGGTTGATTGGTTTTTCTTTCTTCTTTTATTGTCCTTTTTTTTTGTAAGCAACCATCATCAACCGAACTCAACGATCATATAGATGAAGAGATTAGGATCTGGACCAGCATTTCAGAAGAAGAGAACCACACTTGGAGTCTAGATGTTGGAGAGCATGGGCTTTTCAATTACATGTTACTTTCGTTAAACTCATACAATGTTAATTTTGTTAACTCTTTCTTTATATGGGTAAAAGTGGTTGAGAAGTACTGGTACTGTTGTTGAATCATCACCATCTGTGTTCGAACAAGTGCTTAGTGTTAGGGACTGTGTGAAACATTTTCACCAACGACAGAGGAGAAAATAAACACTGGCTAATAATTTCAACAGGAGACCAGTCATTTACCCAATTGTGAAGCTTGTGACAGAAATAAATTGAAAAATCGTAGCTCAACTAGAAAACAAAACAAAACACAACAGAAACATCAAATCATAATTTCAGCATAAGACGAAAACACCAGAAGATTTTTCAGTTACTAGTTTCACAAAGATGATGTTCTTTTTTTTCTTGGTTTTGTTTAAAACAGGACCCATTTCATTTGGTCGCGTCTTCAGAAAAGTTAAAGGAGGACACAGGAGGACAGAGAGGTCTATTGAATCATACATAAGAAATTAAGGCAGATTTTTTCATAAAGAGATAATTAAGTAGGTGGGATTTTCCATTTCAGCCCATGGCATACTTCTGAGTCCAGCTCCGTGCAGTTGACTCGTACTTGTTCTTGTCAGTCTTGTACATGTGAGCTATCTCGGGCACCAAAGGATCATCCGGGTTTGGATCAGTTAACAAAGAACAGATCGATAGCAGCACCTGTTCCATTGCAAACTAGTTAGAAATGGAAACAACCAACCATTTTCATCCTTTACGAATTTAAACTTATGACTTAAGAGACAGCTTAAATCCTCAATGCTCTCACTTTCAACAGGAGAGACGAGCAAAAGAGAAGCAGATAATTGAAAACAACCATTTTCATCCATAAATGAGTCAAAGCTTGATGAAGACAGCACATAATGTTATCACTTCAAATGGGAATCGAGCAGTGAAAGCATTTTTATAATATGAGCAGATTGTTTTGTTAACGCAGGATGGGAGGATTCTAATGTTTACAGAAAGTAAGACAAACCGAACCTTGGAAATGGTGAGTGCAGGACTCCACTGCTCCTTCAAGATGTCGAGGCAAATGCTACCGTTGCTGTTAATGTTGGGATGGAACACCTTGGTCCTAAAGGCAACCTAGATGTCATCAAAACATATGAAAGAACAATGAGATAGATAATAACACAACCACAAAGAAGGAAACACAAGCTTTAACGAAACAGACCAAATTAGCATTTCTCAAGACAATGGAATCACCTTAGGAGGCTTGAATGGGTAATCCGGAGGGAAATGGATGGTTACGAGGAAAACACCTCCAGCGTAAGGACTCTCTGAAGGACCCATTATCGTTGCCTGCCAATGAAACATGTCTTCAGCAACAGGACCTGTAAAAAAGAAGATAAAAACAAACTCAACATCACACGCCTACAAACACAAGGTCTTTACAACAAAAGAGATAACCCACCCAAAATCCCAGAAAGTCCCCAAATGAAACGAGTTTGAAGCTCGAAATCATAAGATCTAACGCTAGAGACAGCAGAAACGAGATATACCAACTACTTAGCTGAGATCGGTACAAAACAACCCAAATCCATACGAATCCAAGCATAAGAACAATCAAAATCAAACTCAAAAACCCGATCTATCAACACCAGCTCAGATAAACAAAACACTTTCTAAATCCAAACACAAAAGAGTTACCTGCGCTACATGACGTAGGTGGATCCTTCTGGAGATCCTTCAATTCCTTCAAGATCCGCTTCGACGCCATATCCAAAAACCTAAAAAAAATTCCAAAAAAAATCAAACGAAGATTCTAAACGGATCGGAGAAGCTACAAATCCGTGAGAATTATAAGCGATAGATCCAAAAGCTAAAGGAGATAATACCTTCGAGCTTTTTCGCGTAATCGGACTGGCGAGGTTTTCGCCTTTTTCTTCTCGTATTAAGGGAGAAGAAGAACCAAGACTTAAGGGAGAGAGAAGCAAAAAAGAGATGGTGGTGGACGAAAGAGGAAGAAAATAAAGTTATTATTCTCTGTGCTCACGTCCACCATATATACTTTCTTTTGACTAGTGGACTCAGCTTTAAAACGACGCGGCCGTTCTTACAAAAATTATTAACATCAAGTTGCATGCAAAGCCACAATAAAAGTCATGATAATCTAACGGCTGAGATCATATCTTTAAATTCGAAAAGAGAGAAATAAATCAAGTGGCATGAAAGTCATATAATCTAACGGTTGAGGTCTTACCTTTGAATTTCAAAAGCAAGTGGTATCGAAACGCGTCGTTGCGATGAAGTTAGATGATCTAACGGCTGAGATCTCATCTTTTTGATTAAACGAATCGTTTGAAGACACGTCGTCTCTCTCTCACTTTGGAGATTTTTTCAAGGAAGAATCTGTCATCTGATAAAAAGAGTAAACCGATTCCGATATCGATTCCGAGTCATCGCCGCCGTGAGGGATGGACCGGTCTAAGGTGCAAAGGCGGCCGAAGTACGATGGTGACGAATCTCCTCCGCCTGATTTTGATGGCGGAGATGAAGATCATGGTGCGGTGGAAGTAAGCGGAGGAGATCAGACGCCTTTCGCTGGTGGTAAAGTAAGGAGGAAAGCGTCTCGCTATAGAGAGCATCGTGGTGATTATCTCCACGTCTCCTCGCGTCCTGGATTGATGCGGATTCTGGAGAAACAAGGTTTGGTTGCTCCATTTCTGTTTTGCTTTTTGATTTGATGAATCAAATTTTCGAAATACGTTATATTTTGTTTGATATCTCATAGTTGGATCTAGTTTATTTGATATTAGATGACCTCTGTTTGCTCTCTAGATACATTAATGTATTGAGTCAGTTTAAATTTTTCTTAATCTTGTCATGCATTGTGAATTGAAGTTGCAGTCATAGTTGAATCAGCTGTAAAATTGTGGAATCGACTGTAGTTTGAGTTATATGTGATATTTTAGATAGCGTATGTTTGGCTTCACCATATCAGTAGTGTCTTGATGCTGCGAAGGTGATTATTTGTTATAGGCGACACGTCGATTCTTTTTGCTGATAAAGTTTTGAAGTTCACTGGCTCCGGGAAGATGAAAAGGCGTATCTTTATACTCACTGACTTTGCTATCTATCTAATTGATCCTGAGACTGAAGCTATGACCAGGAGAATAGCCCTGGCAGCAGTAGAGAAGATGTGTTTGAGCAAATTGAGCGATAACTTCTTCGCTATCATTATTCCCACGGAATATGATCTATTCATGGCCAGCACTAGAAAGACTGAACTTGTTCAGGTTATGGTAGATGTGACCAAAAGTGCATCTGACTATGAACTTGAAGTGCTTCTTTCTAACAGGTAACTGGATCTAATTTTTGTTGTCCCTGTGTTCTTTATGTGAATGTTTAACCTGGTTTTATTTGTCTCCTTTTAGAACGCACATAATTATTTTGTTTATTTTTATCTCATTTCCTGATAAATTGAAATTCTAGCTCTTGTCTTGCTGAGAGCAACTGATGTGGGTCGTTTTAGTCTCTAAAACGTAGCGAGCTTTGTTTCTTATGTGACTTGGCTATTAGTGGTGACACCAGAAGATCCAGTTTTATGGAACAAAATAAAGATGTAGCACTTTAGGGGATAACTGCTGAACTTAGTACTTCAAATTATACATGATTACAACTAATACCTCTAGTTAGAGCTGTAAACTTTAGCAAATTATCAAAGGGGTTTTATTAAATATTGTTTGATGACAGGTTCTAGTTTCAATAGATACTTTTTCAAAAGGTTGTCACAATAGTAGTCCTTAGAAACATGTTGAATATTTTTCATATAGTAAAGCTCAGCTTTTGATTATATGTGCAGTTTGTGTTTTACGCTGATAATTGTTTCCTCTTCTGTTTATTCCAGATTTGAGTACAATGCTTCGGCCTCATTAGTAAAGGAAGTTTCTTTTGAGGAATCTGAAGGTTTGAGTTACTCATATTCTAACATTATGTTTTTGAATCCATCTACGTTTGTGGATGTTTCCTTTGCTCATCAAGCACTGCTACTCCTTTTCAGGGGGTATCAAGACCAAATTTTTGTGGAAGTGACTACATCTCAACTTTCCTCGCTGTTCATAGACTTTGAGGGACCACGAGTAAGACCTGTTTCGACTTTCAAATGTGAATGGATTCTTTCCTGTTGGCTACTAAAAGATGAAATCAGGGTGGTATGTGTTGTTTATTATATTCTGTTTCATCTTGTTTTCTCTTCTTCCCTAGAAAGAACTATGTACCTTTTCTAATATGAAGAAGTTTGTTTATCTAAATTCATGTGTGAACTGAGTTCCTTTTCGGGTCTTTCTTGAGAGTGACTGATCAATATTTACATCATTCACTGGCCCCTTTTTTTTTTGTTAAGCTAGGTAGCTTTATGCCTTTTCATAGACTGAACTGAAATAATGAAATCCTTTTCTGAACAAATACATAAAGGAAAGATGAATAGTCTTTCTCACAGTATATATGGCGATCCTGATAAACTTCCAATTGGAGTTGTCGTTGCGCCTGTGGAAACCTCTGATCTGTATCCGCTGGCTAGTTTGTCTGGTCTTATTTCTTCCACCATTCTCACTACCTCAATCATGCTTGGTCTCTTTTCTGGTAATCTTGCTGTGCAGACCATACCAACCTGCAGCATCTCTACCATCTCTTCCTCTACTTGGGTACACCTCAAAAGCTCCTCATCAAACACCTCTCCGGTCCATTCTTCTCTAACCACTGAGTTCACCCACCTCACCAGGTTTGCCACTTCTGATTTTCCTGTTAGTACCTCGAAAATCAAAATCCCGAAGCTATACACATCCGACGGTTGAGTCCCCTTTCTTGTGTCCGTTATCTCTGGTGCACGATAGCCAACTGCATGTCGGGGTAGCGAATGCATCAGTGTAGCCAGTCCTGCTCCGGAGATGCAGCCATATCCTTTTGCGTTGAGGAAAATGTTTGACGATTTTATGTTCCCGTGGACTAGTTTGCCTCCGCTTTGGGAGTGGATATGAGCCACTCCTCTTGCTGTTCCATACACCATATTCAGTCTAGTTTCCCATTCTAGAGGTTTCCGTTCCCTAAGACCTCTCTGACCTGAATAGTCAAACGCATATCGATGCACACATAGACTGAGTTATGTAAGATATATGCTAAGTATACTCATACAGAAGACTAACTTAATCACATATGTATACTAAATTCAAATGGTGGCATTATCAGCGTACCGTGTAGTAATGTTGAAAGACTTCCATGTTCGTAGTAATCATAAACCACTAGCTTCTCATCCTTAGAGTAGAAATATCCTCTTAAAGTGGCAACATTCTCATGCTTGATGCTGCCAATATTTTCGATTTGCTGCTCGAATTCCCGCTGAGGAACACTCACTTCCTTGATCCTTTTCACAACGATGGTCGCTGAATCCTCAAGATCAACCTTGTAGGTTGTCCCGAACGGACCCTTCCCTAGAACTTCTGCAGAAGCTCTCAACAAGTCTTCCAAATCAAAGACAAGATTCTTCCCTTCGAAAAACACAATCTTGTTATCTCCTTCACCAACGTTTGGATCTGAATCTTTCCTCCTCTTGCTAGGTTTCTCCTTTGTAGATCTTCTTTGCTCTTCTCTATTATGGATGATTACCAACAAGATAGCAAGCAGAGCTAGTATCGCAAAACATGCGCTTAATGCTATGACAAGAATTGCATGGTTGTGATGTTTTGTGTGTTTCCTTAATGATGAATGAACAGGCGCCAGCTTTCTGGAAAAAACTTTGTTTCCGACGAATGCTGATAGTGGAAACCTCTGCAATGACTCAGGTATGGTCCCTGTCAGATTGTTGTGAGCTAAGTCTAGCAGCTTCAGACCCGGAATATGTAGATTAGGAATCTCACCTGAAAACTTGTTACTCGCAAGATTCAGAGAGTGTAACCGAGTCAGCTTCTCAATCGAAGATGGAATACTACCATCAAACCGATTATTAGAGAGATCAAGAACTCCTAGACTCTCCCAAGAAGAGAAATCAGAAGGCAAAGGACCGGAAAACTCGTTGAAGTCGAGTTTAAGCTCGGTCAAGTTCTTCAAAGCTTGTAAACTTGGAGGAAAACGTCCAGAGATGTTGTTAGAACTGAGAACGAGAGACCGAAGATTAGTTAACCTGGCTATGGTGCTTAACCCGATATGCCCCCGTAGACCCGTGGCTGCTAAACGAAGTGCAACTACACTAGAATGATCTGAGCTGCAGGTAACACCGGTCCATTGGGTACATATAGAAAGATTTGGTGACCAGTTGAGTGAATGAGAGTGATTGACGTTGTTAACGAACTGAAGAAGAGAGTGTTTATCTTCTTTTATCGTCTCTGCCTCTATGCAGTTGAAGATCACTCCGATGAGTATAATTAAAACAACTTGGCACTTCATTTTTCCCGGAAACTGTTTGTGTGTGTTTTCTTTGGATAGAGAGAAAAGAAAAAACTGGTTTAAGAGTAAAGTGACGTTTATAATAATGGATGAAGATGAAGAATTGAGAGATTAGATAAAGATATATAATAAGTATACAATAATTGACTTTTAGGAGATATATAGTAATAAGATAAACAATAGGTGTAATTTTGATTTTAATATTACAAGAGTGGGTTGCTTTAGGTTAATGTTAGGTTCGGCGAGTTGTTGACTTGATGCCTAACAACTCTGTTTTTGTATGTTTTTGTTTTTGCTGTGCTGAGAAAATCACGGTGAAAGCAACTCGAAATTTTTCAAACTCTTGTTACTTTATTTATTTTTGGAGTTATAGTTTCAACCTTTGAACAATTGATTTTGTTGTGTAATAACACTTAAGTCGTGTCTTTTTTTAACAGTTGAAATTAGAGAAAGGGAGTTTCATGGTTCATGCTTAGTGTCGAGTCTCTCTCCTTATCCACCCACCCCTACATACAAACTCGAGGAAAGAATCTTTGTGATCAGTGGAAAGAAAGAGACATATCCCAAAGTCAAATTTTCTTTTTTTCTTGTTGACTATGTTTACAATTTTAGAAGTTATATTGAACGACTACTACATTAGCTTTGTGTTTTTGGTTCCATCATAAGTTTTAAAGTGATTTTATTAGCTTAAAATGATTGATTTTTGGAACTTTTGACTTAAAATGAATATGGTGCATCATAGGGATTGTACTAGAGACCTATCAAGACAAGAAGAAGAAAGACATGAGAGTTCTTTAGCAAAGAAGTGGTTCTCACTTAAGCTCTTCTTCTCAGTCATCAGATATGTGTAAACCTTTAATGGGCTTTTTATAAGGCCCAGTTAAAACAAGATTCAGTCAAAATCAAGATAAGGATAAAAAAATCCTCGTATCCAAACAGATCTCTTCCCTTTCAACAAGACTTCTTCTTCGCTTAATTCTCCAATTCCCTTCTTCTTCTCTGCAGAGATCATTGAATACTAGAAACACACAACAATGGACTACGATTACAGAAACAAGTCTGGACCATCCTACCCTCGTCCTATGTACGAACCTTCCTCAGCATCATCTCCTTCTCCAGCATCTAACCATCCTATGTACGCACCTTCGGGATACCCTAAGATCGGTCAACAAACAGGTCACGGCCAACAATTTTTCCCACCACCGGAGAGAAACTCTTCGTTTCAGCATAACACTCCTCCTCCGTTCCCTTCTTCTTCTTCCTCATGTGAGTCTCGCTCTGATCTCGAATTTTAGGTTTTAAGTGAATTTGATTTTGTGATTGATGATTCGTTGATTTTGGTAGCTGGATTAGGAATCAAGGTGAATTTGAAACCTGAGTATCGTATTACTCCACCGGTAAGATTTTATAGTTTCATTTTGGAATGATCATGATATGAATGGTGCACTGTTTTGATCTTTAAGCACTGTGATTGAAGAATTTGAAGTAGTTTAGACTGTATTTGCAAATTGTTTCAGCCTCAGTTGTTGCCTCGAGTCGGAGATATTCATCGGAGTAGTTTTCAGTTCGATTTCGGTTTAGAGAGGAAAGTTCTTGCCGAAGCAGAGAAAGATACTCCAGACTGGAGTAAATTCGGAACTGAGAATCCACCGGCTAAGTTTCCAGAACCATCATCTTCTTCAATGGTAAGACTCCTTCAATTCTATAGAAGGGTTTTAGAATTAAATGGCAAGCAACAAAGTGTAGTAGTATTCATGTGAGCTCCAGTAATAACAAGCTTGAATCATCATTAGTGAACGTTATTAACGGGAACAGAAGAGAAGCATTGTAGAGTTAGGCTGAGGTGATTAATGGCACCAATTAATAGTATCAATGTGAGGTTGAGTAAGAAAAAGTGTGGATTTTTTATGAATGCAACAGTGTATTGGGTCAAGTTTAGATTTTTGGGTCAAGACCAGATTTTTGCAATTCAGTGTATGATCCTTAGATTCGCACTAGCTCTATATGCATATAATTTATCATTGTTAATAAGGGATTTGGAATGCAGGGTGTAGATCCAGTGATGAAATATGCTGGGCTCAACCGAGAAGCTGTCAACATAGCAGTTGCAAACTACGGTGATAATCCCACAAAGGTGCTTTATCTTATTTCATACATTCTATTCTTGTATTAGCTAACTAATTCTAAGTAGTGGTTATAGTGATCAGGTATACTGTGATCAACCGTCAGTTAAACTTGTGGATCTTTGAGTTGCCACATCTTGCTTCATCATTCTTTCCCCAAATGAGAAATCTAATCATAGTTATTATGTGTTTCAGGTTCAAGAATTTGCAAATGGGTTCACAGCTATACGGGAGATGGGGTTTCCACCAAACTCTGTTGCAGAAGCTCTCTTCATGTTTGAGAACGACACTGAAAAGGCATTGGCACATTTGTTACATGGTTCCTCCTGATTTGGCTTTCGACTTTTAAATCTATAGTTAATATAAGTAAACATCAATTTGATAACACAAAGATTGACAAAGTATAGATATTTGGTTTTACTTGTGTAAAAAATGGATGATTTGTGCTATTACTTGGTTCTATTTGGTCTGTGAGAGTATATGTTGCCCATATCCAAAACCTAGACTTTGTATAATGCAATGACCAATAAAATGGAAAGTTTAGAATACAGAGAGAAAATTGTGTAATTAGCCATTTTCGTACAAATATCATTTGTGTTTTCTTTCTCTATAAGCATCAGCCTCACACTTGGATTTGTCTTTGGTTCTACTACACTCCTGCGCATATGGCTTCTGAAACGTATGGAGATAATTTAGATACATGTCAAACAATATGATGATTTAAAATCAAGTTCATAAGCAGTAGAAGCTAAAATCATATACCTGAGGACCATGCCGAACAGCAGAACTTCCCTTCATCTACATGCTTAACATCAAGACCCACAAACCATGAACCCGTGCTGACATCATCGTGAGCATACGAATGAAGAATGTCTCTGTAACCATCCCCATCCATCATCATCAGAAATAACAAACAACACAAAAACTCAGTTTTAATCTATTTATCTGTTTGTGTGAGCATTTGAAAGATATGTGTCATCGCGTGTAACTGAGAGTTGAAAACACTGACCTATTGATTGATACAAATCTAGCCAATGCATGCGTTATTACATACATCTCCCCATAAGCATGCCGGAAGTATCTGCAAGATAAATGAAACAAGAACCGGTGGTTCCTACTCACATGGAAGAAATGAATCTAGTCAATAATGCATAGCTATGATTACTTTTAGAACTTACGCTTTCTTGTCACCAAATTTCCACCATTCTGGTTCATACCATTTGTGGTTCCTGCCAGAGAAGCAAAACTTATGTTAAGATTAGATCAGACTAATTGTCCTAGTAGTGCTGGGGTTTTAAGCATAAACTCACGGTTCTGAGAAAACTTCGCCTGACTTCATGCAACCGATGTAAGCCCGTGGGTTTTCCAGATGTGCTGCAAGTGTACTTCCGAGAGCATCTGCATCCGAATAATTACATACATGAAAACCCTTTGACCTTAGAACTTTCACAACGGAGGGGATTATAGACCTTTAGAGAGCATGAAAAAGGAAATTGCAAGAACATCATGCTCAGTATTTCACAGCCTAATAATAATTCTAACTGTGAACTTCTCAATTTAACTAAACCACCATATCCAGAGATTTTTCGTCTATCTGGAGAGTGTTACACTTTTGGAACACCAAGAAGAATGACATAGATAATCAACTATCCATATTTCCAATCATCCCAAGCAACACAAACAACCAAAAGGGTTCGGCTGTAAAATACTCTTTTTAGTACTAAATTACCTATATTTACATATATATTGTCGATGGCCTTTGCATAAAACTGTGCATCCCACTTATCTGCTGCATAGGCAAAGAACAGTTTTACCTTCTTAGAAGCTTCCTCAGGTGCCTCAACCACATTATCCTGAAAACCGATAAATGGCCAAGCTCTCAAATGTAGCACAGGTGGGCTGGTAAATGAATGCTTGAGGTAATAACATAGAGAGAGTAAAATCACATACGAGAATAATGAAGTCATCAGTTTGACTATTCTCAGTATCAATGCTCGTGTCCATGCTGTCCCCTTTATTTGCACTACATTACACAAAAATAACATTTCAAAACAAGATTCCAGAACCGTATAATGATGTAAGGCATACATAAATCAAAGAGTGATAAACCGAATCCAAACCTTCTTCCAATAACAAATCGTGCAATCACACCCTTTTCACTTTCAAGTTTTTTTAGTGATGCACCTGCGAGAAAATGATGTGCTAAGCTAACAACGTGTGCAAATAACAGACTGGTATCTTACTAAAACATGAATAAGGAGAAACCCTAACCCGTCCCCATCCATGCTTGACGGACTGCATCCCTCTTCTTCTTGTTACCCAAACTTGTCATTATACCGATAACCACTAATGGTCTTTTCTTGGTTTCAGTTCCATCAGTAAGTTTGGGACTTTTTGAAACAAAGCCTTCTTGCCTAGCTGCACTTAGTTCAATCTCAAGAGCTGCTAGTGTCTTCTTCTGTTCCCTAGAAAGAAAAGTATGTGTTCAAACAGTCCATGGATACAAAACAATTCATCATGAAATCAAACAAAGTACCATAATTTACCTGCAAGCTATGATCTTCAAAGTATCATCCACTGATATAGCAGATTTTCCCTAAACCCCATATATAAAAAGAACAGTATAAGCAGCATTCAAGTACATTACACCAAACAAAGATTCAAGGACAGTAATTGCAAACGAAATAACATTCTGACATAACTTTTTGCCACCAAAATAACAAACATAAATACACTCTGCTGTAATGAAAGTGACATCCAAAAATACTAACCTGTCCAGTTACCCTATCAAGCTCCTTGATTAGATGAACCCTAGTTTGAGATTCTTGCCATAAACTAGAGCAATTAACAAAGAAATTAGAATCAGAGGAACACATGGGTTTGTCACTGATGGATGAAAATGCAGAGAGATTTAAGGAACTAACCGGCCAGCTACATAGAAAGAAGCAAAAGTTGCAAACATGGAGAGCAAAAGCGAAGATATTCTCGAGCTTGATAATCTCATACTCGATCCTTTCCTCGCCATTTGAACCCAATTTCTTCAGCTGGGTTGAAACAGATCCCAAAAATCAGATCTTTTAAATCAAAATTTCACCAAGAACACAATATGCTTCCTTTCACTGAATCAAATCTCCAGAAATGGGAGATTTCTGGATCCACTGATTCGATTTGTAACTCCAAAAAAATGTCGTTGTCGGATCTGCTATTCCGGTGACGATTCACCAGGGAGAAACAGCGAGATCACTCACTTCCGATGAGAAAATTGGAATCAGGATTGTAGAATCTGAGAGATAAGAGAGAGTGCCGTTGAGATTTTATGATTTTATGAGTTTAGGGACTGTGAATTTTGTGCATCTCTTAATTACTTTCAGATACCAAATTATACCAAACCTAGTCTCTTTGATTATAGGGAAACTATATAAATCTCTTTTTTTTTTTCTACATGAATCAGCATTTAGATATTTATTTTGAACATAATTAACCTTACATATCTTTCTCCTTCCAAAATTAAATTTGTAATAAAAAATTGAGTTTTATTGTTTTGTAGTCATGATTAGGCATGACCACGGTTACGGTTAATGCGGTTATGGTTAAATAACCACCGGTTGACGGTTATAATTTTTTTTAACCGTGACCTTAACCATTTGATATACGGTTAAGACAGTTACGGTTATATGCGGTTACGATTAATTACGGTTACGGTTAAATACGGTTACGGTTATTTGATTATTATTATAATGTTAACATTGGAGGCAAAATTATATATTTTTAACCTTTATAATAATAATAAAATAATATATGATTAAAAATAGTTTAGTATGAAATGTTTTGATAACTTACAAGTTCAACTTGTTGTATCGCTTTTAATAACGTGAAAATCTTATCCAAACATTCAATGTATCTTTTCATTGTATATAATTATAGTTACAATTTATTTTTAAAATTTTAAATATTCGGTTAATCATGCGGTTAACCTTACGGTTTATAACGGTTAAACAGCGATTTATTACGGTTACGGTTAATTAACGGTTACGGTTAGTATTTTTTTATAACTGTAACTAATTTATTTATACGGTTAACGGTTACGATTTTTAACCATTGTAAACGGTTACGGTCCGGTTACGGTTTATAAACGGTCCGGTTACGGTTAAAAATACGGTTAAGATTAGCTTTTGGTCACGCCTAGTCATGATTATGGATTGATTTTGATTTTTGTTTTTGTTTTTTGAGCTAATTCTATGAAAACATCAAAACAATATTTTAAGAATTAAAGACTAACAAAGGAGATCAACTTTTATTAGCGTATAACCATTTTTAAAACTACTTTTCTATAGTTTATCGTTTCTTTACTATTTAGTTTTGAAATTTGTACAAATTTAATAGATTATATTATAATTTTATCAGATGTTTTCTTTGTTTCAAACATTTAAGTAAAGTATTAAGAAACAATTTGATTGTAATAAACTAATAATTCTAAACCAAATGAACTAAAATTAAAAGTCGAATTATATTGAGAACAAATACTTACAATATTATATACTTTGTTTAATTTTAGGTTACATTAAACATATCTAACCCATACACTTTATTGGTTTTTTTTTGGATTTTTACCCAAATGATGATGATAAGAACATGTTTAATTTCCTTGTCTTATTTATATTACTTACCCGGCAGTTGAAAAATCAAACCTCAAAACGACAACGTATTAAAAAACAATGGGCCGTCCAAAGCACTCTTCGTCAAACTCATACGAGAACCAGATGATTAGTTTTTGATTACACAAAGATATTCTCCTCCATTTTCATTTTTCCCCTTTCGAATTTGCGTTTCGTTTCGTGTGCTTCACAACTTCATCTCTCTCTCTCTCACAGATTGCGTCATCAATTGAAACCCTTTACGAAAAAAAAAGTTTCAGTTTTTATTTGGTTTCTTACAAACCCATCTAACCAAATCCTCGATCGGATTACTACTATGTCAATCAATTGCTAAAGAGAGCTTTTTTTCTTCTTCTTCTTCTTCTTCACAGTCCGTTTGATTTTCCGGTGTAACCAAACCCCGCCATGGCCGCGGCTTTAAGGTCGAATACGTCAAGAGAAACCGCTTCTCTCACTCTTTCTCAGTTTAGATACTTCTTCTTCAACCGTATCCACACCGCTAGAACCGCCACGAGTCCTCACTGCAATCACCGTTCTAAAAAAGCCGATGACCCATCGAACAACAAATCCCCTGGTAAAATCTCCTCGCTTGGAACGAGTTTCTTGGATCATCGAGGAGGGGAGAGACGTAATTCGAGTAGAGGCTATGCTACTAACTGTGCCCAGAAGGTGAACGGTGTTGGTTCTTCTGTTATTCTGAGCTCTCAAGGAGACCCACCGGATCTGTGGCAGCCTCCGGGTGATGGTGTTTCCGTTAGGGTTAATGGGTCGAGTGTAAATCTCGGCCGTGGTGGCGGTGGAGGTAGTCCTGGTGGTCCTGGTAACGGAGCTGGCTCGAATTCGAAAGAAGATTCTTGGGGTGGATCCAATCTTGGCTCTGATTTTCCTACACCCAAGGAGATTTGTAAAGGTTTGAACAAGTTCGTGATTGGTCAGGAAAGAGCTAAAAAGGTGAAGTGGATACAAAAAGTGATGTGATAAGACTTTGATGTTATTAGTATCTATCTGAAATGGCTTTTTCTTTTTGTTTACTTACTTTGTAGATAGCTCAATTCGAATTTCACTGACATCTGAGTTGCTAATGCTTAGGTTTTATATTGGTTTCTTCGTAGATAATCATTTGGGGCTAAACATTTCTTGTGATGCTTTAGGCTTTGAATGGTACTAACCGTACTCTCCACAACTCCATTTGGAGCTTAGTTACAAGATGGATTTTATATACAAAGTTACTTTCGTTGTTACAGAAAATATCAAAACTGAGTGTTAGTTATCTGATGCTGGATTTTTAGGTTCTAGATTTGGTTCCAGTGTCTCCGAGGTTAAATTACTTGTTTCATTTTTATGCATCACGCATGGTGCACCGAGCTGTCCTCAATATCACTTTCCAAACTTCTGCTTACAGTTGAATGCTAATTTTAAGCGCTGGTTCTTCTGTATTGTATGCTTTTAATTAGTTCATAATGCATTCTTTTGTTATCTCGCTGATGCAGGTGCTTTCAGTTGCAGTTTACAATCACTACAAGAGGATTTATCACGAATCATCACAGAAACGGTTAGTTCAGCATCTGAAAATAAACAAAGACACCTTATGATTTGCATTGTCGTTCATTTGCCCTAATTACAGTTTCGTTCATTTACATTTGTTTGTTTATTTGTGACTTTATTAATTCTGTAAGAGATTGGTTAGTTATGATATTGAAACTTGTTGGGAAGCTAGGTCTTCAGGGGAAACAGAGAGCACTGCAGCGAAACCAGCAGATGATGATATGGTAGAACTGGAGAAAAGTAACATTCTCCTGATGGGACCAACTGGATCAGGTAAAATCTGACCCCATTCTGCAGAATGCAAGCCTGATATACTACGATGATACAGTATTTATTTCAATCTAGCATGGTTCTGAAACTTCAATTTCAGCCTTCTCATATAATCTGTTTTGGTGCTTTTCTTCAAGCACAGGGAAGACACTACTTGCGAAAACCTTGGCACGGTTTGTGAATGTTCCATTTGTCATTGCGGATGCGACCACACTGACTCAGGCAATTCTCGTCTTTCTTCTAGTCTTTTTGGCGCATGTCCTTTTCATGATGACCAATCTGTGACATTCATTTTTTTGTTCGGAAATGAAATGATTTGTCAGGCTGGTTATGTGGGAGAGGACGTCGAGTCTATATTATACAAACTTCTCACAGTAAGTTTCTACAACCCAAACATTTTTATTTGTATGCCACTATAATTGATCTTATATAGTTAATGTGTGGATTTTATATCTCTGTCCAGGTTGCAGATTATAATGTTGCAGCTGCACAACAGGGGATTGTTTACATTGATGAAGTTGATAAGATCACAAAGAAGGTTATAGAACTTAAATTCTTTTCCTCGTGCTAGTTTGGAAAATGTGAATATTATTTTCTGTGCTTCTTAGATGAATTTTGTTCTTTGAACCTTTTGGTTACCAGGCAGAAAGCCTTAACATCAGCAGAGATGTATCAGGAGAAGGTGTTCAACAAGCATTGCTAAAAATGCTGGAAGGAACGGTAGGTTTACTGTTTAAGTATGCTGCAAAAGTCTCTAGTAAACTTACCAAAGGAACACATGTATTATTTGATTTGAGAGCTCTGCTAAGTAAGATTGCAACTCTCAATACTTCTTTGTGTTTGATGCCCAATTTCCAACTCCCTCTTTGGATATAGATTGTAAATGTACCTGAGAAGGGCGCTAGGAAGCACCCTAGAGGCGACAATATCCAGGTTTGCCGTGCTCTACTTTACTCTGTTGTTTTGCAAAAACAACAAAAGTTATTCATATGTATTTATTTTATTGTAAAGATGGGTCAATGTTGTTATCATATTCTTAACGCCAGTGATTATGTAGACATTATAGATTTTCAATTTACTGTTCCTAGCATGATGATTGGAGTGTTGCTAAAAACATTTAATCGATATGGTTTCTTGTTTTCTTGTTAAACAATTCATTAGGGTCTCCTTTAACAGCTGTTTTTTTATCCACATTATCGTTAACTGTATGCAGATAGACACAAAGGACATTCTTTTCATATGTGGTGGTGCCTTTGTAGACATCGAGAAGACAATCTCAGAGAGGTTTGACTAATGAATCCATAAATCCTTTTACTTTTATATTCTTATCCTCTTAATTGAATTGCCATAATAAGTGAACTGAGTGTTTTTGTTCCAGACGCCATGATTCTTCAATAGGGTTTGGTGCTCCTGTACGTGCTAACATGAGGGCTGGTGGTGTTACAAATGCTGCTGTTGCATCGAATCTAATGGAAACTGTAGGTTTTTAATCAGATCTTCACCCACCTAATGTTGGGGATTCTTCTGCTTGTTTTGGTTTGTATCGAAGTTTACAATGCGATGTTCGGAATTGGTAGGTGGAGAGCAGTGACCTGATTGCTTACGGTTTAATACCTGAATTTGTTGGAAGATTTCCAGTTCTCGTCAGTTTGTCTGCTTTGACTGAGAACCAACTTATGCAGGTAATTGCGATTAACATAAATACGTGACATTTGATGTGATTCTCTGCCTCTTGTCTATAATACGCAATAATATCTTTGGATTGCAGGTGTTGACAGAACCCAAGAATGCTCTTGGAAAGCAATACAAAAAGATGTACCAGATGAATAGTGTAACTACTTTTATCTCTTATCCCTCTCTATATCTCTTTCTGCTCCAAATCATAAGACAAGTCTCTATCTCTTCTCTCTTCAGGTAAAGCTGCATTTCACGGAAAGCGCACTGCGGCTAATAGCTCAAAAAGCAATAACAAAAAACACTGGAGCTCGTGGCTTAAGAGCTCTTCTAGAAAGCATCCTCATGGACTCTATGTACGAGGTATATATATATATATACACACCCCTTAATGATTTTCAAACCCATGCTGCTAGAATCCGTTTCAGATTCTTGTACATTTATGCAAAATGTCTTTTGTTTTCAAGATTCCGGACGAGGGTACAGACAGCGACATGATAGAGGCAGTTGTGGTGGATGAAGAAGCAGTTGAAGGAGAAGGACGAAGAGGCTCTGGAGCTAAGATACTCCGTGGTAAAGGAGCATTGGGTCGGTATCTCTCTGAAACCAACTCCAAGGATTCTCCTCAGGTAAACTATAAACCGCAAGAGCAAACCCGGTTTTAATTTAACCGAATAACAATCGTTAGGATGGTTTGATAACCGGATTATCTGGTATTGTTGCAGACGACCAAGGAGGGATCGGATGGAGAAATTGAGGTGGAGGCAGAGATTCCATCTGTTGTAGCAAGTATGTAATGTAACGTTCGATGATCATACACCACCATCATCATCATCCAGAACATCTGGTGAAATGTATCTCTCTGTATGCTTAACTTTATCTTTCTCTGTACATAAATGAAGTTGGATAAGAAAACAATGAATAGAACACAAGGATGGCACAATTTGCATATTGATAAAAATGATGATGTAACTTTATGCAATGCCCACGTCTTTTCATTAATATATGCAATGCCAAAATTCAAGGCTCTTCTCGAATTCACTATTGATCTAATTTTGTTGACAATGGCTAATTTCGATTCAACTCAGTGTAACAAAATACAATCTTATTACAAGAGGAAAAATCAAACACCCACCCATGTGCCAGATTTTAATAACCGTCGGATTAAAATCCGGAAAAAATAAAAGCTTTTTAATCTGGACGGCTATATTTAATTCCTCAGAAACTTTTCTCAAAGAATGAAACAAGCCAACGAAGAAAAGCACCTCTTTGGCGCAAACCATTTGAGAAAAAGAGAGAGACAGAGACAGAGAGAAAAGGGTTTGATTTTCCTGGAAAATCCCAGTTTCCCTTTTCTCTTTCTCTCTTGTGTTTTGCGATTTCGTTCTTTAGTTTGATCGGCGTGAAAGAAAAAAAAAAAAAAGAACCTATTTTTATTTTCCAGGAACAAAAAAGTCCCCAACTTTTTATCTTTTTCAATTTTGAATTTTGAGACTTGTTTGATTTTCAAAACCATGGTGTTAATGGAGACGGATAGTATCGAATGCGCGATGGAGAACGATGAGATTCTTCATCACAAAAACAAAATCTCATCAACCAAGTCTCAGGGAGGAGCCACCGTGGTGATCTCTCCGGCGACTAGCGTTTACGAGCTCCTTGAATGCCCTGTCTGCACTAATTCTATGTACCCACCTATTCATCAGGTTCGTATCTTATCATTTGAGAGTTTAGACAGATCTCGTTGAATTGTGTTGCCTCTTACCTGTATAAAGTTTCAATTTTTATGATTTCCAATTCCTGAATTTGGGGTTGATATGCAAAATAGCTATGATTTGATGGAGATTTTGGTGTGTTGAAACAATTAAGGTTCTTAAGAGGGTTTATGGATGTTTTGATTTGTGTGCTGTGTTCTTTTGTAAGTTAAGATAAGTGAGAAAAGTTTTCTTCTTTTGTAGTGTCATAATGGGCATACGTTATGCTCGACCTGTAAAACAAGGGTGCATAATCGGTGTCCGACTTGTAGACAAGAGCTTGGAGATATTAGATGTTTGGCTCTTGAGAAAGTGGCTGAGTCGCTTGAGCTACCTTGCAAGTATTACAATCTTGGATGCCCTGAGATATTCCCTTATTACAGCAAACTTAAGCATGAGTCTGTGTGCAACTTTAGACCTTATAGTTGTCCTTATGCTGGCTCAGAGTGTCCTGTTGTAGGAGACACCAGTTTCCTTGTAGATCATTTAAGAGATGATCACAAAGTCGATATGCACTCTGGATGTACGTTTAACCACCGTTATGTCAAATCCAATCCACGAGAAGTAGAGAACGCAACTTGGATGCTTACGGTTAGCATTGTTCTCGCTTATGATTTGTGAGATTTTCAATTGTCTTGAGATTCTGAGGGTTCTTTTTCCTTGTCTTATTGTTTTGTAGGTATTTCATTGTTTTGGACAATACTTTTGTCTTCATTTTGAAGCGTTTCAACTAGGTATGGCTCCAGTATACATGGCGTTTCTGAGATTCATGGGCGATGAAGAAGACGCACGAAACTATACATACAGCTTAGAAGTTGGAGGCAGTGGGAGAAAACTCTCATGGGAAGGAACCCCAAGAAGCATCAGAGATAGTCACAGGAAAGTTAGAGACAGTCACGACGGTCTTATAATCCAAAGAAACATGGCACTCTTCTTCTCCGGTGGAGATAGGAAAGAGCTGAAACTTAGAGTCACCGGAAGAATCTGGAAAGAGCAACAGAATCCAGATTCTGGTGTTTGCATACCAAACATGTGTGTGTAGCTGAATCAGAACCAACCAACTCTCTAAACCTATTTTCAGTTGTTCGATCTCTTTGATCTGTTTCACGTGGTTTAGTTTTGGTTTGGTGTGTTTTTTGATTCAGACAGTTTCTTGTCATCCAAAAGTGTATTTAGAGAAGAAAAAAGAGTTGTTCTATTTTGCCAGAAATGTGCAGACAGATCACAAAACTTGCAATGTTTCTTTCGTCATCCAAAACTAATCTTTCCATTACTGTACATATATGCAAACACTGATATCTGAGCAAAGAATCCAGAACAGTTACAGAGAACATACTCAATTCATAATCTTTATTTCATTCAAGAAGAAGTCCTATCATATAATAAGTACACTTAAAATGGTTTGTGGACTATATTACAAATCTTGAGTTCGTATATAAAAATCTTTCGTATACATTACATACAAGGCTGAGACAATCTATTGTGACAACCCCGAGAAAAAAGCCACGCCGGTTGGTGGCAACCACGAAGAACCAGAAATGAACTGAGCCACCGTAAACTTGCTAGCCTCAACCGCTGAGGTAATAACGTGATAACCCGGCCACTTAACTCGTTGACCCATCCCTGACCCTGGCCCTTTGTTCATATACTCACCATAGTACAATGTGTCCAATGCAAACGGACCATTCCACTCCAACCATCCTCTCGGGTCAATATGATCACCCATATCCGACATCATGTACACAACTCTAGAATACAACTTCCACGGACGGCCTAGATACGTAGGATAACTACCCTTAGAGGCTTCAAGATCCGGCGTGGCTAGTATCTTACAAGCGTGAATCGAAATCCCCGTGTTCTGATTAGGATCTTTCCGGTTCTGAGCCGTGATGGTAATCTTCTGCTGAGGCATAGGTTTACGCGCATAGATGTTACAACTCTGTAAGATCACAGCTGCGTTACCGAATATAAAATCGACCGTTCCATAAATATCGCATTCGCGAAAAAACTGTCGGTTAGAATGTACGTAAAGCGCATCTTGGTATCCGATAATACTGCAATGGTAAACCACCGCATGGTCTCCACCAATTCGTAGTGCCACGGCCTGATGCTTACCCGGTCCGGCGTAATTCTCGAACGTTATGTCTCTCACTATAAATCCAGCTCCAGTAGCAGCTACAGCAATGAAAACATAAATCAATAAATCATCAACAGTTAAAAAAAAACAAAAGTTAAAAAGTTAGATTCTGTTACCGAAAGTGGCGGTGTGAAAAGTAGTTAGATCATCGGCGATACTTTTACCACCGGTTATGACCGTTTTACCCTTGCCGTCTCCGATGAACACTATGTTAGTCTTCTTCCTCCCAACTTTTAAATTCTCTTCTTCGTACCTTCCTGCTTTAACGTAGATAACGAATTTACGGCTACTATGCTCCGGAGCTTTCTTGATAGCCTCCGTGATTGTCTTGAACGTTCCGGTACCGTCTTTAGACACCGTGATATCAGCTTGAATCGCCGGCGCCGGGGTACCAAGAAGCTCTCTGTCTTCTCTGTTCAACCAATTAGGTAATTCCTCTGTTTCTTCTGTCCCAAGTAACTTCCTATTATTCACCACCGGAACTCCAGACAAATCTGTTACTTTTCCGGCGAATATCGCCAAACAGTTACTCACCATCTCCGACAAATCTTTAACCGCTCCGATCACTTGATCCTTCACTCCTCCTCCTTCTCCATCAGTTTCATCGAACCCGTCAGTGCAAGTGTCGTGGTTAGTCATCGCTGAGCTGAGCCACGTCATCACGTCGGAGTGAGACTCGTCTCCGGATACGACTACGACTGAGGAGAGAGCACGCGTGAGGGCTTCGACCGAGTCATCTAGCAGCTCGAGGCAAGAATCGTAAGCTGACCGTACACGTGGCGGCATCTGAGTGTAAGTGATCGTAGAAGAAGCATAAAGAGCTTTGCTGAATCTTTGAAGCGTTGCGTTGAAGGAGATGTGAATGAGTTCGCTCTCGTCGGCGGTTAAAGATCCCGGGAAATCAAGAAGTGTGTCGATGCATAGGTTCGGGTATAACGATTTGCTACAGGTTCGGGAGATCGCTTGGGTCGGTTTTCGTGTTAGCTTCGGCACGGTTTTGTCCGAACCTGCAGCTCGGATACCAGCAAAGATCCCGAAGCAGATCACTCCAACAACTAAAACAGCCAAAGTGAAGAGAATCAGCTTCGTTTTAGTTTTCTTGTTTTGCTCCGGAAGTGACGTGGCTTGGTCTTTCTGGTTCGTGTCTGATGGTCGGGACGGACCGAGCCTATCGTAACCCATTGTGGTGTTTTAGAGTGAAGTTTAAGAGTTTGTTTAAGGAGAGAACAAAGATGAGATAAATTATTATATAGATGAAGCTATTTAAAGAAATAGAAAAATGTCATGAGTTATATTTATATAAAAAAAACTATGGGTCAATTTCTTAGTTTGTAATATACCTTATGCCTGATAGCTGTAATATTTTTTTAGTGATATATAATTGAATTGTAGTATTCTAAAAGGACCACAAACGAACAAAATTTGTCGATGGCTCTATCAAATAAGTATGTTTTGATGTGTATGTACGAGTATTATTTTAGTATAATGATGCATCTCTAACAACTTGCATCATTCATTATAGGAAAAAAAAATAGTAACTAATACGTCATTCATTTCTATAATAGAATCGAACGTACTATTGTATATTTATATCTTACGATACACTAATTAGTGCTAATTTGGAAAATATAATATTTTATATCAACACTAATTGGTGCTTTTTCTCAAATAGTAAATAAGATTTTTCTAACGGTGTCGGTGATCTTTTTTTTTTCTTCACCGTTATTTGTTTCTTTCTTAATTTCGTTTTTTTTGTTTATAAATTTTCTTACGTACCAAAAGCTGTCTAAATCCATGTTCTACTCAATATTACCATATGTTCGAACTCGTCCTCTTCAACCATATGTTAAGTGTAGGGAAATATCACATCCGATAGACCGTCCGATGGATCTTTCCCTATACTTAGTATAGTATGCCAAAATGATATGATCAGTTGCATATTAAACACCGAGTTCAAACTCTAAAGTGGTATAACATGCATATATGTTTAGTCGGGTTTTACCATTATATAATCCAATTCACGGTTGCATGCGGATCAATAGATGCTATATACTAACAAACGTATACATACAAATACTAAGTTGAGTAGTATCAAGAAGAGTCAAGGCACGCGCTCATATGGTCTCAAAGCGTTGATGGGACAAATCTACGTCGTCCACCAACTGGAGCCCCATGGAATTAAAACGGAATAGTTATTGAGATAAGACTTATCTACCAATATTAATCACACAAAACAGTATGTACATGTATAGTTTTGCTTTGGTTCAATCGTTTCCAAAATTCTCGTTTCAATTAATGTTCTGGTTTAGGGATCGAATTAGTATATTATCCACTAATTAATCTTCCAGGTTGCTATAGATATATTGTTTGTTTTTAGTTTGGTGTTGACTGCTCAGAACCAGTTCCTAGCTATCATATGTTATATATGTATCTAACCTTTTCCTCCTTCATATTATGGATATAGACATTAAGAATCTTGTTTCTATGGTTTACAACTTTACATATATTAGTTATTAGTTATTATTTAAGGTAATTTGGCAGAAGAACACTAAAAATACCCTTTTCAAAAAATGGAATGGTTGATGTTTAAGTCAATGTTTTTGCCAAAAGAAAAAAAAAAGGTCTCAAGTCACGCGGTGGAGGTAGATGTTGATATGATAAGAATTGTGTAAACGATCGTATAGCTAATGTAGCTAAATAGCCTAATGATAACAAAATTAAAGGTTGGGTACCAAGTCAATGTCAATAAGAGTGTGAGCTGTCCTCTACCATAAGTCTTCTGTCTCTTAAAACCTCTTTTTTCCTTTTCTTATCTTAGCCTTTTGTGTTTTGTCTCCTTCACAAAAGTTCTATTTTCATCAGACCACTCACGTTTTTGATTAATGAATGAATGATTCTTGTTGTCTCAATTACTTTTAACAAAAAAGGTCTTATGTGGTTCATTAACGCATTTGTTTATTACACACATTACCGTCTAATAACGGTATACATATATACATCTTTGGAAACATATGTACATATAACCAACCCTAATCAGTTGATGATTAATTTTCTCTATGGATCGATGCCAAATTCAGTTCAAACTTTTCCACTAGGAGCTAAACATGCTTAACTACTATAAATGGTGGTTTAGATTAGCAAGAAAATCCAAATTTTCATATGTTCTACTTTTGTATAGCTAGTGTTGTAAGATCATTATTGATGGTCTTATAATCCAACGATGACTGATTTCCCAATTCCCTAGTAAGAAAAATCTTATGAAATGATGATTTACTATATATTTAACTTTGACATCACTAGTAATTGAGGGAAAGAAACTCGAAAAATCATCATGACACCGTTGGTGAAAGAACTTTTTAGTTTTTACGTTAGAAACATAAATCATAGTAACCAAAAAAAAAACATAAATCATTAAGTTCTTTTGTAAACTTGGTACAAGAACACATGTTCATGTGTCACTTAATTACATGGACGTGCATGTTTTATGCTATCCATTATTGGCACTTTGGCAGTATATAGATAAAACTGAATATTGCTTTTTAGACGTTTACCAATCAGGTTATCAACTGTATACACTTTTCTGAATTATCATTAGACTGATGACAACAATATCCCGATACTCGTAATTTCATTTCATTTCTTTAATATAAATTCAATATATCATTAATATATTGATAACGAATTAACGAAATACAAAAGAAAACTGTAGTATTAATTAATTAAATCATTAAAAGGTTTGGTGACTAGCATGACACAGCATTTACACTAATAATGATGCTTAATACAGTTGATGAGTTTGACAGCAGCATTCATAAGATTGGTTGTTGGTAATGCGTTTTAAATCTCACTGAATAATTTAGATTCAACCATTGGTGTAAGAGCTGAGGTTAAAGTCAAAAGATGTCTTCATTAGAGATAACTAACTCGACCATAGAACGTTACACTTAGAATTATTATCAGTTTGATTTTACAGTACTAGACATCATAGTTAGTGCTTTATCTTCATCTCTAATTAATCGATACCGACAACTTCTTTCTATGGATTAATCATTTTTCAACAAAATTGCAATTTCTATTAGTGGCTAACTTCTGAGTTTTTGAATCAAGACATGGTTAGAGCTATGGGCTTTGGGACATCTATGTACCTTTATTAAATACTTCATTTGGGCATGTTTTGTTGTTTGGAAGATTTCGCTGTTACGTTTTAGTATTTGGTTCTTTAAGTCAAGTAGCTGGTCATTCTCAACAAATTTAATATGCATGCAACATGTCGTTGATGACTTGATCATTGAATCTTCACAGCTTTATAAAGTTGAGTTACATATCAAAACCAAAATTCATAGTTCATGTATAATTTGGACATTTTTCCATCGCCATTCGTAATGAATTGCTTTGGAAGTGAATTAGCTCATAGTATCTCTCTATTAAAAGTGATGTGTCTACCAAGTAACCAAAAATCTCATCTTATAGTTAAAAACCTGCTTATAATATAAAATTAGATGTCTTACAATTTTCATATCTATATATGCCTAGTTATTATAATAAAATCGTAAGGTATTAAACTATTAATTTAGAGTCCATAGTGTGACACACAACAAAAGAGCTTTTATAAACTAGACCTCGATCTCATATAGCCCTCTTTCTAGGACAGCGGATTTAATGATTTTGAGAGACTCCACCAAATCGTCACACATCTTGTGAGGGTCAGGAATGATCGTTGGATCCGCAGTTACCGATATTATGACCTTGTTCGCATAGCTCTGGAAATGTAGAGTAAGAGCCTTCACACACAATACACACAAAAACATGATTAAAATTAACAGAAATAGTCATGAAGATTCTATATGATGAAATTTTCTATATACAATTAATGCTTACATGTGGGTGGCCAAAAACACAAGGGGCGATATAAGATAGTGGATGACCATGGAAGGTAATCTCTTCCTTTGGACCGACCACATTTGAAAATGACAACGTTGTGCTATGGATCACTTTCCTTACAAGAACTACACTTGCCTGTATTTTTGTGTGTTTTTTGTTTCTCTATTAGAATAGATTCATGTGTATATGGATTAACAAAACCTATGCATGATTAACTCTGTTTAAATTCGGATTTAGATGTCACCTTGAGTCCAAAAACTTTTAATATAACTTTAAAGAATGCCATGGAGAATACGGCTTCGAGAGAGTGTTTCTTGCGGTCTACGGTGGCTTTAGCTCGGCGCACGTATTCTAGAGGATCGGTCTCTTGCCCAACAGAGAACGGTAGTAGAATGTAGCCGAATAGATTTCCCCATCTGCATTTCGATTTCTTCGCCATCATATCCGCTAGAGCCTATATATTGCATCATTTAACAATAATGAAACCACACAATTCTGTTTACAACTATTTGGTTTCTAAATATTCCAACACTATATATATACCTCAATTCCTGCGTTTGGTCTCAAGTTAATCATAATAGCTGATCGAAGTCGGATTTTCCTCATCGACTCTTTCGATTTTGGTGTTGCTTCTTGATCTATGTCAAAACATATGACAATAGTTTTGTTAGATGAACGTGAGCTCTAAACTTATAAGTATAATAATGGAGTGTAAGTACAACTTTTACCATATCTACGGCTCAGGTACCGCGTAAGTCCAGCTTCCGTTACTCCAAGAAGAACATCGTTTACAGTCTAAGAAACATTAGATTAAAGGCTAAAAATGTCAGTGATTATACATGAATAAAGTGATTCTTAAAAAATTAGTAAACAGAACGCTTTTGTTTACCATTTTCAATGCGTTTTTCACCAGCTTCACATCGTCAAAGCTGATAATCCGGTGGACGAACCGCTTAGGGATAAGTTCACTTCCAGGTTTGGCCAAGAGAGGAGTCTCTGTATCCCTCACGAATAATATCGTAAGAGCAAACATTAAGATATCAACAAAAGTGTTGAATAGCAACCTTAGGATGAACCAGAGCACTACAAATAACCACCAAATCTTGTTGAAAAACCCGCTGTTGCAGCTCGGTACAAGGCGTTTTTTCTGAACCGCAACAGTAGGCAAAGCCTCGGGGTTTGATGTTTTGCGGGTGCAAGCTAGGAAAAGAGACATGAGAGACATTCCATCACCCAAAGAATGATGGATCTTGAGAATGGCTATTGATTCAGCGTTGGATGTTTTGAGGTTTAGTATGTGCATTTCCCATAATGGTTTAGACAAATCCATAGGAATAGTTGTTAACTTAGAGATATAGTCTTCAAGATACTTATCAGGATTTTCAATTTTGGGATCTATATCTGGCACAATCACATGATCTTCTACTCTAACTTTTGTTCGAACCCAACACGGTTTCCCTTTCTTCCCATTGTTCATCTCCTGATGAGTTCATCATGACAAGAAAAAAAAGAATCACATACAAAAAGAATCGTATACATGAGAAAAAGTAAAAGTAAACAAGAGGATTGTTTCAACTATTTCCAATCTGGTTAGTATGTTATAACTCTAATGATACAAACATGATTAGAGAAAAAAAAAAACATTACTATTATAAAATCCAATGGTTTACTTTACATCATTTTCTTCTATTTTTACCATATGTTATGTGTGTGTATGGACTTACTAAATGAAAATATATGTTTTTTTTATAAATAAGTGTTTTTGGGACTTACTAAAATGCTTGAGAAGCGAGGGTGGTTAACAAGGGTGTGTTTAAGGCCGTCGACAATGGCAGGTGGGTTTGCTTTGACTCTACATCCCATAGTGACAATTATGGCACAGTTAAAATCCGGCGAATTGAACAGCCGTGAGCATGGGCTGAGCGGCTCTTCCTCCACCACCACCGTCTCCATCACGGTGGT
Source organism: Capsella rubella (assembly GCF_000375325.1). NCBI lineage: Eukaryota > Viridiplantae > Streptophyta > Magnoliopsida > Brassicales > Brassicaceae > Capsella > Capsella rubella. The sequence goes on from NW_006238916.1 coordinate 7,695,773, forward strand.
GTCCCTCTTCTTCTTCTTCTTCTCTCCACCCATTCTTTAACCTATTTGTGGCTTTTTCCAAGTTTTGTGGGAGGGTGCTTTTAACTTCTTCACTCACAGTCACTTTATGCTATATTCTCTCTCTATATATATAAGTAAAGTTACACGGTTTTAGTTATGAACTCTTTGGTTATGAACTCTTTGGTTATGAACATAACTACTACTTCATCTTCATGTCAGTGTATTTTATGGTTTGTCTTAATGACATCATCAGGTGGACATCACGCATTATACAGTAATCTCAAAAAAGAATTTAGAACCCAAAATCTAAATTAATCTACAAAAATCGTAGTGGTCAAATCGCTAGAATATAGTAAGATTCAACTCCTCGGGAAACGAGAATTTTAATGACTACTCTGCTGACTAATACTAACTTCACCAACATAAATTAATTACTGAGAGAGTCTGAGACTACATATTTTGTTGTGTCCATGACACTCTATAGTCAAGTAATTACTTAAGTAATCTTCCAAACGAGTAATCTAAGTTAAGAAACCAAGGTTTTAAATTAAATTTTCCTATCCTTTCATGAGAGATCAATGGTTATTACCAATAACTTGGCTTAATTCTTGTTATGTTCTTTGGTTAATGTCCTCATTTATAGTAGTACGTACTATTCTTCACCATTTCCTTTTAAAACCATATGGACCTAAACATAATAATCATTGATCACTTATTCACTCCAATGCCACGAATACATGGGTTGGTAGGTACTATTCAATTTTATTTGGGCCAACCATATCGACCAGAGATTTTCTTTTGTGTACTAAAAAAATTCATTTAATGTTCCCTTTTAATGTAAAACTCGAATAAATTATCATTTTACCAAACGTAGAAATTGTTCTGACAATACTTTTTGGTCATTCATTCAAATTATAAGCATCAAATATGTTACAAATATACGAAAAGTGAAGTTTATGTCGATCAATACAACCACAAGTACAAAATTCATTGCTCGTAGATGTATATATATGCAGATATGGACAAAACCTTTTCTTCTTCTTCTTCTTGTTTTGTTGGTTTAAAAAATCTTGATCTTATTAAACGTGTTTATTCTGCAAATTAATGTACGTATTACACATTTCGGTTGAGTTTTCAGACAGCTTCTTTCTATGAATAAATGCATGGTGTGTGCACTTTTATTTACTCTCCACTACTCTCTATGGGAATGGTAAACTTAACTTTTATCTTTAAATGAATTAAGTTCTTTGTAACAACAACCAACTACTATAGCTACGATTCGGGACTAGCCATTTTTATTGATTACCAAATTGTAAATTAATGTCCATCTGAATTTTACTGCAGCTAAAGAAAACGGTTACCATTATTTCGATTGATTAGAAAACGACTTTTAACCATCTCAAAAAAAAAAAAATATCAAAAATAATTTACAAAAGAGATGGATACATTGGATATGGATTCACATTCTCTTGTCTTTTCTTGCTCTTTTTACAGAACCAATATTTATTGTATTGTCTAAACCGTTAAAATATTTACCACGTCAGGTAAGAAAAAAAGAAAAGAACTATTCGAAAGTAAATTATCATTCTATAAAAATTTGAGATAATTAGGGTTACTAACCCCCTTGATGTTCATCATAAAGATTTGAATATTTTGTCACTTAAAACGTTTACGAGTGAGTGGCTACTTAAGCAATAGTTTCATGGCTAATAGAATTAGGTCTTTGCCAGTAGACCAACATGATGAATCTTAGTTAAAACCAACTACCACCTACGTACCATGCACTTAGTTATATTTTTATAATTTCTACACAACTAATACTATAGATATCAGAAATATGTTGTTTAAGAAATATCAGAACTTTTGTTATATATAAACTCAAAACTAGAGACGGTAGGCAATGATGCGATCGATTGTACTAGTATTCATGGCTCACATAGAATGGTACGTAATAATAAAAAAAGAACATTAATCTGATCAGTAGTGGCTAGATGAAGAGAATCTTCGGCTGGTTGAAAATCAGATAGCAATAATGGCAGCTCGCATTGCCATTCTCAACGTTGGTCACCGGGACTGGGAGATATATATATAGTACGAGCTAGAAGAATGATTTGGGTGGTTGCACCTATTACTCAATTCTTGTTCTGAGTAAACATTTAATATCAAATTGCACTTTGTTTTGTATCTCTTCTTCTAGGTGGTACGCCTTTTTGTTCTTTTGTTTTTTACAGTGTGTATAAAACCTAGTAAGTAGTAACTCATTCAGTGAAATATGTATGGCCTATGTCAAAGGTTGATATTAGATGTATAGAGGAGTCCAATGTTAAAAGTTAGAAGTTTGTTGGGCCTTGTTAGGCTTCTGCAGGTTTTGGTTTATGTAAAATTATTTTGGCCCACGCCAAACTTTATCTCAAACCCAAGGGGAAATATATGGACTTAGTAAATTTCTCTCTTTATAGATTTTTAGCTAAACCTTTATTTACTCTCTAACTGATTTAATATTTCCGTAATTATCATTCGTTAAAATTATGGAAAGATTCGGAATATTATTGAAATATAATTTGAAATTTTTGTATTTTTTTTTTTAATTTCTCCTTGAGTTTATAAAGTTGTTTTAAAATTCAAGTTACTTTTTTCTTTTAATAATGAGAAAGTCTATTTTGTATTAATTCATAACTGAAAATATCCTAATATCCTATTTTCACTGATAAGTTTTGGCTAATATATAGTTCATAGTACGCTGTATAAAAAATCATTTTTATTTGTAAAAAAATTAAAACTTTCCTTTTTTTTGTTTGTGTGACTAAAATAACAATCTTTCTTTTTCTCACTCAAGCTTACTTCTTCTCGAACCTTCTCGATTTGAGGCTTTTCATTTTCCCAAATCAAAGTGAAGAGCTTTGATCTCCAAAATCGAATCTTGTAACATCTCCATTTCACAGTTTCCCTCTCTTCTTTTACTCTCAAACCCAACAAGAGTAGAGCAAAACCCTAGAACGAAACCACCCCACATGGCGATTATCTCTGAGGTAGAAGAAGAAAGCAGTAGCAGCCGACCCACGATGCTCCCGTTTAGGGCGACGTTCGATTCTTCAAACCCATTAGGGTTTTTGGAGAAAGTTTTTGACTTTCTTGGAGAACAGAGCGATTTTCTCAAGAAAACTTCCGCGGAGGAGGAGATCGCCTTCGCGGTTAGGGCGGCGAAGGAGAAGTTAAAGAAGGCTGAGAAGAAGAAAGCTGAGAAAGAGACGGTGAAGCCTGTTGAGAAGGTTAGTGTTAAACCTGTGGAGAAGAAGGTTGAGAAGGAGAGTGTGAAGCCGAGTGTGGCTACTTCAAGTGCTGAGCCTATGGTTGTGGAGAAGCCTAAGGAAGAGGAGAAGAAAGAATCTGGTCCCATTGGTAAATGTTGAATCGTTTTCTCTTAACTAGATTTAATGAGAATGAATCTGGGAACTTGGCATGTCATTGATCTTGAGATGTTTTATTTGAAGATTAGGTTTAGGGTATGTGTTCTTAGGATTGGAACTTTGATTGACATTAAACTGTGAATACTTGAATGGGCTGGTTGATCTTGATCATGTTTTATATCCTTTGTTCAACTTAGTGTAAAGAACTATGACTTTGAATCAGTGGCGGTTATTAGATAGTTGTTCTATGAGGTATTAAGCATCAATGGGTTCTGTTAAGTGTTCACTTAACACCAATTTCAACATCAACTTGATGTCTCTCTAGTGAGAGCACAACATCATGGATTTTATACTTGGTTGTAGTTTTGATTTTATCTTATGCTCTAAATAATCCTATGATGAGCTTTTTGTGTTCTCTTGTTATCTCGAGTCAACTTTTTGGATGTTTCTTTGCAGTTCCTAATAAAGGTAATGGAACTGATCTTGAGAACTACTCATGGGTCCAGAGTCTCCAGGAGGTCACTGTTAACATTCCAGTGCCTACTGGCACTAAAGCACGAACTGTTGTATGTGAGATTAAGAAAAACCGTCTCAAGGTTGGTCTCAAAGGCCAGGATCCAATAATCGATGTAAGTTCTTTCCTCTGCTATTGTCTATAAGAAACTATTCCAGTTTCACACTAGTAGGATGAAATATCTTTTTCATATTCTTGCTAAATTTGCAAACTTTGAATAATTGTAGGGGGAGCTTTACCGATCTGTGAAACCTGATGACTGCTACTGGAATATTGGTATTTGCCTAATTTCCATCTGAACAATTATCAATACATTGAACTTCTTTGTTGGTGAAGAATGGAGTGCTTATTGTTATATAATGGTTAAAATGATACTTTGCAGAGGATCAAAAGGTGATTTCGATTCTCTTGACTAAGCATGATCAGATGGAGTGGTGGAAATGCTGTGTGAAAGGTGAACCCGAAATAGATACTCAGAAAGTTGAACCAGAGAGCAGCAAATTAGGTGACCTTGACCCAGAAACTCGCCAGACTGTTGAGAAAATGATGGTACTTGTCTTCTAAGTATCTCAAATCGTCAGCTTTTCTTGTTATTTCTTGTGTGATACTGAGTGTTTTTGTTGTTCTCTCTATCCACAGTTTGATCAAAGGCAAAAGCAGATGGGTCTTCCAACAAGTGACGAGCTACAGAAGCAAGAGATTCTCAAGAAATTCATGTCTGAGGTAAAAACGTTACATCCTCCTAACACATTTTTATTATTTTCAATGCTTATCCCATTGTTTTCTAATATGGGACGGATCTCTTCTTTTTTCGTTTTCCTTCATGCAGCATCCAGAGATGGACTTCTCAAACGCAAAGATAAACTGATGCTCCTGTCGTCGTCTGGTCTCTCTGCCAAGAAAAAAAAACCATTTTTGCATCTTCACCAACTTGCTTTTCGTTGCATCTGTTAAAAACTTGTTCCCTTTTTACTTACTGCTTCTGTTTTGTCTACTTTGAAAGCAAGTTCATGTTCGGTTTAACGTCCTTAGCTTTGTGGTTCTTTGGTGTTTGTTGATTGGAACTGTTCAAGAAAACCAGTTATCGTTGTTAATTCATATGACTCAGCACGTAGCACCGACAAAAATTTCGTATCATTGTGTACTTGTCCTCTGTTCGTCCTGTCTAAGAGTGATTGGTCTGACTCACGTGACCGTGTGGGTGACACATTGGGGTATTCTTCTTTCAGTTGGGGCATATTGGATCAGCCGTTTTCAGCAAAAAGATAAACAGGGACCACGATACACCTTTGTGGTCCAGACCGGGTAAGTTGGGAATGTGGTCCACTGCGTCGTTGCTCGACAACCTTCTTCCTTCAACTTCACATAAGGAATCATTCTTAGTTACGTAAATGCAAACCCAACGTCCCTCATTTGTGTAAAAATGCATTCACTTTGATAGTAAACGATTCTCAACCCCCTCATTGTTGTTAACATGACCTTTATTGCAAGATCTACGCTGTGAATGGCGTTCATGTTTCTGCGGTTATGTTGCTCTAACATCTAGCTATATATGGGTGATTAGATTGCTCCGAACCGCTCTTACACCGTTTGCTTAATATGATGTGTTATCAGCAGCACAATCATATTTTGTAAAACAAAGAAATATATATATATATATATATATATATATACGTGTTTTTATTAAAAAGAATATAAAAGTATTTGCATTCGTTTTTAAAAGAAACTGATGATAAAAATTATATTTATATCTATGGTAATAATTCAAGAAGTGGGATTAATATTTTTTTGGGTCCTTTCGTTAGCTACCGTTCAATTGTTTTCGTGCTATATATCTTGTTTGCTCTATATAGTTGTCTTTATGTGAAAATAAGTCTCTTTATTTTTGTCTTTGCAGATTTCACTATATAGGGTTAAAGAATCTGAAAGTTACAATTTTACACTATCAAGTACTTATAACACAGTTTAAATACCTTTTTCAAACATTATTATTATGTTCGAGAAGGACAAGTGGGCTAGTGGTTCCCACCTCTGTTGCCTTCTCACCAGATCCGGGTTCGAGCCTGGTCCCTCTAAAAAAGAGACGTATAATTTGTAATGATGACAAAAAAAAAAAAAAAAAAAATGCAAACAATTCATAAGTTAAAACTATGGATAGTGTTTTTCTTTAAATGTGAGAGACATTTCAGATCGTTTTAGTGTAAGCAAAGAATATAGTGGTCTAGATGTTAATTGGCTATATATGGCCTTGTCGATATTCATCAATTATTTGATAGAGACAAACACCAAATGAATCTTCTTCTTAATCATTAACTTCATCAACCATTTATAATCCAGTGTTAGAACTCTCTTTAGTAAAGATCCATCAATCTCAATCTCCGTAGGAAGATAATGTTGGAGATATAACCAAATATATGAACATAGATTGATTCGATCTGCCATGTGAATTGTAGCAGTCCCCCATTTTTTTGATAATGAATGTACACTTAGCTTAGACCAATGAACAAAAACATGTTTCACTATATAATTGGTTGGTTACATTCTTTTATCACATCATAGCTATATAACATGTACATTATTTACAAAATTAACCTTTTTATACCTAAATTTTCAACATTTTGCTTCATATCATAGTTACATAACATTGCTGACGATTGTAAATCATCCTTTTTCATGTCTTAAACTATATTTGGATTTGAATCCGACATTAGTGATTTAACTCCTCTAACCAATTGCCTTTAATATTTTTTTTTTGTTTTAATATAATTTCATTAAGGAAACATTTATACTGTATTTTTTAAAAGGTTTTTGTTTTATATTATAATTAGGTAGTTTATATATATGATATATTTAGACGACCACTATAATACTAGCTAAGAGCGATAAGAACTATGACATATATACATGTTCATAAACCACATTATACTTAACTTGTTTTGTCGAGATATAAGACATATGATGATGGGTAAGTAAAACTTTATTTTGAATCAGTTATCAAATCACTCGAGATTATAATTTAACAAAACAAAAGGTGCAGTCGAATCGTCTTTACAGTAATAATAATACATTGGTTACAATAATGGCATTAAGAGAGATCTAGTGTGGCATTGGTTACATATATATCTTCGCATCGTATTCCAAAAAGTGCATGTAAAATATAAACGAATCAGAGACCTTCTTGAAAAACTACCGAGTGTGTTGATTAGTCTCTCGTAGGAACCAAAAAGAGAAATGCATCCATTGATTGTATCAGAAACGCCAAATATAATGTAGTAATGTTCACTATCGTGAGATGAAGAAACGACAAGACATCAATGTTAGTAAGAAACTAAAAGACCCAACATGATAGGGGATCAAACTCAAACTCTATTGAGTCAAAGCAAAAATACAAAAAAAAAAAAAAACCAAAAAACACCCACTTGCCACTTAATTTAAAGAATTTTTAAAATGACACTTTCCACACACACTCAATAAATTTGGACCATATATATACAACACATAATTATGTAAAATAATAATGTAAATTTGTCTACATTCATATAGCGAGAAGAAATCATGGCTCTTCTTTAAAAGAATTAAAGGAAAATAATTTCTAGAAGGAAAAACAAAAAAAACTGAAAAATAATGGCTTTTTCTTAGTCATCATCTCTTTACCACTACAAAATGTACGTGGCTAGGGTATAGCTTAAGAAGATTTTATACAAAATATTAGTATCAATTTTGTATTATCAACTCTTCACAAAACAGTATTGTATATGTACATATATATACTCATCAATCCAAAATTTCATAACCTACCTAACCTCTTCATTGTAAATATGTAGTAGTCGGACCAAGTGCTAATAGCTCAATTGGTAAAGATCTCTGGCAGAAGCTTAGAGGTCGCCGGTTCGAGTAGCGCTTGGGACGAAACCATATAACATGTTTTGGTTTCGGGCCTGAGAGGATGTATGGGCTTTGGCCAAGAACCTCTTTGATTATTCAAAAAAAAAAAAATAAATATGTAGTCGTCGATTAGTTCACTCACATAAGTTCTAATACGTATAAGACATAATAATAATTCACCTAACCAAATAAAATGATTAACTTAATTATATATGTCCGAGAAAAATTAATCTCTAACTTAAATTACGAGACAATCTTTTTTTGCAAATGAGAATCACAAGATTTCGAGTCTTTAACATACAAGTCACAAGTGCATTGTCATCAAGTTTTAGACCTTTATTATGGAGTTGTAAGAACAGTAAAAAGACAACTCCATAAAATAAAAATAAAATATATCAGTAACGAATGTCAAAGACTCAATACATGCATTGAATTATTTTGAGAAATATCCCTATCATCATTATTATTTCTTGTAATTTAATTGCACTCACACTCACACTCACACTATAAAACACTAACAAATACATATATGCTCTCGCATATTATATGTCACCATAGATGGCTCTTTCTCTTATTGTCCTATTTGATGTATCTTTGTTGATCTAATATAACAAAGCACATTTTGCTTTAGGGTGTAAATAAATAAAAGGTACGTAGTTGTAAAACCAAATTTCAAAATGATTTCGTCGATCGATACTGTCTCTTTCAAGGTGGCTGAGTATTTGTAGTCTATACCTAAGCTTCGTTATATCATTTTATCGAGTCTTTCATATTTTAAGTTCACATTTTGTTGAGTCTTTCTCAAGACTTGTTTTTAGTTAGACATTGGTTTCTTTTATTTTTACCGCACGTAAAGAATGACAAAAAGGCAAAAGTACTATAGTGAGTGCCTCGTGGTGACCTTCATAAACCAGATAAAAAGAAGGGAATAATGGAATCTATGGAACATCAAAACACAAGAACAAAAAAGAATTTTAAAAAAATAAAATCGGTGGGTTAAAAATAAATATCTTCCAAAGAAATTGTACATTCGTACTACACGTTTTTTTGTCTACAAATATTCGTACTACAAAACATCTTCTGATAGGAAATGATAGTTTAATAACATATGTTAAGGCATAAAAAACAATTTTCCTCGATGATAACTCGATGGGATTAAGGATTTTTACAGGATCATTAATACTTTAGTTTCTTTTAAAGTATATTTTAATTTTTGACTAAGAAAATTTGTCAAAAAAACTAAATTTTATTGAAGAAATACAGAAAAAGTACAAGTGTGAGAAGTTTATTCAATTTCTCATTTTTTGTTTTGTTTATGTTTTCATTGTATATGTAGTTAGAGAGAATGTATTAAAAAAAAAAACATAAGACACAGTTATTATGTAAATATAAATAATAAAATAATAATTTTTTGTTTTGTCTCTGTTTTTCTAGAATAATATTGTTTTAGAGTTTATTTTGTATACTGTTGTAAAATATCACAAAAAGTTTCATATTCATATTACAATTTTGTGGATTTATATGTCTGTTTAAAATACACGTGTCTTTTTAAGATGCATTTTTGCCAATTGCCGTAAACTATATGTATATAATATAGATTCTAAGTTTATTTCTAAAAAGAGAACAATAAAAAAGTTGTGCTGATGATGATGATGAAACTAGAGAGAGCAACTATTGTCTATTTTGCGATGCAAATTTCGTCTCTATAACACGCAAACATCTCTCCAGCTGTTTTCGTTTTATCCACATCTCTTTCATTTACATGAAAAAAAAAGAATTTACTTTTATTTTTGAATATTACAAAACTCTATAGTATTCTTTTTCAATTATATTGCTTTAACTTTCATCCTTTTTAGTATTCCTTGTTCCAAACAAAAATCTATTTCTTGTTTCCATATATTTTTTTGGTAACATATATTTTTTTTTTTGTATGGAGTTATGTGAAAAAACACCAGCTAAATCATGGATTAGTATGCAATAAAATGTTAAATCCATATGGAAAAATACAAATAAAAGTTTTAATACTATTTTCAGTTGTATGTGAACGTATTCGTTTTTTTATAATAAAAAATATAGAGTACATAAATAAGAAGTAGGTTCATTGAACTCATTCTTTTTACATTTTTTTGTTTCGCACAAAGGTAGAATTTTATTTTGGGTTTTGGACAAATGAATATTTTTAAATTCCGACAAAATCAAATGGCCAAAATGAGTGACGGGGGAGACCTTTTGTTCTTTGTATTGTGTTTTGTCTCTTCTCTTCTCTCATTGAAATGCTTCTTTGGAACTAGTGGAGAGTTAAAACTTACATATTCTCGTTGCTTTAACAAAATAAAATAATCTATAGTATTATCGTTGTGCTATTTGAAGTTATTTTTTTTTTCTGGTTGTAAACAGCTATATGAAGTTTCTAAAATGAAAGAATAATTAACAAACAATCAAAATGAAAATTCTATGTATACCACACACAAAAAAAAAAAGTCTCCATTCATTTCACCTTATCATCATCATCACGTATATATGAATATGACTTCTCTTCTTCGTTAGTATGGTTGGTTGGTGAGTAATCGATCAAACCCAATCATATATTCATAAATATTGAACTTCAATTCCTTCGTATATTTACATTTTTTTTCAAAACACACGCACTAAAGAAAAGAGAACAAGATTCAAAGCTTGAAAACAATTGTTCTCATGTCAATATGAACACGAAAAAGATTGGGAAACTGTAAAGTGAGTGGCTAGGCTAAGAAGGTCGTATCTGGCATGACCTTTTTAGCTTTTTTTTGCTTCGATTTATTTATATCTTTTTATTTTTTTTAATATAATTTTATTACCAGAATAGGGAATGTTAAGGTTATAGTGTTGCACTGTGCCTTTATTCACTCAAATTCAGCTTTCTGATGATTGTTTTTTTTTCCTTTTTTTTTTTCTTTCACGGGAGACAATTGCAACTAGGGGGAGTCTAGGACCTCTACTGATTGAGATATTAGACCATCGTTATTGGGGGATCTTAGAGGCTAAGATCCCCCCAATAATGATGCCCTTACAAAGTTTTTTTTTTAAATAATAAATATATTTGTTTTTTGTTTTGTTTTTGTATGGTTCAAGACTTTTGGGTAAATAATTTTGTTGACAAAGAAAAAAGTAGAAACATTTTATAAATTTCTTATATTTTGTGACTGCAAATTATATTTGTTAAATAGTTTTACTTTATGAATCAACTTAAGCGTTGAGATTCTTCTCTGTTCTCTCCATAACTTGATTGAAAGCTATTGGATCTTTTGTCCATTACCTCGTAAATGCATTGGTTAGGGACATATACATAACAGAATTATTCGACAAAGCTGGTTTCATTACTAATGGTTTACGCATGTATCCTATTTTCAAAATTGTGTTGAATAGTCTTTTAGATTCCTACATATTGTTTCATACAAATTTTGTTGAATCGTCTTTTAGATTAAGTTAGTAAATTAGTTTAGAGATTAGTCTTTTGGTTATGTTCCTTCAATCCAAGGTCTCGTACGTAATGAAACATACATTCCGGAATTATTTAGCTGAGATTATAGCCTAATTAAGTAAGGTTAGTTTGTAGGTATTCGAGTGTTTTCATTAGCTTCAAGCCAATAGTTATTAGCTCATGATTTTTGTGATTTTATATCAGTACTACTGTATAAAAGTTGATATAGAGACTGTTTCGGACGAATCCCATTATTGGAACCACCTTTTTAAGTGAACGTGTATGCGCGTGGATGCCTCAATACACACACACAAGCACACACGTAAATTGCATACAATTCTATATGATTATTAACGTGAATATAAATACAATTATATACTAAAGATTATTCTACTCAACTATCCCCAATAGTTAATTTTCATATTCATTTCAAGCGTGAACATTATATACTATATGAAAAATGTATTCTAGTAAGTCATTTATGATACTTGAATACCCTATTTGATTAGCTAGTTTGCACATACAACTTAATTAGATGTTGACATGGAGAATTTATCAATAGCTAAATAATTTAAAAAAGAATGTTCTAGTGCAATCTTATATATACAGTGTCTAGCTAGGATACAGTACTACTTCCGTAATTATTTAAAAACGTTTCGATAAGTTTCGTGCGATGTTGTGAATTGTATGCAAATTTAGAGGAGAACCAGTGGATTTGATCTTAGGGCTTTGTTCTTCGATCTTCGCAACTCGAGACTTATCAACAGGTAGCTTTGTTCTTATAAAATAGGTCATGACGTACTTAATAATCACAAAAGATTGTTAATATGACTCCAATGTTAATACCACCAAATTATTACGTATCAAATCCGAATTTATAATTCTTAAATGACACACCTACTAGATTAATGAAATCCATATTCATTTGTGGAGATAGCTGCTTCTAAGTTCTAATTATACCAATTAGCTGCATCATGAAGCTGTAATACCCAAAGATCATATAGGTGCAGGTGTTAAAGCTATATTTGTGTTTTAGTTTTAATTTTACATACATATATTACTATAAAATTAAAGTGATATGATTGTGAATTATCATCACATTTGGTTGCCATGAATAAGATGGTGACGAAAGAACAACAAAACAAATTGTGTCTTCATCAGGAAATAAGTAAAACAAAGACAAAAATATCTCTATCTGTCTTTTATCTATCATCAGTGTGTTTTTGTTTTTTAAAAAATTATCTTTGATTCGAATATATATATAATGGCGAGCCCAAAAATCAACTTTTATTATTATTCCTCATATAGTCCTAATTACAATCAATATATTTATTTTTTTTGAAATCAAACTTTAGTATTTTTGTAAAACACAAAACAAAACAAAAACTTATTAAATTAGAGAAAGAAACGATTATATTAAAATATGTAATTGGTCATGTAGAAAAGTAAAAGAGGAAGAGAAGTGGCAGAGGAACAAGGCAATGCAGAGCCCCACACTAACATGTGCTTCGTGTTTTGTGTAACAGTCAGTTACTTCTTCACCAGTTGCTGCCGTACCACACAAACACCCTTAAGGCATTAATCAATTTGATTAGCTTAAATAATCCCTCTCTGATTGCTTAGTTTACAAAAGCAATAATACAAAAAAAAACTATATTATAAAGTCTAATAATCCCAAAACAAAAGCAAAACAAAGATTGACAAAAATCTAACCTAATCAACATCACTCGCTTGTTTAATGTTTAATTTCAACTTATCTATCCCAATCACTTATGATATTATCGTAATTCTTTTGTCTTTTTTATCACTATTTGTATTATTTTCTAGATTGAACTAGATTCTTGAATTGATGTAATTGTAAAAAAAGAAAATATCTATCGTCAAAATTTTTGAAATTAAACTTACATAATAACGGATTTAGGAGATAAGCCGCATACGCTATAAATTAATTATGGATAATATGATCTAAAATTCATATTAGTTGATTTTTTTTACTAAATAATTTTTTTTTCAATCCTAGATAAAAGTTTAATTTAAGACATTTTTTTTGTTGTTGACAATTTTAAAAAATCTTATTTCCTTTCAATAAAATTCTTTAAACTTGAAAAGTTGATGTTGTTGTTGGCAAGAAAATACGTAAGCGCGTGTTAGAATCAAAGTACAGTTGTAACAGTGTTTTTTTTTTTTTTGATAAAATGAAAAAGGAACCATATGATTGAAAACAAACAAAATGAACATTGGAATATATAAATATAAAAAAGACATGTGATAAAAAATATATATAGAGACAAAGACACACTTAATGGATTTTTCCTCTCTTGCAAGTCGTCATGCACCTGTTTCTAATTGCATGCTTACATAATTTTTACTTTCTTAATATAAATAAATCAGAGCTCAAAAAATCAGATTCAAATATCAAAAACTTTGGATACAAATGTTATCTAGAAACACCTTCAAAATTTCATGATAAAAAGTGATTTCTATTATATGTGAACAAATGGTTATAAGCAACTAAAAAAAATACAATGCCAAAAACTAGTAAAGTATTATTCTTGATGAAAAGATCGCATAAAGGTTACCACAAGTAATGACCAAATTTAAAAGATAAATATTAGACAATAATCTGGCTTTCATATAATTGTTTTTACATCATTATTATACCATTTTTAGCTATATAAATATGTAACAGTTATAAAAAAAATAACGCTTACAAATGTAACAGTTTTAGCATACTGATATTATAACCAATTTAGTCAAAATTAAAACGCATGAATGATTTTTTATTGTGTTTAGATGGATTCTTAACATTGTATATATTTTCTCTATAATATAATTTGAAATTCATCGATAATATAAATTTACGATATGAGCACAAATTAAACCACTATGCTAAAAGCCTCTTTACCAAAAAAAAAAAAACCCTCTTTACCAAAAAATAAATAAAACCCTTTTTACCAAAAAAATATCAATGCTTAAACCCTAGTCGGTGTAACATATATATAAATATATATATGTAAAGATAAATAATTTAATAATTTAATTACACAAACAAAAAGACATTTCTATGCACTTGGACACCTTTTTCTTCCTTTATATATATATTTTTTTGTTTTAATTATTATGTTGGAAGTATATTTTACTATTTTGTTCCAAAAAACAAAAGAATTGTTTTATTATTGATTAAATATAATAGTAATGGCCTTATGGGCCTTTTTCACTCTATTCGTGTCCACAGTATCTCCCAATAAACCAAAAAACTGTAATAAGCCTCTCTCTCTCTTTATCTCTCTTTCATAAAAAGGCAAGAGGAGCTAAGTACCAAACTTTTTCCCCTCAAGGTTTCCTCTCAAATTCCCAACTTGGCCTCTGTTTCTTGCTTTCTTATGTTTGCTCCTCTTCTTCTCCTCATCAAAAACCCATTTCTTAGTTCCAAATTACTTCTCTCCCAAAGACGACCAAGAACTCAAAATGTATCAAGATTCTGGTTTAATGCTCCGTTACATGCAAAATTGTTCCACAGATATTCAACAATTCGAAGACCTCTTCAAATCTTACAAACTCTCCGATGATATGGTTTGAATCTTGATGCTTTTTCCCATTCACTCTTTATCTAACTCACTCACTGCATTAGATAGAACACAGATCTTTTTCTTGAGATGGGGGTTTTAAAAAATTTGAGATTTCTTGATTTTACAACTCCATTAAAGATTCTGATAGGTTCTGTTTTTGTCTTGTGATGATGTAATTAATCTTCTTTTTTTCTGTCTTTTCTTGGGGTTAAAACTGAAAGTGTGAACTGATTTGTTTTCGTGGTGTTGAAGTGTTTAGTAGCTCATAAGCTTCTTTTTTTTATTGGTGAAACATTTGTGGCCACTTGATGAGATATTTTGGTTCCGCTGACCTGACCCAAGTTGTGTTTTTGGCTGCTGAGAAAGTTAACTAAGAAAAAAAAATGAAAAATTAGGTTTTTTGTTTTTCTTAAAAAACTCTGTAAAGGAATAAAAACGGAATCTTTTTTTCTGCTGCTAGAAGCCAAAATTTTCTTTTTTATTTTCCATTGAGAAAAGAGAAAAAGGAGTTTTCTCGGGAAAACCAAAGAAAGTCTCTTTTTTTATTTGTGGGTTTTGATTTTGGTAATTGGAATTTGCTCTTTTATTCTTCACATGAGATTCCGTGTTCTTCAAGACTTGTTTCTGTTTCTGAATTTAATTACTCTAGAAACTAGAAAGTTTTGTTTTTTGAGTTCTATTTCATTGGCACTTTGCTTACAATATCTCCACTAAAGAAAATACAAGAATCTCTTTTTCCATTACACGCTTTTTTGAACGAATCCACTCAACAAAAAAAGATTTATGTTTCACTGTCTCAATGTCTCGAACTATGTTCTGTCTTTGATTCGATGTTACTTATGATTGTGATATCTTTTTTGTTGCAGAACAACACTTTTGTTGAGTCATCAAACATATCTGACTATGATATTGGAGAAGAAGGTGATCTTTTCAAAGCTCCTGATCCAATTCTTGAAGAGCCACTCTTAGCGGTTGATCCACTCTCTGCTGCTTTGACTATGATCTCTTGCGGTGAAGACACTTCACAAGGGCTTTGTGAGCTTCCTGATCTTGATCTTGGTTCTTTGGAGAGTGGTCAACAGCTTCTTGACAAAGCTTTTTATGAATGTGAGCAAGATCTCTTGATGAAATCAGCTATGGAGTCTCCTTTCTCTGATGTTTTAGACATCAAGAACATCTCTGTGGTGACGAATATCGATGAGAACCAGGATTTGCAGAAGAGCGTTAGCTCCGGGAATTTGAGCTCTATGGACTGGTCACATGCACAGCAAGAGACTGTAATGATTCAGAACTTCCCTGATTTCGATTTTGGTTATGGGATGCGAAGAGCCTTTAGTGAAGGCGACATACAGGTTCGACTATCCCAAAAAATTAGAAACACAAACATTAAAAACTGAGTTGAAACAAAGTTTTGAACAATTCTGAATTGTATCACTTAGTTTGAAACAGAGTTGTGTCCTTTTAAACTCTTGAGATGAAGATGAATTGTTGTTGATTTGAGTATATTTTGTTTGTTTTTGTTTGATGAGCAGAAACTGGGGACAGGTCTTGTTCAATCTCCACTGGATAGGATTATTGTGAACTGTACATCAGAGGATCGCCGTGAGAAGCTTTCTCGATACAGGAACAAGAAGAGCAGGCGCAATTTCGGGCGTAAAATCAAGGTATTACAAACAAAAAACACTTCAAGATCCTCTAAATGATTCGAGTATCAGTATTTTAGGCACTCAATTCTCATTATGTTGTTTGGTTTGGTTTGGTTTCAGTATGCTTGCAGGAAAGCTCTTGCAGATAGCCAACCGAGAGTCCGAGGAAGGTTTGCGAAAACAGAGGAAAGGAAATAGAATGGTTCAAGAAAAAAAGGGCTCAAAGAAAAGGTGGAGACAGAGCAGAAGGAAGAAACTTGTGGAATAAAAGAGATAAAGCTCATCTCATTAGAAACTAGTTTTGTTAAATATATCTCTATGTATAAACTTTTAAAATCTTTATAAGCATCCAAATTAGTTTGTTGTATGTGTATATAAAGGGGGTTTCTCTGAATAAGCTTTAAGGAAAGAAATTGTAGCTAAGAAAAAGTTATGTATTATTGTGTAGTTAAAAGAAGTAATGTACTGGTTGTGAGAGATATGTAGATATAATCTATTTAGATCATGTGATATAAAAAAAAAAGGTGTTTGATGTGTCTTTGCTTGTAAGCACTGCAACAAGTTATATATTCGAATGCTGAAACGTCATGTCATGTAACTACTGGTTCCCCTGTAATCATATGCATTCTCTTTCTATGTGGCCAACCATTAAAACGAATGCACACATATCCCCCAAGATCAAACCAATTTTTAGACCTTTTTCCTTGGAGAAACCAATCCAGTCCTTTCGCGGATGAATCCTCGAAGAATGCTGCCTCACGGGAACAATAAGCCTAGCCGTGGTATCGCGGATGAATGTTAATAAGAAGGAACTTTCATCAGCTTGGAAGAATGGAAGGTGTGGAGCAAATAGCAATGACAAACACTACACTCTCGGGTGAAAGGATCCTTAATTAACTTCCTTAACTTAACACCCGGTAAAAACATTTGTAAAACACCAATTATGTCAATTTTACAAAAGAGAGTAACATCGTTCATGTATATATGCAAGATCAAATTCTATCATGCGTTGGAACAACCAAATTTAATAATAGAAAATGTTATTCTTGTTTTAATAACAAGTTGCACATGTTTCTTGTTCAATAACTACTTTTGGCAAATATTGTTGGGTGTAAACTGTTTTAAGTGCTTTTACTTTACCTAGTACTACAACATAACAAAATGCAGTGAACGAACACATGACACATCAATTTCACCATTTTTTTTTTTTTTGAAAAAGCATACTTTTGGTGTTTTCAAACTACTCATCCTTTTTTACTTTGTATGAATCGATTAAACTGTATCTTCTTAATATTTTTAATCACGAATTCGATCTAACGCTCTATTAAAAAAAAACACTGAGAAAAGTAAAGTTAAATAATGAGAAAACTGAGCCTACCAAAAAAAAAAGTTGAGTTCATGAGATGAAACAATAAATAAAAAGAGTTTATGAATGAATGACCAAACAAAACACAAAAGAGCTTGCGTCGCGTGTACTGTGTCGTAATCGAACCAAAGTATAACTTCCAGTTTCCAGTTCCATGGTTCTTGGAGCTTATTTCATACAAATAAAAAACATCAAACACACAGACGAAACAAACATAGTTCTATTTCGAAAATCGAAAGAAAGAAACAAATTAATAAACTGAAAACATGAAGAGAATATGTCTAAACTCTGTTAAAAAAAAAAAACCAGAAGACATGAAACAAGCAAGGAAGAGGAGAAAGGATCAAAGCGCAAGTTAGCATATTTACATCATTCGCCGGTAATATGCACACAGCAACACACACGTCCGATAACCCAAAAAACAAAAAAAAAAAACCAATCTTTTTTATTTTTCTCATCTCTCTTCTCTCTTCGTCGTCGTCTTCTCTCCGTCTCTCTCTCTAAAATTTTCTCACCGAAGCAAAAAAAAAAAGACAAAAGCTTTCGTCTTTGAGTTAAACAAAATTCAGCATTTCGTTTTTTCCTTATCCAAATCAAAAACAAAAGTACTCAAATCCTTTTGTTTTGATTCTGGGTTCTTCTTATAACTTAAAACAGAGAGAGAAGAAGAAAAAGTTTGGATTTTTTTTTCTTTGGAACAGATCTCTCTGTATCTCTCTCTGTTGTTCTGTTCTTAATTTTTTTTACAAAAAGAAACGAACTTTCTTATACAATTCAGCTACTTTACTACGATCTTTGATAAGTGGGTCAAACCCAACGGAGGATTATCTGGTTTTTCGTTCAAAGGCATGAACTTTTTCAGGAATTTAGGGAAAGTTTAGGGTTTGTGGGATTTGAAAAAAGAAAGGTTTCATTTTTATTAAGTTGGGTTGGAGGAATCATCTGTGATGCAGTGATTTGGTAAACTCGAATCAGAAGATATGATAATCAAACGGAAATTGAAAACTCGAATGCCGAGTTTGAAACGATGCAGCTCGGTGACTGAGGAAGATGATAGAGCTCGGAAGAAGAAGAAGAGAAAGGTCAACTTCAATGGTGGTCGTGGTCGTGATTACTATTACCCTCTGAATCTTCTTGGGGAGATTGGTGCTGGGATTGTTCCGGGTAAACTCATTGGGAAGAATAGTTGGTGTAAGGAGGTTTCATGTTCTCCTCAAGCTGAGGTTGAGGTTGAGGTTGAGGAGGAGTTAAAGTCAAAGAGGATAGTTTCTGATTCTAGCCACCGTGGGAGGGAAAGGGTGGTTGAAGTTTCTCGGCCACCGGTTGTGAGGACATCTAGAGGAAGAGTTCAGGTGCTTCCTTCACGGTTCAATGATTCGGTTATCGAGAATTGGAGGAAAGATAGTAAAAGTAGTGGCGAAGAACGCGAGGAAGAGATTGAAGAAGCAGCATGCAGGAAGGAGAAAGTCAAAGCTAGTAGTAATAATCATAGTTTGAAGATAAAGCAACATGAGGCTAAATTCACTCCTAGGAACTATAAGTATGCCACTGCATTGTCTGAAGAAGAGACAGATGATGAGGAGATTGTTAGATATAGTAAAAACAGCTTTGACATGAAAAAGCATATGATGAGTTCGAGGACTTCACTTGCTTCTCTTCAGGAGCAACGCTATATTGAAGATGAGACTCGTCCTAAGAAAGAAGGTGTTTATGGTCCAGAGGATTTTTATTCTGGTGATTTGGTTTGGGGTAAATCTGGGAGAAATGAGCCGTTTTGGCCGGCTATTATTATTGATCCAATGACACAAGCACCTGAGCTTGTTTTGCGTTCTTGTATACCTGATGCAGCCTGTGTCATGTTCTTTGGTCACTCTGGGACAGAGAATGAAAGGGTATGTATATATTATATTGTCTTCCTATATGATTTTAAAAGTTGTTTGTCAGAGTTTTAACTGTTGTTAACTTGATCATGTAAGCAGGATTATGCATGGGTGAGAAGGGGGATGATTTTCCCTTTTGTGGATTATGTAGACAGGTGGGTCGCCGTTGAATCTTATGAATACGAAATTCGTTGTTTTTTATATGTGCGATGTTTTGCTTGATAGTTTAGTTGTTATTTAGGTTTCAAGAACAGTCTGAACTGCGTGGATGCAACCCTGGGGATTTCCAGAAGGCACTTGAAGAAGCTCTTTTGGCTGACCAAGGATTCACAGAGAAACTGATGCAAGATATTCACATGGCCGCAGGTAACCCGACTTTTGATGATTCTGTCTACAAATGGATTGAAGAAGCTGCAGGCTCGAGCCAATATCTTGATCATGTTTCTCCAAACCAGGCAAGGTTTTCTTTACTTGGGTTTCCTTTTTGATCATTAATTGTTTATTCCTAAATAGTCATAGAGATTGAGTTTTATATAATTGCAGAACATGTTGAAGAAATACAGAAATCCAAGAGCCTGTGTAGGATGTAAAATGGTCCTTTCGTTTAAGACGGCAGAGAAAATGAAAGCTCTGATTCCCGGAGATCAGTTATTGTGTAAATCTTGTTCAAGGGTATGTAATTTTTTTGCTATGCTCCTTGTTCAGTTTCAGTTCCATGAACTCAAAACTAACTATCCTTGCAGCTGACAAAACCAAAACAGGTTTGTGGGATATGCAAGAAGATATGGAACCATTTGGATAGTCAGAGCTGGGTAATAAAACATACAAATTTATGTTATATTTGTAGTGTAGAATCACCTAATGTTTTCTGTAATTTTACTGTTTGATTAAATATGGTGATTCAGGTGCGTTGTGATGGGTGTAAAGTATGGATTCACTCAGCGTGCGATCAAATATCACGCAAGCATTTTAAGGTACATGGATATGTTGATCGTTGTCAAGGTTTATCATTCCCAGTTACTTTCATGTATTAAGATCAATTTCATTTGTTAATTCTGAAGGATATGGGGGAAACAGATTACTACTGTCCCACATGCAGAACAAAATTTAACTTTGAGCTATCAGATTCAGAAAAGCAAGACTCAAAATCCAAGTAGATTTTCTTTCCCTCCATCTGTTATTGTTAATTCTTAATATCAATTGAACTGCGAACACCAAATTATAAATTTGAAAATTATCTGGTATAGACTTGGCAAAAACAATGCCCCGATGGTGCTTCCTGATAAGGTTATCGTCGTATGTTGTGGAGTTGAAGGCATATATTTTCCAAGCCTTCATTTGTAAGCCGTCACTATTTTATCTCTATTTCACATTGTTTATATTTTTACTGCCTATTAAACTCTAACTTATCAGTGTTTTAGGTATCTTTGTTGAAATAGTTATAGAGAAATCTTACTCCATTTGGTTTATTTACAGAGTCGTATGTAAATGTGGATCTTGTGGGCCTGAAAGGAAAGCACTTAGTGAATGGGAAAGGCATACTGGTTCAAAAGCAAAAAACTGGAGGACTAGTGTCAAAGTGAAAAGCTCCAAGCTGCCTCTAGAAGAATGGGTTTGTTCATATTTTCTTTGTTTCTCTTTAGGGATATATGATATGATGTCTTTCTTTTATGTTTTTCCAATCAATTACAAAAATATTGAATGCCATATTCCTTCATACTGCAGATGATGAAATTAGCAGAGTTCCACGCAAATGCTACTGCAGTAAAACCTCCTAAACGACCTTCTATAAAGCAGAAAAAGCAGAGGTTGCTTTCCTTTCTTAAAGGTATTAAGCAATTTCGAATCTCAGAACCTATCCAAAAGTTTCTTCTGCGTTATAAGCTGCTTATCTTGGTTTGTTACTTTCGTTCACTATTGGCAGAAAAGTATGAGCCGGTCAACGTTAAGTGGACAACGGAGCGATGTGCAGTTTGCAGATGGGTTGAAGATTGGGACTACAACAAGATCATTATCTGCAACAGGTGCTGTTCTAAAATGTGTTGTTTCTCTAAAGTTTTCCGACAAATCATAGACTTTGATTGAAAAGCATTATTTTGTGCATATCGTAAACTTTGAGCATGCTTGATCTGACGTTTCCAATATCTTCTATCTTTGGATCGACTTGCATCTCTTGTAAAATTGAAGTTCGTTGCTGTTATTATTAACAAAATTATTTCTTTTTATATTTGCGGGAAAAATATCTGATTTGTGATGAATTATTCCGGTATCATTGAATATTTTTTTGTCTGCTGTTCCTTTTTCTCTTCAGATGTCAAATAGCAGTTCATCAGGAATGCTATGGGACGAGAAATGTTCGCGACTTCACATCATGGGTCTGCAAAGCCTGCGAGACACCTGAGATCAAACGAGAGTGTTGCCTTTGTCCTGTAAAAGGCATGTCTTTCCATTTTGCGTTTCTTATTTGGTGAAAGCATATTTAACATGGTCTTATCTTATTTTACTGTTCCTGATGGCACCTGTGCATATTACTTAAAGAGCTTATTTGGCCATGTATTCCCCTCCAAACTTTTAGTTTCATCGAGAATTTCACAATGTTGTCTGTCAACTAAACTTGCCTATTTCTGTGTACTGATAAATAGGAGGTGCATTGAAGCCAACTGATGTGGGTACACTGTGGGTTCACGTGACATGTGCTTGGTTTCAACCTGAAGTATGTTTTGCAAGTGAAGAAAAAATGGAACCAGCTTTGGGTATATTGAGTATTCCATCAAGTAATTTTGTGAAGGTGAATACGTGATTCCTAGATCTCATATTTGTTCCCATGGATACTTGTTTCACTATATGCAAAACTAAAGAAAGCTGGAAACCTTTTCCTGTTTTTGATAAATTCCAGATTTGTGTAATATGCAAGCAAATACATGGCTCATGCACTCAGTGCTGCAAGTGCTCTACATATTATCATGCGATGTGTGCTTCCCGAGCAGGGTATAGAATGGAGGTAAACCATAATATTTCTGACTTTTCCTTGTTCCATAAGAAGTTCTTTATTATCTGACTCCCGCATGACCAGTACAGAATCATATTGCTGCAACATTTTGTTTATGAACTATGTTCAATCTCTAAGATTATAACTTTTTTTATTTGGTAATATTTGCACATTGTGATTGTAGTTGCACTGCTTGGAGAAAAATGGTCGACAGATAACAAAGATGGTGTCCTATTGTTCTTATCACAGGTAAATGCTCTCAGTACCTTGTTTGCAAAATCCTTTCCATCTGATTTTGGGTTATGATTTTTGTTTTCTCTGCTGTTTTTGGTGTAGGGCTCCGAATCCAGATACTGTGTTAATTATACAAACGCCTTCAGGGGTCTTTTCTGCAAAAAGTCTTGTTCAAAACAAGAAGAAAACGGGGTCTAGGCTTATTTTAGCAAATAGAGAAGAAGTTGAAGAGTCCGCCGCAGAGGATACCATTCCAATTGATCCATTTTCATCTGCTCGTTGTCGACTATATAAAAGAAAGGTTAATAGCAAGAAGGTATTTTGTTGTATCTTCAAAAATTCTGTATGCATTGGTTAAAAACCCTTCTGTTTGGTAGACTGATCCATTATGTGGTTGTTTGTGATTTATAGAGGAAAAAACAAGAGGGTATTCCTCACTACACAGGAGGACCACGATATCATCCTTCAGCAGCGATCCAAACTCTGAACACATTCAGGGTAAGAAAAATCCGTTATGTAGTGCCAATTAACATAATGTACCAGGAAAAATTTGGGACTGAGTCTTTTTGTTAAATATAATGTGTAGCATGTGGCAGAAGAACCCAAAACATTTTCCTCATTCAGGGAACGGCTTCACCACTTGCAGGTATGCATCCCCTGAAAGAGATTTTATATATGTAGCTGTATCTTGTTGTATTAATATCTTACGATCGTTTTGTCTTGTGACAGAGGACAGAAATGGATCGGGTTTGCTTTGGTCGATCTGGTATACATGGATGGGGCCTTTTCGCAAGAAGAAATATTCAAGAAGGAGAAATGGTAGGCAGATCCATCTGAACATACTTCTAAAAAGAAGGGAATCAATTTCCTTTCCTCTGTCATGTTGAAGAATGTTGAAATATAATCCCTTTTTTTAGGTTCTTGAATACCGGGGGGAACAAGTGAGAGGAATCATTGCAGACTTAAGGGAAGCAAGATATCGTAAGGAAGGCAAGGATTGCTATGTGAGTTGAAGCCAATTTTTCCTTGCGTAAGTCGGTCTTAACATTGGTTGTAAAAATGGATTTCTGAAACTTTAGCTTTGTTATAAATATGTTGCAGCTGTTTAAGATTAGTGAGGAAGTAGTGGTGGATGCTACAGAAAAAGGGAATATAGCTCGACTAATAAACCATTCGGTAAGCAATCCATCATGTGTATAAAATTGAGTGTTTTTGTTTGTTTACCAACAAACAGGTTCTTGAGTCTGAAAACTTTGGTGTGTTGTTTGCTGCAGTGTATGCCAAATTGCTATGCAAGGATCATGAGTGTAGGAGATGATGAAAGTCGTATTGTTCTGATTGCCAAGACCACGGTAGCCTCTGGCGAGGAGTTAACGTATGCACATCACTCTCTTGAACACGATTAAAGTAATCACCCTTCGATTCATTGAATATGACATGGTTGTGTGTTATTGCAGATATGATTACCTTTTTGATCCAGATGAGCCAGATGAATTCAAAGTGCCTTGTCAATGTAAGTCCACCAACTGCAGAAAATTCATGAATTAGAGAGTTTTATGTAGCTGCTCTTACAAATAAGAAGAAGAAGAAGCCAGGCCATTGTTTTGTCCTCCATACAACTAACCCAGGAACCTGTTGCTCTCCACACCTGAATAGGAAGATTGTAGAGCTCAAAGCTGATGAAACTTATGAATAAGACACTTCTTCTAAGCTCCAAGGGATTTGTTTTGTAGGTAGAGACTAGAGAGAAGTTTGTAGCTAATTTGCCATTAATGTATAGCTAATTTCCAAAACCTTTTCGAATTTAGGGTTTCAATTTGTACTCAAAAGCTCAAAATAGCAAAATAGAAAGACACTGCAAATCAATTTTGTTTTTCTAATGTTATTTCTTTTATTATTTCTTTCGGCACGAAATGAGTAAAGATGGCACAAAAAGAACATGAGAAGAAAATAAAGCAATGAATTTTGAGAAGAAAAAATTGCATTGGAAGTAAAAGATATTAAGAAAACAAAACAGAATGAGATGGAAATATAGAAATGTCTTAATGTGTACTTTGAGGAGAATGATGTATCCGACTTATTACTGACTCATCAGATTCATGAACTTGAACTAATGGTTCGGTTACCTTCGGAGATACATCCCCAACAACTACACTTCCATCTCCTTCCCCATCCTCGTCACCAGCTTCCTTCTTCTCTTCTACTTCTCCCATGTTCTCATCTCCAGATAAATCTTTCCGCTCATCGACGTCCATAGTCACTAGAGCCGGTGAAGCTACTGTCAAGGTAACTGGATCACCTTCTGAGACACCATCAAGCTCAGGAGCTGTCTCCATTGTTTGGTCTACACCACCTCCATCATCTGGCTTTGTCTCTTGCTCATCAACTTCAATGTGGTCTGCAGCCACAGCTTGCTCATTGTCTTCAATGTCATTTGACACCATAGCTTTCAGGGCCTCAGGTGACTTTTCTGGGTTGGGAGACGAAGATCCTGCGTCTTGTGTTTCTATCTCCATTTTGGTACCAACATGTGAGGACACATTTTGCACTTCATTTTGGGATGTGTCTGAATCAGACAGCTCGGCAATTTTCACATCTGGTGTCTCGATTGAAGTAATTCCTTTGATTGCATCATTCAGATCATCATTGTTTTCGACTTTAGCCAAATATGATGGAGAGACTTGAGGAGGTTCATGATTTTTGACATTTGGAAGACCCTTTATTTCAAATCTTTGCTCCTTGTAGAAGTCCATAGCTATCTGCAAGTGGGAAGATCACATTAATGTATCACCATATGTCTCGAATAGCCAGGAGCTACTACCAAAGTTCCTTGTCTTAGGCATTACCTGAAATACTGTATTGTTTTGAGATGGAAACAGTGAAAGAGCCATTAACGAAGTACTGTTGCTTTTGGACACTCTCTTCCCACCTTCCTGTCATTTAAAGGATATAGAGATATGAGACAAAATTGACAAAGTTGTACACAAACAGAATGATTGATGTCTTAAGTCTCAGGATTAAAGAATTTACCTTGAGATTTACAAACACGGCAGTTCCGTCATCAATTCTTACATGTTCTTCACCCATCAATAAGCTAATGCATTTAAGCAGCTCGGGGTCAGCAAGTCCTGCCGATATATCAAGCTTTGAGAGATAATGCCGGCAATAACGTTCAGTGTTATCAATTGTTTCTGAAACAAGATCTTCAGCTGCAACTTCCGCCATCACTTTAGGAGAATTTGCATGCAGTTCTTTTGCTGGAGATGTTAGATTTGACCCAGCTTCAACGCTTTTTGCCCTGTTATTATCAGAGTGGCTTGTTTGACCGCCAAGCGACTCATCATCAGCAACCTGAGCAGAGTTATCATCTTTAACAGACATTGATGAGACTTCCAAGCTCGCATCTCCATTTCGATTTTTCCATTCATCTGCACCAGATTCCCAGCCCCGGCCTTGCATTCGCCTGTTATGGTCCCACTCAGATCCTCCATACATGTTAGATTCATCCCTGAAAACACTGTTACTCATATCCCCAAAATAACCATGCATGTGAGAAGCACCTGAGGCATCCATCATATTCTGCCACCCGAGCGGACGCATGTGGCTAGAGAACCTCTCAGCATCAGGTATATGGTATTGGATTCCCTGATGGTTCATTTCCATCGAAGGCCTCACCCCAAAGATAGATGGAGATGGGAATTGTGGCATCATAGTTTGGAAACCACCATGAGGTGGAACATGTTGAAATGGAATATATCCATTTGGAAGAGGAGATGGCCAGCTTGGGACACCTCTCCACATATTACCTTGCCCTCTTCCTATCATCGCATCTACGCCTCTCTTATAACGCCCACCGGTGTTGATCCTGTTGTCTTCTTCTCGAGGGCCCACTCTAGGACTACTAATGCCACTCCTAGACTCGGGTCGTGGAGGGAAAGAAGAATTATTCTGGTTGGCTTTGTTGTTAAACGATAATTCTCCCTGTGACGCCTCATCTACCAGATGCCTTTCCTCCTCAGTTGCTGAAAAATCCCTGCTGTTGTTCCTATGACCTGTTTCTTCAACCTCAAGACTCCGTCTTCCACCACCCCGATTATTGTATCTCCGGTCAAGACTAGTCGCAGAGGGAGATCTGTCAACCATTGTTCGGGGTGAAGCTTTTGCAGCAGAGGACCTTTCACCGGGGAACTCGCCCAAAACACCATCTTCCATCTTTGCTGTTTTCTCAGAAACTTTATGTCTTATACCTCTCTCTGATCCACCAGACAGTTCAGCCGCCTCCCTGGAAGAACCACCTTTGGTTATCTGATCCGACACATTCCTGTTTCACCATAACAAAAGTTTTGATCAAAATCTCAAATTTCAATCTTCTTCAAAAACTAACCATACACTTTAAAATCTGTAATTCAAACAGTAGCCCAAATCTCCATTAGAGAAACAAGTCCACAAATCAAAACATTAAAATTCCAAAGATAGCACGCAGAACGTTTCCAAGTACACAAAGCACCAATCACAACAATGGAATAGACAAATCATACCCATTTTCTTCTTGAACCACCGAACTGGAAAGTTGACGCTCTGATCTAATCATATCACCATCAGCCTCTGCTCTGCTACTTCTAGAGCCCAAGGTCACATCCTGATAATCCTGATAATCTGGAGACCTCCTACCTTCCCTCCTATCCTTATACCGACCACTTTGATCATCTAGACGCGACACATCACGATCATTATCCCTTTCACGGTCACTTTTACTCCGTTTTCCATCATGATAGTAGTCACGACTCCGGTCTTTTTCTCTGTCATGGGTCCTGTCCCTGTCATGATCCCTGTCCCGATCTCTACTCCTATCACGGTCCCAATCTCGTTCATGGTAACGATCATGCTCATAATCCCGACGATCGCGATCACGTTCCCGATCCCTATCACGGTCCCTTTCTCGCTCGTAGTCACGATCACGATCCCGATCCCGAACTCGGTCACGGTCCCGTTCAGATCGATCACTTTCTCTCTCATAGTCTCGATTGCGTTCACGGTCATGATAGCCATCAAGTTCACTGTCAGGTTCATGACCATGGTCATTATCCTGCAATTTAGATTTTTTTTTACTATCATCTCGGAGGAGCTTTTCATCAGACTTAGGGTGTTCTTTAGTAGGTCGTTCATCTCTCTGCTTGTCACCTTTCTGTTTGATGTCCTCTTCCTTGTCTTCCCGATGTTTATCTCTTTTCTCTCCTTTCTGCTTTCCATCTTTAATGTAATCATCTAGCCTATCACCAACATCATCACTGTTATCTTGATGCTTGTCTCCAGTACCATGATCATCCCTCTTACGCCTTGATCGCTTCTCAGTATAATTTTCGGTACCAGGACTCCTTGCATGATCCTGAGCTTTTGATTCTGAATCCAAAAGAAAAGAAAGTGATTAGCAAACCCAATGCAAAAACTATTTTGCAGCTTTCTAAACTATCCAATAAATAATTGAGACATCTTTACCAAATATACCTACGAGAAGTTATCAAATTAACATATATTTTACCAGTTAAATGCAGCCTCGAACTCTAATATAATAGCAAGTAAAGCGGCTACTAACTCCATTTATCTTGGAAAATGGCAGCAGAATAGAAGCAACGTGTAAAAATACTGAAAATGTCAATGACAAAAACTACTTCAAAAGTCTACACTTATAAATACAAAGATGCTAGATCCCAATTCTTAGGAGAAGGCATCTACATTCGTCTTCCAGTAAGCTTTATACTTCATTTCCAAATCCAACAATGGGCAACCAGAAACATGTTTGGCATAGAATAACAAGTCTCAAAAACAACTTCATAGATAAGAACTCAAGTCAATTAAACCAAAAGAACAATCTTTCGAAACAACACTACTAAAGGCAATGTGATCATTTTCAAGGTTCCTACGAATCAAAACATTTGAATCAGGTCAAGATATCTTACCAGGCTTATCAGAAGCACCCTTAGATTTATGATGATCATCACCATCATAAAACTTGTCATTTTTCCCTTCTTTATACTTCCTATCCTTATCCCGATCCCTCTCCTTGTCAGACTCTTTACTCTCCCTTCTACTAGACTCTCTATGCTTGCCATCACTTTTACCACTACTCTTCTTCGTCTCCTCCCCATCCCCTTCATCTCTCCTCCTACTCTTCTCACTAGACGCCTTAGTCTTCTTCGAAGACTCACCTTTGTCATCATCTTTCCCATTCCACCTATCACTACCACTATCACCACTCTTCCCTTTCCTACGCTTGGACGAAGAAGAAGTATACTCCTCATAATACTCACCATTAACCGAATCATAATACTCTTTACGCTTATCACCAGAACCAGACTCCTTTGAAACCCTAACACTAGCACTCTCATCTTTACTCTTCTTCTCCTTCAAACTCGACTCTTTCTCCGAATCCGAATACTCCTTCGCCGCATCCTTATGCTTACTCGATTTATGCCTCGTACTCCTCGGCATCTTCCCTCACAAATCTCAGAAACAAAACCCCCCAAAAATCGATTTCAAACCCTAGATATATAAAAAAAAACACCAGACGGAGGTTTTTATGAGACTTTTGATTTTGATTTGATCTTACACCGTATATAATACAAAAAAAATACAAGACTCCGATTTGGTTGATCGCCGCCGCCGGCGAGATTTAATTGGAGAAATTTACGAAAGCACCACGGAGCGGGAGATATATAGAGGAGGAGATAGAGATAGAGAGAGAGAGAGAGGCGAGGCTTAATGCCCTTTCAATGTTGAAAACGAGAAACTGTATTTTTTTTTTTTCAGACAAGGGGAAGACTAAAGGGATAAATTTTGTTAATGGCTATATTAGCCTCTGATCGTGGGTGTTATTTACGTTTTTATGCCACTGGGTTATCAGATCGAATTTTGCTTTCTTCGTCCGGTTTTTTGGTAAAAAGTAGTGCGTCCTTCGGTTATTTCTCGCTAGTGCCACGTCACACGATTCAAAAAACTGGATACAGCTGGAGCTCATTAAGCCCACTAAAGGCCCATTGAGAAGTACGGTTTATGGTTTCGGCTATTTCTTGCTCCCCCGTCAAGTGACTAAGAACAAGAGTCCAATAAAGGCCCATTAAGGAGGATGTGAGTTAAGAAGGCCCAAAGAGTTTTTGTTTTTTTGGGGGTGAGAGATATTTTTGAAGGAGAAAGGAAGAGGCGGAGGTAGACGTGGGTCGACCTCGAGGCGCGATGCCTCAGGCGTACTTCATCACGCAACTCTCACGAGCCACTTTGTCCTTATATACAATTTTCGTCTAATTAAGAAAGACCAAATTTTTGAATGTGAAGTTGCCTTCTTCCTTCGTCTCTCCAGATCCCTTTCTCTCTCTCTCTCTCTCTCTCTCTCTCTGTTTGATCGGTAAGCTTTTCATTTCGTGTGTAAATGATTGACCAATGATTGTTTGAAGAATCAAGATGTTCACGTAATCTCCATTTTACCACTGGTTTCTTGTGTAAAGATATTGAATTTCTTGATTAGTTGGATTTTAGTGTTGGTGAATTGAGTTTCCTATAATAGTAATGTCAAACTAGCTGTGTTTTTTGGTTATATATGTAATGGGTTTGATTAAAGTTGAGTACTTTTGAATTTATATGTAGAGGGTTTTTGTTGGATGGCACTCTGTGGTGTTTGCTCGACTCCAAATCTACCGAATTTGCAAGTATTGCGTAACTCCAGCATTGGTTTGAAACGAAATAGTAGTCTATGGCAGCCCACAAGTTCGTTTTCTGCAAAGCCTGTCAAGTTTCATTGTTCATCTTCACTAAAACCTTTGTCGTCTGATGTGGAGGAGATAGACGAGGATGTTCAGAATAGTCCTTCCGTTTCTGTGGAAGATGGATCAGCACATGTGAAGCAGTTCATGTGGTCTGATTTTAAGATTCTTGATCGTGTTAGCATTGGTCATGGCGGCAGGGTATTTAACCAAGTCTATGTTTTCTATGTTGGTTTATGATTTGTCTCTGTTTATCTGATTGACTTTACTTCCTTTTTTGCAGGCGGATGAGCTTGTCTTTGAAGCTATAGTTCAGGTTCCAGATAGGTCAGTATCTACTTCAAATGTATTTCAAGATTACAAGATGATTATTTCAGGGCTTCATCTGTGGTGCTTCAATTTCACAGCCCTTTGTTTAACCAAGGAGTTGTCCTTCGGAAATTGAATACCACTCGAGCTCAAAAAAGGGGAAGAAGAGCCATTGAAGTTCGTCCTACTTTTCGGTTTCTTTTGTTGCTTATTGCAATCTCTTCAGGATGGTAACCAGATTTTACTACTTGCAGGTATTGAAAAAGCTAGTTCGTCGTAGGCTTCTGTACCATTCTTACTCAATGCAAGTTCACGGTTATATCTCCAATACCTTGAGTGATGATCCCTACTCATTTACCCTCGTACATGGGGTAAGTACCTTAAAATGACGCAGATATACTGTTTAGATATTGGTTTCTACCATTCATTAATCTTTATCTCTTCTTGTAGTGCCATGGAAGTTTCTCGATTAGACACTGGCTTCAACAGTCTGATTGGCTTCCAACATTAGAAGCTACTCTTGCATTAGATGAAGAATCCTTCAGAAGGGTGGGGGATGATACAACTGGAGGGCCTGCAGTTTCAAGGCAATTAAGACTAATCCGTATACTAATGAGAGATATTTTAATCGGAGTATGTATTGTCTCCTTCAAGAAAGCATAGTACTTCATTCTTTTTTTCATGATTTTCTTAACATGTTTTTTGGTGGTCTTTAATTTAAAGGTAAATTACTTGCATAGTCATGGTCTTGCTCACACAGAACTGAGGCTGGAAAATGTACATATCAGCCCTGTGGATAGACATATCAAGGTTAGTATATATATACTTTCAGTGGTGAAGTTTGATTATTAGGCTAACTTATTGCATAATGTTTTGTATCTTTCAATTAATTTGAAATTTTCTTTTTCTTATTTATAGGTCGGGATTCTGGGAAATGCTGCTGACTTTTACGGGGATGGTGCAAGTTCTAGCAGCGCTTACAGTACCATGGACAGAAGACAAATGATGATAGCATTTGACATGAGGTATTTTGAGATGAGATGCTAATTGTAATTCTGTTTGTTTACATTACTAAGCCTAATTTTTCATTTCCTTTGTATGGTCATAGATGTGTTGGATTCATGATGGCAAAAATGGTACTTCAAGAACTGATGGATCCATTAGTCTTTGCGAAATTGAAGTCTTTCCTGGCAAAGGTATTTTACTGGACTACAGAGTAGGTTCGATGTAATTATCAATGGATGAGTTTGATGTTACAAACTTATGTTGTTCGTTCATATATTCTTCTAAATGTATATTTAGGGGAATGATCCTTCCTCGCTACGGGAATTCTTTGTGACGATACTCAATCCAAACTCGGAATCTGGAAATACAGGAATTCAAGTAAGTACTCAGAGCTATGTGCTATCTTGCACTTCTCAGTATAATTGCTAGCTCTTTCACTTGTCTTGATATAAAACAGTTACTTATCATCGCCCTATATTTGCTGTCAGATACTTGATCGAAACTGGGGAGCAGGTTGGCACCTTTTATCTTCTTTAATTGCAACCAGACCCTCTAAAAGAATAAGGTAACAGAATATAAGTGCACGATAATATTACCAATTTATAGAGACGTTAACTGGGGTAAGAACTAAGAAGTTACATTGAAATAATCTGTTGGTGTTTGGTGCAGTTGCTTGGATGCGCTTAAGCATCCCTTTCTATGTGGACCAAGATGGCGCGTTTCCCCATCAATGGATATCATCAGATGGGGTCTTGGGTCAACCGCTGTAAAGATTTCAGAAGAATACATTTATCGCATGCCTCAGGTATATATGAGATATTTTGCTGTTGGTTTAATAAGTTCGAACCTTTATTCCCAGTCTCCTAACTAAAGAAACAAATCTTTTGCAGCGCCAAAGACTTGCTCACTTCATTGGACTAATGGAGATGCTAAATCCTTATCCAAAACCAAACGTATGAATTACAACTCTCATGATCCTTACGCTTTGATGTATTACACCTTTAATGTGTTATATTTAGTGAAAAAATGTGGTTTAATCTCTTGTTTAAACACAGTGTTGGTTGGAGCTTTTACCGGGAAGATGGCGTCTGTTATACTCAACCGGAAGGCACATAGGTCTAACTCTGCGTCAGCCCTCTACACGAGCCTTAATAGGCAGTGTTCATTTAACAATAGCCCAAGCTTCAAAAGCAAGCAACATGTCACTTTCCTTTGCCTCTGATATTGGCTTCACTGCCATAACCAGCAAAGACTGGCCACACAACAAAAGCGGCGCCACCGGGAAATTACAAACAATCTCCCAGTTCAGACTAGTAGCCGGAAAGAGACTTTATCTCAAAGAAGAAAAAAAGAACAT
The DNA here is from genome assembly GCF_000375325.1 of Capsella rubella. Classification (NCBI taxonomy): domain Eukaryota; kingdom Viridiplantae; phylum Streptophyta; class Magnoliopsida; order Brassicales; family Brassicaceae; genus Capsella; species Capsella rubella. Next base: position 7,729,148 of record NW_006238916.1, read on the forward strand.
TGGTAAGTTCTCAATGGGCGAACCAGATGCAGAAGAAGGTTTAGCTGAGAAGCTTGAAACCGAGAAATGGAAAAAAGTAGTGCCCTTTAAAGAGTTCCCGTCGAGTCTTCCTGTAGCAAAACTAGTCTCTGGAGAGATTGAAGTAACAATGAACATGAATGATCGTATAGAATCGCCTGAGACTGTGATAGGAGAAGTTAGAAACCAGATACCGCAGGAAATGTTTGATCTTTCTAAGCTAGTGTGTGGGACTTATATAGACAGTAGGTTACTTGTACTTAGGTGTGTGAATGGTTCAGCATTGTTGTTCACAAGGTCTAGCTTGGACCATAAGTCTATGTAGCCACTTGGCTCGGTTCTTATGTATATAACAAAGAAAGGATCATTCTTTTTAGAACGAAAACCGTGTAGTCAGTCTCTCTGTATGTTGTGGTAATGTTTACTTGTTGATTGAGATTTTAATAAGAGCCTTTTAGTAAAATCCCATGATTTTTTATACGTATTAATAAAGTGTGATTTAATCAAATCATGAAGGTACTACTATGTCATGATTGAAACATAAACACAATGATTTGCAAGACATCTGTCTAAAGATTTGTCCTGCATTATATTGTTAAACAATTTCGTAGAATCTTAACTTTATTATTTCTAATATTCCAATAATAATGATACTTCTTATAATTTTATTAATTTCGTAAAGGTGAGCATCCACAAAAACAAAGTATCAAAGTACTTATAAGAATTTTTAATTGTATAGAATTTTTATTTTTTTTTTGTTATTCTAATATGCTCTTAACTTTTTTGTCCAAATCTAATGATGCATGGAGATTTAAAGATAGAAATGATACTATGATTTCGAATATTTTGGGAGTGTAAATTTTACTGTTTAAATTTTGATAAGCTTATCAAAATTTTCAAGAAAAGGAGAATATGTTTTTGTTTTTTACAGCAAGTGTGAAGAAACACGTGTTGTAGTCCACCAAACATGGTCTATCAAGGGGACATGATTCTTGATTTCTTTCATACTATCAAATAGGCCTATACTATTTACTGTATTTAAATTGAAAAAAAATAACCTTAAAACATACTATACTAAAATGCAAAAGTTTATATACAGCTCTAAAACTAAACATACATAGAAAGAGAATACACAATAACTAAGAGTTAAGTAAAGAGACAAAGTTCCAAGAAATGCAGTTTATATAGTTAAATTATAAGGGGAGACAGGGGCCGAGGGGGGGCCTATAGGGAGAGAGCTTTTGACCCTTAGAATCTGTGAAAGGAGAAGAAAGAACAACATGTGGCCATTGATTGATTACAAAGACTCCTCAACTATCCAAATGGCCACATTTGACTCTTCTCCCCCATTCTCTTACTCCAAAAACAAAAACAAACAATACCTTCCAAAACAAGAAGAAGAAATAATTCATTTTTATTGCCAAATGGCTCGTCATGGTCTCCACTATCCCCGACACATTGACATGACCAAGGTTCGATTCTTCATCTTTCACTAAACGTGGCAAAAACTATGGTTTCTCTCGTTTTGGGACTTCGTTGTATTCATGGAATGCATTATTATTCCATTGATACAGGATTTGATGTTCTTTACTTGGACTTGACAACAACAACCCAAAAAAAAACGTTACACTTTAGTTTTGAATAAATCGTTTTTGATATCCTTGTCATCTAGCTTCTGTTTTTTTTATTTGAACTTGGAAATGATTCTAGTTAGAATGAAACGTGATCAAATGTTTTATTCAGTGTCATTCCACTTCTATCGTTTACCTTGGGATTTTCTAGTTAAGAGTCTGCGGTTGTAAGGGAAACAAATCAATTCAATATGATCTAGTGTGATAGTGGAGCTAAAATCTTAAGGAAATCATTGGACTACAATGATTTGGATTAAACAAATTAATTAACTAACGAGGATAAGAGTTTAATGAGATTAGTAGTACCTAATGGTAGCTAGTGTTGTAAGATATATAAAGTCCAAAAAACATAAGAGAAAGCATAAGTAATTGATTAAATAAGGAATTGGGAAATATAAGATTACGACGCACACATGTGAAGCGGAGGAGCACATGGACGCACAAAATGGTTCGTTGGCCTCAATCTGCTCCGAGAAGTCGCGTCTCTTCTCTCTTAGTATTATTCTATTGGCAAGTGCTAATTTGCTTCTGTTGTCTGTCTTACTTGTCTTTATAAATTATATGACTAATGCTCGATGATTTTGTCTTGTTCATCTTGGTAAATCTTGTTAAATCAAGATAACATTTGCACAAATACTTGTTGAGTTAGGCAGATCGATAAAGACAGTTGGTAATACAATACTTCTAACAGTTCAGTGAAACACGAGACAAATAGTGTTTAATAGGTAAGTTTTGTTTTTGTGTGAAAAAAGATATATCGATTTGAATTCTATATACTCTTTTCTAGTAGTATGAAGTTATCATCAATCAACGAAAAGGTATGAAAAAGACAGCTAACATTTTCTAGACAGCTAATTAACATTTTCTAAACACTCGTTGAATGTTACATGCTAGCCTAATTAATGTGCATACAAAAATTTATTGGACTCAAAACTTCTATTTCAAGCAAAGGCGAGTTTATGTTATTCATACAAATTTTAATCTATATAGAAACCGACCTACTCTGTACTTTGTTTTGTTTTTTCTAATTTTAAATAATTTTTCTATAAAAAAATATTACTATTACTCATATAAGTCATGAAAACAAATCAAATTATTTAATTAGGTTTAGAAAAAAGTGAATATAATTAATTGTGGTGCAGCACGAGACGCTGCATAGCGTCAAAACGACAGTTGATCAGTTTGAAGTTGTATATTGGGAATTAACAAATGAGATCAAAAAAACTATGCTGTCTATTTGAATAAACAAACTCAAGCATTAATTTATTTTATTCCACTAGTTTATTTTTTAGTCAGAAGCTAACTTTTTATTAATTACGTTAATCCGGTCAAATGCATAATTTATTTGCTTATTTACTGCTCCTTTGGCACGATGACAGTTTTAAAAGTATAGTATAGAAGTCTGTAAAGCTTGCTTAAATAATTGATTGTGTTTATATTTTTATTGGTCAAAAATTATAATGTTTTATCGTAATCATGGAAACGTATTACTATAGGGCACAACAACTCATAACCATTGGATGCATTAAAACAAAAAGATGAGAAATATAATATTAATTATTTAGAAAACGTATGTTTTTTTATAGTTGTATTAGCAATTATTTTGCCATTTTTTTGTATAGGATCATATATTAAGATTGTTAAGGTCTCCTAGCTTTATCGTTTTATTTGTGAAGTGCATATTTTAAACTTCTATAACTTATCTTGTATGATTCACTTTGATTTTTGAGTAATTATGTCTTCTAACTTCATATAATTTTGCAAAATGCAGTCATATTAGTCATGTGAACTACATAATGACCAAAAACTGTACGTATCTCAGCAAATCAAAGAATTAAATAAAAAATAAACATTGCACTTAAGATTGTTGGTTTAATAAAAGGAAATATACTTTTGAATTGTGCGTTCCACTTTCACGAGATAACAAATTACTATAAAAACACCTCTCGATGTACACGATATGGAAAGAGCGCAACTCCAGACTTCACAACAACACCTCTCGTCCTCCTTCGGTTCTAATCAAGGAAATCAAGACTCTCCTCAGATGTCATCTACATCCTCTGGCACGTGCTCAGCGAATTATTCCTCCTGCAATCTCTGTTTTGGCTACTTGGTTTCTTGTATTCCAGTAGCTTTCTTGGCTTTTAGCATTGAAATGTTTCTTTTTTGTTGTAGGTGTCTTCTCGTTTATGAGACAATGAATTGTAATCTCTCCATGCTTTTGACTTTTTTTAATGAAGGTAAGTTTCTAAAGGAAAAAAAAAAAAAAAAAAAATATTATAAAAAAAAAGAAGTTGAAAAGTCTAATAAGAAGACTACCACTTACCAACTATCATTATGCATATGTGTTGTGTTTGTGTTGTGTGGCCTTGTGTTTAGTGGAATTGGAATCTTTAAACATTTAAAAAAAACGATTAATAATTACAACGAACAACTCATTAGATTCACTTCTTCATGATGGCTTCTTATATCATCATTACATTTGACTCTGTTTTTATTAAAAATGTTAATTGTAGGATCAAGGAAAGAAAAGAAATTTTTTCATAATGTTTGGATCGTGTGTGTTTCCCTTGGGTGCGAATGCTTAACTGTTCATTCTGGTCTTATGGTATATGATCGAAGGCTCTTGTAGAGAATGTGTAACATTGTAATTAAGGTCTTTTATGTCTTTTAGTAATTCCTAGCTAGGCTCATTGTATCTTACTATATATACTTGTAATTAACCTATCAATACAATCAAGCTTCTCATCATACATGGTATCAGAGCCGTCTCGATCCTAAATACCTAAACACAAAAAAAAAAAAAAAAAAAACTTTTCTTTTCTCCTCACACGCAGTCATGTCTTCCAGCACTGGCGTCTCTCCCCAACCACAAGTGGCCGATGCCATTCCAGTCAATAACCAACAACTCCTTCATGTTAACATGATGAACGTTACCAAGTTGTCTCACACTAACTACCTCATGTGGAAGCTGCAAGTGAGAGCTCTTGTCGCTGGCTATGGCCTTGTTGGCCATCTTGAAGACCCGACGGAAGCACCACCGGTGACACTCACAACCAATGGCGTCACCTCTCCAAATCCAGCCTTTTCACTGTGGCAACGTCAAGATCAGCTGCTATACAGTGCCTTGCTTGGCTCGATCTCCTTAAGTGTCCAGTCCACACTCACACAAACAACCTTGGCTTCTGAAATATGGAGCACTCTCGCAGAGATCTATGGCAAACCAAGTCGTGGCCATGTCAGACAATTGAAAGATAGCCTCAAGTTCATTACCAAAGGCAGCAGCACTATTGATGAGTATCTTAACACTTTCACAACCCGTTTTGATACTCTTGCTAGTTTGGAAGCACCAGTCCCTCATGATGACAAGATTGAACACATCCTTGATGGTCTACCCGAAGAATACCGTCCGATCGTTGATCAAGTTGCAAGTAAGGATGTCTCACCATCCATTGCGTATGTTCACGAACGTCTCCGCAATCATGAAGCAAAACTCCTTGCCAAAGCTGCCTCTCTACAAGCGCCAGTGACAGCCAATGTAGCTACTAGTCGCAACAACAACAATCAACAACGCTTCAGCAACAACAACTTCTCTCGTAATAACAACAATCACCAACGGTCCAGCTACAACAACAACAACACAAACACTCAACAGCCGTGGCAACCTAACTTCAGTGGGCAACAACAACAACAACAACGCAGTTTTCGTCCGTATCTTGGCAAATGCCAACTGTGTAATGTTCAAGGCCACTCGGCAAGGCGTTGTCCTCAACTTCAGAACCGTTCCGGTGCGTATGCCCCTGCTCAGTCCAGTCAGTATCAGCCGTGGCAGCCGCGTGCGAATCTTGCTCTTGGAAACGCTTACCCTTACGGCCGTGATCCGTGGGTCATGGACACTGGTGCAACGCATCATATGACTAATGATCTTGCTAATCCGTCCATCCAACAACCTTATAACGGTGGTGATGATGTGATCATAGGCGATGGTTCTCCTCTTCCTATTTCACATATTGGTTCTACTTTATTACCTTCACTCTCTCGTGATTTACAACTCCACAAAGTGCTTTATGTCCCTGATATTCACAAAAATTTGATATCGGTATATCGTCTTTGTAACGCTAATCAAGTCTCCGTTGAATTTTTCCCTGCTCACTTTCAGGTGAAGGATCTTCGTTCGGGGGCACCTCTGCTTCAAGGCAAAACCAAGAGTGAATTGTATGAGTGGCCTGTCACGAATCCTCGAGTCTCTGCCCTACTTGCTTCCTCTAGTTACAAGACAACGCTAGCTTCGTGGCATTCAAGACTTGGTCACCCTTCTCCTCCAATTTTAAACTCGCTAGTCTCAAAGTTTTCACTGCCTGTTGTTGCTTCTTCTACTTCCCAAAATTTATTTTGTTCGGATTGCCACATTAATAAGAGTCACAAACTAGCTTTTGCTGAAACTTCTATTACCTCTACCAAACCACTTCAATATTTATTCACTGATGTCTGGACCTCTCCAGTCACAGCTTTTGATAACACCAAATACTATCTCATCTTTGTTGATCATTTCACCAGATACACTTGGTTTTATCCCCTCACACAAAAATCCCAAGTTAAAGAAGTTTTCACTGTCTTCAAAGCATTAGTTGAGAATCATTTCAACACTCGGATAGTCACATTATACTCGGATAATGGTGGGGAGTATATTGCGTTGCGATCCTATCTACAAAACTGTGGCATAGCTCACTAGACTTCTCCTCCGCACACGCCGGAACACAACGGTATATCGGAACGAAAACATCGTCACATTGTTGAAACTGGTTTGTCACTGCTCTCTCATGCGTCTGTTCCTACAAAGTACTGGCCGTATGCCTTTGCGACTGCGGTCTATTTGATCAATCGACTTCCGACACCAATTCTAGCTCAACAAACTCCATACTTTAAATTGTTTGGAGTTGCTGCTAACTATCAGAAGCTCCGCATTTTTGGTTGTGAATGCTACCCTTGGCTGCGTCCGTATACAAAGCATAAACTTGAAGATCGATCCAAGACGTGCTTCTTTGTCGGGTATTCTCTTACCCAAAGCGCATATTTATGTCTTCATGTCTCCACTGGGCGTTTATATGTTTCGAGACATGTCCAGTTCAACGAGTCTAGCTTCCCCTTTCAAGGTCAGAGAACGATGGAGCCCTTGTCTACAATACACCCGGAACGTCATCTTCTACATACTTGGATTCCCGTGCCTTCTCTCACTCTCAATTCACCGGTTTTGCCTACACTAGTGCCTCCCAGCCAAGTCCTTCGCCGTGAATCACCGACGCCACCACCGCCGTCTCACTCTCCGTCGTCGATCAACCCACAGCTTGCTCCGTCGTCTCACGCACAGGTATTGTCTTCTTCCCCTAATCTCTTCGTTCCTTCTTCCTCCACAACCACTCAAAGGCCCACTGGCGAAGCCCACTTGCAAACACAACCTCACTTAAACTCAGTCACCAATGAAAGGCCCACTGGCTCAGCCCACCTACATAACTCACAACAGCCCACTCTCCAAAGGCCCACTGGTCCAACCTTAACAACAAACACGACGATGAACGATGTGGTTCATCTCTCTCCATCGTCTCCCTCCCAACGCTCATCGCTGCCTCCCTCTGGTTCACCGCCGGTCACTCCTCCCTCTCCGAGTCCGGTTCCGCACCCAAGTCCACCACCTCTCCCTGAACCTATACCCGAACCCGAATCAGCACCACAACCCGCCCTAAATCAAATTCCAAATCAAAATCAGCCTCTCAATAGCCACCAAATGACTACCAGAAGCAAGAATCAGATTCACAAACCTAATACTAAATACAGTCTCGCTATCACACGTCGCAAGTCATTTGCTCCTGAACCGAGAACGTACCGGCAAGCTCTCAATGATGATCGTTGGCGTAATGCAATGTCAGAAGAGTATAATGGACAATTAGCAAACCACACATGGGATTTGGTACCGAGATTGCCTACTCAGAATGTAGTTGGATGCAAGTGGGTGTTCAAAACAAAGATTCTTCCCTCTGGTGAACTTGACAAATACAAAGCAAGGCTTGTTGCAAAGGGTTTTCATCAAGAATATGGGTTAGATTACAAAGAAACTTTCAGTCCAATAGTTAAAGCAGTCACCATTCGGACAGTCCTTGGTCACGCTGAGAGTAACCACTGGCCTATTCGTCAACTAGATGTTAATCAAGCTTTCCTCCAAGGCACACTTAAAGAAGAGGTTTATATGGACCAGCCTCCCGGGTTTGTTGATAGAGATAAACCAGAACACGTATGTAGGTTACGCAAAGCAATCTACGGTCTCAAACAGGCTCCTCGCTCCTGGTATTTAGAGCTTCGTAATTTTCTTCTACAATCGGGTTTTCAGAATAGCTACGCTGATGCCTCGTTGTTTGTCTACTGTCATGGCTCCACTCTTTTATATATGTTGGTTTATGTTGATGACATTATTGTCACAGGCAATGATCCTGCTGCTGTTACACGCATGATTGACTGCCTCGCTACTCGTTTTTCTCTTAAGGATCAGGGTGATATCAGTTACTTTTTAGGCATTGAAGTAACACGCACCAAGAAGGGTCTCCATCTAATGCAGCGGAAGTATGTCTTAGACTTGCTACACAAGACGAATATGCTTGATTCCAAGAGTGTATCTACTCCAATGGCGTCGTCTCCTAAACTGGTTCTCAATTCGGGTACTGCTCTAAGTGATCCTTCTCAGTTCCGTATGGTTGTTGGCAGCCTCCAATATCTAGCCTTCACTAGGCCTGATATTTCATATGCTGTTAATAGACTATCTCAGTTCATGCATCGACCTACGACGGATCATTGGCAAGCTGCTAAACGTGTGTTGCGTTATCTTGCGGGTACAATGACTCATGGTGTCTTTCTTTCTTCAACTAATGCTCCTCTTTTACGTGCCTTCTCTAATGCGGATTGGGCTGGCAACACGGATGATTATGTTTCAACCAATGCATATGTGATTTATCTTGGTAATCAAGCTGTTTCATGGTCATCCAAGAAGCAGCATAGTGTTGCACGCTCTTCTACGGAAGCTGAATATCGAGCTATTGCTAATGCTTCTGCAGAGATCCGGTGGATATGTAACCTTCTCGCTGAATTACGTATTCACATTCCGTCGGCACCGGTTATCTACTGCGATAATGTAGGAGCTACATACTTGAGTGCTAATCCCGTGTTTCATTCTCGTATGAAACACATTGCCTTGGATTATCACTTTGTTCGTGAACAAGTTCAGTCGGGTGCTCTACGAGTCTCACATGTTTCATCCAAAGATCAACTCGCGGATGCCTTAACAAAACCACTCCCACGCCTGCCGTTTCTTCAAGCTTGCTCCAAGATTGGAGTCACCAAGGTCCCTCCATCTTGAGGGGGTGTGTAGAGAATGTGTAACATTGTAATTAAGGTCTTTTATGTCTTTTAGTAATCCCTAGCTAGGCTCATTGTATCTTACTATATATACTTGTAATTAACCTATCAATACAATCAAGCTTCTCATCATACAGCTCTAATAATCTGAATCCCGCTCGGAAAAAACCAAAAAAACAACCCTCGAGATTGTAAGGAGATCTCAACTATACAAGATTACAAGTCACTGCAAACATATGATTCTATAAATTTTTGATAAGATTCTATTTTTTCTTTTTAAAAAAGTATAGCTTTGTCAAGTAGACCAAGTTGTTGCAAATAAAGGTCAAAATTGATGTAGATTTTTTTTGGATTCAAGCTTTAGAAAGGTTCAACATGCCTATAAAATAATTATTCACTAATGTCATCTTTGAGTAATATAGAAATGAATATGCGGATTTTAAGAGGTGGTGTAGTTGTCAACTGTGTGTTTTTGTTTGTGTGTGGCTGCTTAAAACTAAAAATGCTTAGTTCTTTCAAGTTTTATTGCTCATATAAGATTTACCAAAAATGTATAATAAAATAGAATAGAACCAAACCAGTTTAGTTACTTATCTCTAAATGAACGTTTTTCACAAAAGTATATAAAATTTTCCAATTGCTTTTGAAATAGAATAGTCAGTGTGGGAAAGCACAAAAGTATATACTTATTAAGGTGTTCCAAAAGGGAAAAAAAAACCCTTAATATTTTTGACCAAAAAAATAAGAAACCGTAATTATTATTTTTTTAAAAATTATTGCCATGGACCTATAGTAAAGTGAATAAAAATTATATAAAATATGTACCTACATATATGAATTTACATGTTTTATTAGTGTTTATATTAGAATTTTAATTTTTAGGATTAAAATAAAATATTTGTCGTTATCCTTTTATATCTGATTCGTCAGAAATATCTGAACTACTGATGTGACTAATAAGAACTGTTGAATATATAATTTATACTTTACAGCTTTTTTATAATATTTTTCTGCCAAATTTACAGCTTTTTCCAATTTATAAAAATGTTACTTTCCGTCAATTTTCCGCATGTTAAACGTAACTTTTTTCTTTCTTTCTTTTTTGTATTTTTGACTTTAATTGCTCAATTTTTAACTTTGTGAAAAGAAGAAGAAACAAAAAAAAAAAAAAGAGTGGGAAGGAGTAAATTAAAAATGACGTCATAAATAAAGTTGTCGTTTAGATTGGTGAGGTGGACAGATTCGTAGGAATGGTCACATTGATGATACGTCTTTATAAAATGTTTGCCCATTTCTTGATGAGCTGGACAGATTCAAGATTCGAGATTCGTTTTCGTAGTTTAGGCCACACTCTCTTCGTAACTCTTTTTAAGTTGTCTTGCCTAACCTCTTCGGTCTTTTCGTCAACCACTTGTCGGAGATCTCCGACCACATGTCAAGTTATCCATCTTTATGTGTATACTCATAATCATAATGTTATTTTGTTTAGTTAACCACCATGTTAATGTAAGTTGCCTAACCTGAATTCATACAAATATGGTTTGGTATATGCTAATAATGTAATGGATTTTATGGAAAACGATCAGATTTCATATGTTTCTAATATTAATGACATAGGGAAAAGATTGATTCTTCAAGTATTTATGGATACCAACTAGTCATCTTTTAGTGTATTTGTATGTTAGCTTCACCATTTGTTTCACCTACCTAACATATAAATGACATGTGGTTGGTGGCAGAATTGATATAAAGCTTCTTTTTTGTTGTTGTTAGAAATATAGTAACATACGTTGTATCGTCTAGTTAAAACTTTGGGATAGACATGCCAGTCGATAAAATTTTAGAAATTGTTGGAGACATGTTACACATTTTGTTGATTTGTCAATCACAAATCGAAAATTAATCCGCCATATCACAAATGTTGCCCGACAATCCAAAAACTCTTAAAATTACGTACCAATTTATATGAAAAACATAGGATAAAGTCGAATCTAGAGAAATAAATTTGAGCAAAAGAAAATACGATAAATACTCGTATCATAATATGCAAATTAAGACGTAAGATATTTCAGTCTTTACCTAGAAAGCTAGATCGTTCCTTAAACTAGCTAGGACTTTAAACAACTAGATCTCTTTGTATTCGTTGCATTTTGGATAAAAATAAAATACTCTGATCTCTCTAATCTTTCACTGTTGCACGTAATCTAAATATATATAATATTCTTACAATAAAGAATAGCTTAGGAGACATATGGATGGTTCAAATATTAAAGATGCAATATGACAAGAAATACAGTTTGAAACCACTTTGCATTGCACAACTGCATATATAGTCAAGAAAACACGATTTTTAAATTGATCAAATGTTTGATTTATTGTCGTAAGATAATTCACTAGTACGTATTATTATTTTGTCTACTGAATTATTACGGTTGGCCGCATATGGGAATTAAAGTATAAACTTGGTGCGGTTCAAATTCAACAAAACGGATTCATCATCAATGGCGTCACGTTACGTGTCGACTGTCCAATGATTCACTTTCAAGCCGTTACTAAATTTTACATTTATAAACCAAAGCTTTGACTAACTAATTAAATTTACTAATATCATTCTCTTCACTAATGTATGGTTTTAGCCTCCATGTATCAAAGAATCGAAGTTTAATCACGCCCATAAATTTAGGCAACTACAATTTTGATAATTTTAGTTTATAAGTCTTGTTGCATTATAGATTAATTCTAAAAATAGCTATCAAGGGGTGTAATTGTCTACGGACTACGGTGGAACCCATGGTTTACGGTTTTCTAATGCCACATATACCCGTAGCCTTCACTACTCCAACCCCACATATATATATAGAAATCCAAAGATTTATCCACTTATAATAATAGTATTTTCTTTTTAATTATTGTGTTTTAGTTCAATGCATTTAGATGTTTTTCTTTATATGAAATTGTTGATCTTTTAAATAAGATTTTACATGTGTATTCAACATATGAAAAGAAGATTCTCTGACTATAGATTTTACAACCAATAACTTGATTTTGTTAGATGTTATCTTAATTTAGTTGTTTTAGTCACAAATTATTATAGTTGAACTCAAATCAATAGTAGATTCTAATGGTAAAAAATAAAATGCACACACCAAACCACCAATTTTTAAAAATGTCCTTCAATAATCATCCTTCAATAATCATTTCTGTAGATTACACCAAAGAATGACACTAAATATCAAATAAGCAAATATTGATCAGTGTCGATTTTATATATTTTAACTGTTTATGGTGGAAGTTCCACCGTATAACTTATGGATATGGTTTGTCTCGTGTTAGTTATACATATAGTTTTACGTGGTTTTAAACATATATAAATCTAATTTCTTCTATTTTTAATCATAATTTATAACCTAATCAAAAATAATAATATTAGATACGACCCAGAAAGTCGACAAAAAAAAAAAAAAAAAAAAAGATACGACCCAGAAAAAAGTAATAATAGATTCCAATGGTAAAAGAAAATATTGCATATGACTATATAGAGATTCTAACAAAAATAATGAAAAAAGAAAATGAATGAGTAATAAAATTTTAAACGTATATGAGAAATGATACAAACTTATAAAATATATTAATTTTTCCAATAAAAGGAAATATATTTTTTTTACATTTTTCAAATTATAAAAATATTTTTAGCGTTAAAAAAATATTTTTAGCGTTAAAAAAATATATGTATTTTTGTTTGCATATAAAATTCTCAAATAACACACCCAAGATACTCAAATGTTAAATATTTCATTAGGGTAAAATAATAATAATAAATGATAAAAATGAACAGATAAATTAAAGTTTTTTTCTCTCTCTCTCTCTCTCTAATAAAGCTAGGCTCTCTCCCCTCTCTCCTCTATAAATATAAACGTCTCGCCTCCTGAAAAAAACAACTCTCACATACCCACCCAGCCGCCACATACACTTCTCCCTTCGCCGCCTCTGTCCGCCACGCGCTCTTTCTTCTTCCGTCGGAGTCTGTTTTTGTTGTTTATCTACATCAGAGAAGATCGTGATTCATCTCTCTGGTTAGACCCTAAAAAAAAACCAAATCTGATAATCTTAACTGATCACTCACTGTTGATTCTGTGAGAACAAAAAAAATGGCGGCAGCTTCTTCTAGCTCCGTTCTCCACCTCCGAACCAACCAACAATTGTTGTCACTCCGATCTCTGAAAAATCCCACCGCCGCTGCTTCCCAATTGACCGTTTCAACCGGTGTCGGCCGTGGAAGGACGGCGCGATGCTCTGTGAAGAAATCGGCGACGACTCCTGAGAGTCCTTTCTTAGGGACTCGGGTGAGGAGATCCGGATCCGAGACTCTTCAGTTTTGGAGATCGGACGGTCCTGGACGGTCTGCTAAGCTCAGAACGGTGGTTAAGTCGTCATTTTCCGGTGTTCCTGAGAAGCCTCTTGGTCTTTACGATCCTGCCTACGATAAAGACTCTTGTGGTGTCGGTTTTGTAGCTGAGTTGTCCGGCGAGACCAGCCGCAAAACGGTACTTATCAATTTTGTTCCGCTTATATAATTTTAATCTCTCATTTGATGTGATCAGTGACATGTAAATATTTATGATTTTGATTTTAGGTGACTGATTCGTTGGAGATGTTGATACGGATGACTCATAGAGGTGCTTGTGGTTGTGAAAGCAATACTGGTGACGGCGCTGGGATTCTCGTTGGTCTGCCTCATGATTTCTATGCAGAGGTTTGTTCTTTAATCTCCCTGGATAATTTATTCTCCATGCAAACAGATTCTTTTGTTTGTATTGAATCGGTTGGTAATTATTAAAAGATATGACAAGATCTCAACCTGTGTAATCTTATTTTATTGTTTATGGTAATGTTTCTGAGTAGTGATTGGTTTATGTGGGTTATTAAGTTAAAAGCGTTTGATGTGTTTTTTTTCTTTCTATTAGGCTGCGACAGAGCTTGGCTTTGTGCTTCCTCCTGCTGGAAAATATGCTGTTGGTATGTTCTTCTTGCCCACCGCTGAAAGCCGGAGAGAAGAAAGCAAAAATGTTTTCACTAAGGTTAGTGTAATGAGAAAATGTTAATATTTCTTTTGAAGATTTTATGAAGTTTATATGGGTTTTGATGGAGATGATTTTCTTTTCTTTTGTGAGCAGGTTGCTGAATCACTTGGTCACTCAGTTCTTGGATGGAGATCAGTGCCTACTGATAATTCTGGTCTGGGAAAGTCTGCTTTGCAGACTGAACCGATCATTGAGCAAGTTTTCCTTACTCCTACTACTAATTCTAAAGCTGACTTTGAGCAACAGGTAATTATTTGCATTGAAAACTAGACATGTATCATTGACATTTCATATTTATTGCTTTGGGAGATGATGTTAATGATACCCTTATATGTGACAGATGTATATTCTGAGAAGAGTATCTATGGTTGCTATTCGGGCTGCGTTGAACCTTGAACATGGAGCAATGAAGGACTTCTATATTTGTTCTTTATCTTCTAGGTATTTAACTACTCTATGTAGAATTACAACTTTTTTTTTTACAGGAATGAAAATTTTAATCTAATGAATTGTTTTTTGTGATTTAGGACTGTTGTCTACAAAGGACAACTAAAGCCTGATCAACTGAAGGATTATTATTACGCGGATCTTGGGAGTGAAAGGTTTACGAGCTACATGGCCCTGGTAATTATTTTTTCTATTCACTATCTCTTTTTTTATGCTGACTCCATGCTCCACCAACAGCATGTGAACCAACGGGGTAACCGAGGAGATGCGAGGTTGAGGAATGACTTCTGAGGCATTGAAGTTTGAATGATCTCTTAAGTTCCTCCAAACCCTCTTGATAAGTATTTTAATTTGGATGCTGGTGAGTTGGTAACGTCAAGTGAGTCCAGAAACTCGTTGCCTTGATATGTATGATTAGTTATCTTAGGTTGAGTAATCTCGCGATTAAGACTAAAATTTTGTTGGTAAAGGTAGTTAGCAATTCAGCAACATTAGAACTTGCTCCCAACTTTATGCTGTCGAAGTTTTGTCTAAGACCAAGTGGTAAAGTTTTCAGTTGCATACATACATAGTTTCATATTTAATAATTTATGATTGACTATATTCGGTTAATGTTATTGATGGTTCAGGTTCACTCTCGGTTCTCTACCAATACATTTCCCAGCTGGGATCGTGCTCAGCCAATGCGAGTTTTGGGCCACAATGGGGAAATCAATACTCTCAGGGGAAACGTGAACTGGTATGTTGTCAGAATTAGCAAACATTATGCTTTCATGTAATTGAAGTAATCTGTTTGGCTCCTTTTGCTTGAAACATTTCAGGGTTTTACCTTTTGGTATATATAACAAGCATTTTGTGTGATAAAAATGCTCTCTAGAATGCAAAGTCCTGAGAAGTTGAGTCTGCCTCGTTTTCATCTTCTAATGATTTTTGAGTTTATATTCCTCACAGGATGAGGGCACGTGAGGGTCTTCTGAAGTGCAAGGAACTTGGATTATCAAAGAAGGAGTTGAAGAAGCTTTTGCCTATTGTGGATGTTAGCTCTTCTGACTCAGGTAACATTTTATTTTAGATATCTGCCTGCATGATGTTCAACCTAAATGTAAATCACAGCTTTACTTAGATTTTATGGACCCGTGACACGTTTTTGTTATGTCTTGCTAACTTGCTAGGTGCTTTTGATGGTGTTCTTGAGTTGCTTGTCCGAGCTGGCAGAAGTCTTCCTGAAGCTGTTATGATGATGATCCCTGAAGCATGGCAGAATGACAAAAACATAGATCCAAGCAGGAAAGCGTTTTATGAATACTTATCTGCCCTAATGGAGCCATGGGATGGACCTGCCCTCATATCATGTAAATTTTATTCCTAAGTTGTGCACAACACCCCAACCATTTCTATATATGTGGTCTTGAAATTTGATGTAACTCCCCATTGAATGTCTTGCAGTTACTGATGGTCGTTACTTGGGTGCCACATTGGACCGTAATGGACTTCGTCCTGGTAGGTTCTATATAACCCACAGTGGAAGGGTTATCATGGCTAGTGAAGTCGGGGTAGTGGACGTACCGCCTGAAGATGTGATGAGGAAAGGAAGACTTAACCCGGGTATGATGCTTCTTGTTGATTTTGAGAAGCATATTGTTGTTGATGACGATGCTTTGAAGCAGCAATATTCACTGGCAAGACCCTATGGTGAGTGGCTTCAAAGGCAAAAGATTGAACTGAGAGATATAATTGAGTCAGTTCCAGAGGCTGAACGGACTGCTCCTTCAATTTCTGGTGTTGTACTGGTAAGCTGTCGCAAAGAATTCCTTCCCCTAATAGAGTACTTTTAGTCATCTGTACAATGGTTAGTTAACCTTTTTCTTTGAAACCTAGGCCTCAAATGATGATGACTCAATGGAGAGCATGGGCATTCATGGTTTATTGTCCCCACTTAAGGCCTTTGGGTATGTTTGTTTCTATATTTGCTAATGTGTATTGATCTGTTTTTCTTGGAAATTTGCCTCACGCTTCCTTATGACCTATGCATGCAGTTATACAGTTGAGGCCTTGGAGATGCTGCTGCTTCCAATGGCTAAAGATGGCACTGAAGCGCTTGGTTCTATGGGAAATGATACACCTCTAGCTGTAATGTCAAACAGAGAGAAATTATGCTTTGAGTACTTCAAGCAAATGTTTGCTCAAGTAACAAATCCTCCTATCGATCCTATTCGTGAGAAGATTGTTACTTCGATGGAGTGCATGATAGGTCCAGAAGGTGATCTAACTGAAACAACTGAAGAGCAATGTCACCGACTCTCCCTAAAAGGTCCTCTTTTGAAGATCGAAGAGATGGAAGCAATCAAGAAAATGAATTACAGAGGTTGGCGGACTAAAGTTCTTGATATAACTTATCCAAAAGAACGAGGTACAAAAGGGTTAGAGGAGACCTTGGACCGAATCTGTGATGAAGCAAATGAAGCCATAAAGGAGGGCTACACATTATTGGTTCTGTCTGATCGAGGTAATCATCTGGCATCCTTAGATGACTCTAGGATTAGTAATATTTTAATTTTGGACAATTCTTTGCCAATGTTCTTACTTTTTTTTTTGAATGTCTTCACTTTTTAGCTTTCTCTGCATCGCGTGTTGCTGTGAGCTCTCTCTTAGCTGTTGGTGCCGTTCATCATCACCTGGTTAAGACACTTGCGCGCACTCAAGTTGGTTTGGTAGTGGAATCTGCTGAACCACGTGAAGTGCATCATTTCTGCACTCTTGTTGGATTCGGGGCAGATGCTATTTGCCCATATTTGGCGGTAGAGGCCGTTTATAGATTACAAGTTGATGGCAAGATACCACCAAAATCTAACGGGGAATTCCATTCTAAAGAAGAGCTGGTCAAGAAGTATTACAAGGCAAGTAACTATGGAATGATGAAAGTTCTTGCCAAAATGGGAATTTCTACTCTGGCCTCATACAAGGGTGCTCAGATATTTGAAGCTCTTGGACTTTCATCTGAAGTAATTCAGAAATGTTTTGCGGGCACCCCAAGCAGAGTGGAAGGAGCAACATTTGAGATGCTTGCACGAGATGGCCTTCAATTGCATGAGATGGCCTTTCCAGCCCGTGGCTATGCACCTGGTAGTGCAGAGGCCTCCGCACTTCTCAACCCTGGAAACTATCACTGGAGGAAGAATGGGGAGATTCATCTCAACGATCCTCTTGCGATTGCAAAATTGCAAGAGGCAGCACGGACTAATAGTGTAGCCGCGTACAAGGAATACTCGAAGCGTATCAATGAATTGAACAAGCAAAGTAATTTGCGCGGGCTCATGAAGTTCAAAGAAGCAGATGTAACAATTCCACTAGATGAAGTAGAGCCTGCCAGTGAAATTGTTAAGCGGTTCTGTACTGGCGCTATGAGTTATGGATCAATATCACTGGAGGCGCATACAACCCTAGCAATGGCCATGAACAAGCTTGGAGGAAAGTCAAATACAGGTATATTTTGTTTTCTCTATGATTTTTGTATTTTTCTTGTTCTCTTAAAAAGAAAACTAAGACATCATCTTATGATCTACTTAAGGTGAGGGAGGGGAACTGCCATCCCGTATGGAGCCCCTTGCAGATGGTTCAAGGAACCCTAAAAGAAGTTCTATCAAACAAATTGCTAGTGGAAGATTTGGAGTTTCGAGCTACTATCTTACAAATGCTGATGAGCTGCAGATAAAGATGGCTCAGGTGCTTTAAAATTTGGCTTTGCATAATGTTTTCTCATTCTCATGCCTTTTGCACATCTTTGGAATCCTACTGTCTCTATGCCTTTTTTTGTTCATAGCAGATCACACTTTTTGCACAAAGTAGTTATATGTGCCTAGTCAAAAGATTTTTTCATGTTGGATCTTAATATTGTTTCTAACTAGTATCTCTAATGCCATACAGGGTGCCAAACCTGGGGAAGGTGGGGAGCTACCGGGCCACAAAGTTATAGGAGACATTGCTATCACCAGAAATTCCACCGCTGGTGTAGGACTTATCAGTCCACCTCCTCATCATGACATCTATTCTATTGAGGATCTTGCCCAGCTAATTCACGATCTTAAGGTACCTATATGTTTTTAACTCTTTTGAGTCATTCTCCATCGTCTTTCTTCCATTTTGTGTAACAATTATTTCTCTTATCTCGTTTAGAATGCCAATCCTGGGGCCCGTATTAGTGTTAAACTTGTATCTGAAGCGGGTGTTGGAGTTATTGCTAGCGGTGTGGTGAAGGGCCATGCTGACCATGTTCTGATAGCAGGTCATGATGGAGGTACTGGTGCATCTCGCTGGACCGGTATTAAAAATGCTGGTCTTCCGTGGGAGCTGGGTCTAGCTGAGACACACCAAACTCTTGTTGCTAATGACCTTCGTGGCCGTACTGTTCTTCAGACAGATGGTCAGTTAAAAACTGGCAGAGACCTTGCAATTGCGGCTCTTCTTGGTGCTGAAGAGTTTGGTTTTAGTACTGCACCCCTTATTACACTTGGGTGCATCATGATGAGAAAGTGCCACAAGAACACCTGCCCTGTGGGAATTGCTACCCAAGATCCAGTTCTCCGTGAAAAATTTGCTGGGGAACCTGAACATGTTATTAACTTCTTCTTCATGCTTGCGGAGGAAGTTAGGGAGATCATGGCTGGGCTTGGTTTTAGAACTGTAACTGAGATGATTGGTCGTGCAGATATGCTTGAACTTGACAGGGAAGTTGTCAAGAACAATGATAAGTTGGAGAACATTGACCTCTCTCTTTTGCTCAGACCTGCTGCTGAGATTCGTCCTGGTGCTGCTCAGTACTGTGTCCAGAAACAAGATCACGGCTTAGACATGGCTTTGGATCAAGAGCTGATTGCATTGTCGAAATCTGCTCTAGAAAAATCTCTTCCAGTGTACATTGAAACTCCAATCTGCAATGTTAACCGGGCTGTTGGAACAATGTTGAGCCATGAGGTAACCAAACGTTACCACTTGGCTGGGCTTCCAAAGGATACAATTCATATCAAGTTCACAGGAAGTGCTGGGCAGAGTCTTGGAGCTTTCTTGTGTCCTGGAATTATGTTAGAACTTGAAGGTGATAGCAACGACTATGTTGGAAAAGGTCTCTCTGGAGGTAAAGTTGTTGTCTACCCTCCAAAAGGAAGCAGTTTTGATCCAAAAGAAAATATTGTTATTGGTAATGTAGCACTTTACGGGGCCACTAGTGGTGAAGCGTACTTCAATGGGATGGCTGCTGAAAGGTTCTCTGTTCGTAATTCTGGTGCCAAAGCCGTTGTGGAAGGTGTTGGTGATCATGGTTGTGAGTACATGACTGGTGGTACTGTTGTGGTGCTTGGAAAGACTGGTAGAAACTTTGCTGCTGGTATGAGTGGTGGTATTGCTTATGTCCTTGATGTTGACGGAAAGTTTCACACCAGATGCAACCCTGAACTAGTTGATCTGGATAAGGTTGAAGATGAGGAGGACAAAATGACACTCAAAATGATGATCCAGCAACATCAACGACACACTAACAGCCAACTTGCTCAAGAAGTTCTTGCAGACTTTGAGAATTTGCTACCCAAGTTTATCAAGGTGTTCCCAAGAGATTACAAACGTGTTTTGTCAGCCATGAAACATGAAGAGGTATCCAAGCAAGCAATAGAACGTGCTTCTGAGGAAGCTGATGAGCTGGAAGAAAAAGAACTCGAGGAGAAAGACGCCTTTGTGGAGCTGAAGAACATGGCAGCTGCTTCCTCAAAAGAGGAGATGTCAGGAAATGGAGTGGCTGCTGAAGCCCCGAAGAAACCTTCTCGGGTAGATGATGCTGTTAAACACCGTGGTTTCATTGCTTATGAGCGTGAAGGAGTCAAGTACAGGGATCCCAATGTTCGTCTTAATGATTGGAATGAAGTCATGGAGGAATCAAAACCTGGACCGCTTCTTACAACTCAGTCAGCGCGTTGCATGGATTGTGGAACTCCATTCTGTCACCAGGTATATATCCTCAGCCATTTTTTTATCCTTCCTAAGTTGTCTTCATGCAGCTTATTTTATCCTCCAAACACCGAATTGCAACAAGGTGTTTCATGAATATATTCTCAATATTTTTGTTTTTGAAATTTTTTCAGGAGACCTCTGGGTGTCCCCTTGGTAACAAGATTCCTGAATTCAACGAACTTGTTTACCAAAACAGATGGCAGGAAGCCTTGAATCGTCTACTTGAAACAAACAACTTTCCTGAATTTACTGGGCGAGTATGTCCTGCACCATGTGAAGGTTCTTGTGTTCTGGGAATAATTGAGAACCCTGTTTCAATCAAAAGCATTGAATGTTCTATCATAGATAAAGCCTTTGAGGAAGGGTGGATGGTACCAAGGCCTCCTCTGAAGAGAACAGGGTATAATTTTAACTCTATTTTCGTAGCAAATTATCTACTGTTGCAAGTCACTTAGATTGCAACTTCTTGTTTTGTTGGAGTTTACATTTCGTGGATTTACATGTGCTTCTACTGCATATTTGTTTGCAGGAAAAAAGTTGCTATTATCGGAAGTGGACCGGCTGGACTGGCTGCGGCTGACCAGCTGAACAAAATGGGCCACTTAGTAACAGTGTATGAGCGCTCTGACAGAATTGGTGGACTTATGATGTATGGAGTCCCAAACATGAAGACTGACAAAATTGACATAGTTCAACGGCGGGTTGATCTTATGACCAAAGAAGGCATCAACTTTGTGGTCAATGCCAATATTGGAAAAGACCCGTCTTACTCCCTTGATGGACTTAAGGAAGAGAATAATGCAATTGTTCTTGCTGTTGGTTCCACAAAACCAAGGTACTCTTTTTTTTCTTCTTTTAAACAACGGAAATTCCTTATTTGTGTGACCGGAAATATATTCAGATTAGAATGAAACTGAGACATTGTTGGGTAACTTTGCAGAGATCTTCCAGTGCCTGGTCGTGATCTATCTGGTGTTCACTTTGCCATGGAGTTTCTTCATGCAAACACCAAAAGCTTGCTTGATAGTAATCTTGAGGATGGCAATTACATTTCTGCAAAGGGGAAAAAGGTTGTCGTTATTGGTGGAGGTGATACCGGCACAGATTGCATCGGAACATCTATCCGCCATGGATGCACCAACATTGTAAACCTAGAGCTTCTTCCTCAGCCACCTTCCACGAGAGCTCCTGGAAATCCTTGGCCACAGGTTTGTTTCAGATCTTCTACTCTCAAATCATTTTTGCAACTTTAAGACTTTGCATTTCATAGGTTAAAAAAGCTGTGAGCATATATGGATATTGTTGATTTAATGAGCTTCCTTATGTTATTCTGAGTACAGTGGCCTCGTGTGTTCCGTATTGACTATGGACATCAAGAAGCTGCCACTAAATTCGGAAAAGATCCTAGGACTTACGAGGTCTTAACCAAACGGTTCATTGGGGATGACAACGGAAACGTGAAAGGGCTTGAAATCGTAAGAGTGAGTTGGGAGAAGGATGAAACCGGGAGGTTCCAATTCAAGGAGATTGAAGGTTCCGAGGAAATAATTGAAGCGGACCTCGTTTTCTTGGCCATGGGTTTCCTTGGACCTGAGCCTGTAAGTGTTTTTTATTCTGTTACCCTCTTCTTCTACATTGTGGCAATAATTGTAAACCAATGGCTTGGTTTTTTTTGTTCTTACAGACATTAGCCGAGAAGCTGGGACTCG
Organism: Capsella rubella; assembly: GCF_000375325.1. NCBI lineage: Eukaryota > Viridiplantae > Streptophyta > Magnoliopsida > Brassicales > Brassicaceae > Capsella > Capsella rubella. The sequence continues at coordinate 7,751,432 of NW_006238916.1, forward strand.
AATGCGACAACAGGTCGAACTTTAAAGCAGAGTATGGCCGGTTTTCCACAACGGTAGAAGGTGTTTTTGCAGCAGGTGATTGTCGCAGAGGCCAGTCTTTGGTTGTCTGGGCCATATCAGAAGGACGTCAAGCTGCATCTCAGGTCGACAAATTCCTCAGCAAAACCGATGATGACGAAGACGCCAAGCTACAGCAAGGACTTCACCAGATGAAGCAGAATATCAAAAGCTGAGATAAATAAGCCTTACTCATCTGAAGCAAAAGTCGAGAGAAAGACTATCGATTTTGCTCTTTTAGAGACAGAGAGGCGAAAAAGACCGACTGATGGCAGAGATGCAGAGAGAAAGAGAACTAGATTTGATGGTTTAGAAGAGAAGGAAAAGCTTTAGGTTGTTTTTGTTTATTATCGTCCATAAAGTAATAATGATTTATAAGTACATTCTCTTAGTAGGATTTTTTCAGTAGCTTTCTTTTGGTTAAAGCTTTCTGAATTGAAGGCCTTTTGTTTTTTTCTCTATGGCTGTTTCTGAGTTTGATTTTAAGGAAATGGTAATGCATAGTTCCTTTGTTTATGCTTTTCTCTCTTTGTGTTTATTATGGTGGAATGTGTAATGAATTAAGAAACTAAACAATGGTAGAAGTCATAAAACTTGCATCATACTGTTGGAATTATTAGTGAACTTAATTACCTCTTAAATCTACTATGATACAATAAGTGAAACTTTTTCTAACCCAACAATTTGAAGGTTGTGTTTCGGGCAGTCGTCTAATTTTCTAAGTCCTCTGTTGTTGTCTCGTCTTCATCAAAACTACAAAAGACAAAGCCCAGGAAGAGAAAACCAAAAAAAGTCAAGAAAATATTGAGTGAAGCGGTGAAAACAAGAGAAAAAGGTGGCTCCTTTTTGTTTCTGGAGATGCGTTTTGTAGTGTAGTGTGACTCTTCTTTGATTTGTAGGGCTTCTCTACTCGGATTACGAGTTCGGCGTGTTTGAATCTCAGTGGGGTTTTCTTCTTTCCTCAGAAAAATTATCCGATTTGGGGAAATGGGTGATTGGTATCAGTTTGCACAGTCTGTAATATTAGGTTTGATCTTCGCTTACCTTCTAGCTAAGCTAATCTCTATCCTCGTCGCGTTTAAAGACGAGAATCTCTCACTCACTCGCGACCACTCGACTGAATCGGAGTATGAGAACTTGCGCAAGGTCGAATCTTCAACTGGGATTGGCGGCGAGACAGAGTCTCTTGTGGCGGAGCAAGGTAGCTTGAGAGGTGAAGAAGATGATGATGAATCAGATGATGAGGACGACGATGATTGGGAAGGTGTTGAAAGTACGGAACTTGATGAGGCATTTAGTGCTGCTACGGCTTTTGTCGCTGCTGCTGCATCTGACAGGCTTTCCCAGAAAGTATCTAATGAGTTCCAACTTCAGCTTTATGGATTGTATAAGATTGCTACTGAAGGTCCTTGTACGGCTCCTCAACCATCAGCCATCAAAATGACTGCTCGTGCCAAGTGGTTTGTCTCACTCACACTCTGATTTATATGTTTTGACTGTTAAGTTGAATGGTTGCTCATGTTCATTTATGATGTGAGAATGATTCATGTCTATCTTGATGTCAACAAGTTCGTATCTTGCATAAAGGATTGTTTTTTTGTTGTTGTATTGATTGGTAATCTGATTCATGTGTCTTGACTTTGAAGGTCCATTCCCTTTATCATGTTCGACATGTGATGTACTGATGATTCTTAATCGTGGATGTGTCTTGCATTGTGAAAGCATAGAAAAGGATTGCTTTTTGTTGTTGTACTGATTGGTGATTTATGGGTGATGCTGTAGATTTGGTCATAGAAATGCGTTTTGATTGACTGAGACTGTTTTGTTTTAGGCAAGCATGGCAGAAATTGGGTGCTATGCCTCCTGAAGAAGCAATGGAGAAGTATATTGATCTTGTTACTCAATTGTATCCAGCTTGGGTAGATGCTGGTTCGGTTAGTTGTCTTTACCCTTATATTACGTTTCTTCAGACTGTTTGTAAATGATCTGTTTTATTTCTTGAATATCTATCTTGATTTCCTGGCATGTTTGCGGACTTTTAGAAGAAAAAAAATCGGACTGGTGATGCTCCAGGCCCCATGGGACCAGTTTTTAGCTCATTGGTGTACGAAGAGGAATCAGAAAATGAGTTGTAAGGTTTCTAAGCAATTAGTTACGAATTATGTTGAACTTTGATTTCTGTAAAGAGCACTTTCTCCCCGAGTTCTCTATATTACTAGGGAGAGACGAGATCAGAGAAGGACTGTATATATCATAATACTCACCTTAGGTAGATCAGAGAATCATGTGTTATTTTTAATCACAGCAGAAGCTCTGTTCATTCTTGTGTTTTTACTCGATGCCATTTATGTTCCAGGAAGATTGATGCCATACACGCCTTTGCTAGAGAAGGAGAAGTCGAGAATCTATTGAAGTGCTTAGAAAATGGCATACCCGTAAATGCAAGAGGTTAGTCTCTCTATTTATATAATTTTCGCAAATGTTTAGATATGCCTCGGAAATTTCACGGTAACTCCATCCTTGAAAAATGTCAGATAGCGAAGGTCGAACACCGCTGCATTGGGCTATAGACCGTGGCCATATGAATGTTGCTAAAGCTCTAATTGATCAGAATGCAGATGTGAACGCTAAAGTAAGTAAATAAACAAAACCCAAATCCATTTCTTACTCTCAAAATGCAGATATGTGGGCTGTGCTTTAGCTGAGAAAACGTTTTGTAGGACAATGAAGGCCAAACATCTCTACATTACGCTGTTGTCTGCGAAAGAGAAGCAATCGCTGAGTATCTAGTGAAGCAGAAAGCCGATACAACCATTAAAGACGACGACGGAAACTCGCCTCTTGATCTCTGTGAATCAGAATGGCCTTGGATGCTAGAGAAGAGAGATTCCAATTAGTCTCTAAAAAGAATTGTGGTCTCTCAAATCAATGTCTCAAATACTAGATACTTGTCTTTTTCTTCTTTTTTTTTTTACCTTTCTTCTGAATCTTTGCTTCCTCCAAAGTCAGTGTTTTTAACATACGGAGTACAACACACATTACATATACAACAAGTAACTAGTTTTATTGGTTACTAACATACAGAGAAGAAGAGACGAGATCATCATTTCATCATAGCCCAATAATTAAAAAAAAGATATAAAGTTGTTTTATATTTATTTATATGACAGCAATGCTAAAAAAAAAGTTTAATATGATGTTTTTTCCAGCCATCTTAATCATTATTATTAAGAATTTCATATCTGTATATTAATTTTGTTGATTACTTCTCAAATAAGTATTTATCTTATTTTTTTATTTTTGTACCTTCGGGGAGCAAAAAGAAACAATCAGGACCGTTGATTCATCGAACGATGTCAGGAAATCGAAAAGATGAGAATATTTTAAGGTGGGGGTTCAGATAAGGACCACCCAACACTCGATGTACGACATAATCTCTCCAGATATATATATATATATATATATATATATATTTTTTAATAAATTCGGTTAATTAATAAAAATAGATTTTTTATTGCGTCATATTAAAATAAATAGTTTCCTATTAAATATATATTTTATAAAAAAATTAAGATACACTGAACAATCCGTAAATATAGGATTGGAAACAAATTTTCAAAATTTAAAAGTTATACATAATTATCAAAAAAATCAGATTTCTCATAATTATCAAAAAAATCTTTGGTACACTTAACAAATCCTAAATTTTAGATTGAGTAAAATATATACACAAAATTGGTAATAAATTATAAAAATTAAAAGATTAACATAATAATTGTCAAAAGTAAAAAAGAGATTTATATAGTTTTAGATTTTTATATTAATAATAGTTTTTAATAATAATTTTAAGTACATCTTCACAATTCACATCCTATTCTTTTCTTCTCTCTCTCTTCCCTTTTTCGCTGGAACTGTTTTTTTCTCTCTCTTCTTCTCCTCTCTCTCTCTCTCTCTCTCTCTCTTCCGTCGCTGGGCTTCTAGGGTTTGTCCTCTCAGTCTTCGATTTGCCGCTTTATCCGATCGGCGCCGCCGAGATTTTAGGTAAAATCTTCTTCTTTCACTTCGTTTGTTGAGATTTCTCCTAAAGATCCATCTTCGGATTCACTAGTTCCCAATTCGCGTTTTTTTAAAAATTTTAATTTTTGATTCGATCTCGATTCATTTAGTCATTGATTTTGAAGTTTCGTCTAGATTTGCTTACTGTGTTGATTAGGATTTTGAACTAGTTCGTATCTGGGATTAGCAGCTTCTAGATTTTTATTGATTTGTTTATTTATTCAAGTCACACTAGTTGATTTGGTCTTGTTAGTAACTTAGTTGATTTCTCTGTATATTCGATTTCGTGCTCGGATCTGTGATTTTTGCTATTTTATTCGATTTTTGTAGTTTTTTTTGTTAACTGGGCATAGCTCGTCCTTTGATGTTAGATTGCTCCGTGGCGTTTTTAGTTTGTTAGTCTCTTCATGTTGTTGGCTTTCTCCAAAGTTTTTTTTATATGACTTAATTTACTGATTCTATATCATAGTTTCTCCAAATTCTAAATCTTCTATATGTAAAATGTTTGGTTGTTGTTTTTTTGGAACTTGATCGAGAAGGAAGTTAATTTAAGTTTTGCTAAATCTGTTTTATTGATTGCAGATAAAACCTATGGCAATGGAGGTTACCCAGTTGCTCATTAATGCTCAGTCAATTGATGGAACTGTACGTAAGCACGCTGAAGAAAGTTTCAAACAGTTTCAGGAGCAAAACCTTGCGGGTTTCTTGTTGTCGCTTGCTGGAGAGCTTGCGAATGATGAGAAGCCAGTTGATAGCAGGAAATTAGCTGGTTTAATCCTAAAAAATTCCCTTGATGCTAAGGAACAACACAGGAAGTATGAGCTTGTTCAGAGATGGCTGGCTCTAGACATGTCATCAAAGTCGCAGATCAAAGCATTCTTGTTGAAGACACTTTCGTCTCCTGTACCCGATGTTCGTTCAACTGCATCTCAGGTCATCGCCAAGGTCGCAGGTATTGAGTTGCCACAGAAGCAGTGGCCTGAGCTCATAGTATCTCTTCTCTCCAATATTCACCAGTTGCCAGCTCATGTCAAGCAAGCCACTTTGGAGACTCTTGGATACCTATGTGAGGAAGTGTCACCTGACGTTGTCGAACAGGAGCATGTAAATAAGATACTCACGGCTGTTGTTCAGGGTATGAATGCGGCTGAAGGTAATAATGATGTTAGACTTGCCGCAACCCGTGCTTTATACATGGCTCTGGGATTTGCCCAAGCAAATTTCAACAACGACATGGAGCGTGATTACATCATGAGAGTTGTGTGTGAAGCAACCCTGTCCCCTGAGGTGAAAATTAGGCAGGCGGCTTTTGAGTGTTTGGTATCTATTGCTTCCACATACTATGAAAAGTTGGCGCATTATATGCAAGATATATTCAACATCACAGCCAAGGCTGTAAGAGAAGATGACGAGTCTGTTGCGCTACAGGCAATTGAATTCTGGAGTTCTATTTGTGACGAAGAGATTGACATCTTAGAAGAATATGGTGGTGAGTTCGCTGGGGACTCTGATGTTCCATGCTTTTATTTTACCAAGCAGGCTCTCCCTGGGCTTGTGCCTCTACTGCTGGAGACCCTTCTTAAGCAAGAAGAAGATCAAGATTTGGATGAAGGGGCTTGGAATATTGCAATGGCAGGTGGGACATGCCTTGGTTTGGTTGCTAAGGCAGTTGGAGATGATATTGTACCACATGTCATGCCGTTTATTGAAGAGAAAATATCAAAGCCTGATTGGAGAGAGCGGGAAGCTGCAACTTATGCTTTTGGTTCCATTTTGGAAGGCCCTTCTGCAGATAGGTTGATGGCAATTGTTAACGCAGCGTTAACATTTATGCTCAATGCTCTAACAAATGACCCAAGCAACCATGTGAAAGACACTACTGCATGGACCCTTGGTCGGATATTTGAGTTTCTGCATGGTTCAACAATCGAGACACCAATAATTACCCAGGCAAACTGCCAGCAGATTATCACAGTACTGATCCAGACAATGAAGGATGCGCCTAATGTTGCTGAGAAGGCTTGTGGGGCTCTATACTTCCTTGCTCAAGGCTATGAGGATATTGGTCCCAATTCTCCATTAACACCCTTCTTCCAGGAAATCATTAAGTCACTACTTGCTGTTGCACATAGAGAGGATGCAACTGAATCACGCTTGCGGACTGCAGCTTATGAGGCGTTGAATGAAGTTGTCAGGTGTTCGACTGATGAAACGTCGACCATGGTTCTGCAATTAGTACCAGTGATAATGTTGGAGCTTCACAATACTTTGGAACGGGAAAAGCTTTCATTGGATGAGAGGGAGAAACAAAATGAGCTGCAGGGACTTCTATGTGGATGCTTGCAGGTCACCATACAGAAATTGGGTTCTGAACCAACCAAGTATGTGTTCATGCAGTCTGCAGACCAGATGATGGGGCTTTTCCTGAGAGTGTTTGGCTGTAGAAGTGCAACTGCACATGAGGAAGCCATGCTTGCCATTGGCGCTCTTGCTTATGCTGCAGGCCCTGATTTCGCCAAATACATGCCTGAGTTTTACAAGTACTTGGAAATGGGTCTTCAAAACTTTGAAGAATACCAAGTGTGTGCTGTTACTGTGGGTGTTGTTGGAGATATCTGCAGAGCATTGGAGGACAAGGTTTTACCTTACTGCGACGGGATTATGACTCAGCTTCTGAAAGATTTGTCGAGCAACCAATTACACCGTTCGGTGAAGCCACCTATATTTTCCTGTTTTGGTGACATAGCACTTGCCATCGGTGAGGATTTTGAGAAGTACTTGAGGTATTCAATGCCGATGCTTCAGAGCGCCGCAGAATTATCTGCTCATTCGTCTGGAGCTGATGATGAAATGACAGAGTACACAAACTCATTGAGGAACGGGATCCTTGAGGCTTATTCAGGAATATTTCAAGGTTTCAAGAATTCTCCAAAAACCCAGCTTCTGATTCCTTTTGCACCCCATATCCTCCAATTTTTGGACAGTATATACATGGAGAAAGACATGTAAGTTTTTTTCCGACACAATTGAACTATATATTAGTCGTAACAGTTGATTAATTTTGTGATAAATGCTTTCTGACAGGGACGAGGTGGTGATGAAGACAGCAATTGGGGTCTTAGGAGATTTAGCGGATACACTAGGGAGTCATGTGGGTGGTTTGATACAACAGTCAGTGTCAAGTAAAGAGTTCTTAAACGAATGTTTGTCTTCTGAAGACCACACAATTAAAGAAGCAGCCGAATGGGCGAAACATGCCATTACCCGTGCTATTTCTGTTTGAAGGCTCTTGTTTGCCTTTAAGAAAGAAAGAAAGAAAGAAAATTCCTTTTGCTTTTTAGTAAAGTCTGCATGCATCTCTGGGTGGGTTGAGTCGGTCGGGGAGGGTAGAGCTGCAACAGCCGAGTCACATCAGCATCATCATCATCATCATCAGTTTCATTTGCATCATCAGCATTACTGGGGGTCAGTCAGGGAATCGTTGAGTCGTGGATGGGGGGGAATGATGAGTTTTGGGGTAAATAATGAAACTGGAGGAGTCGCAGGTTGAAACTTTCCCGGGTTAGGGAAAGCCCCCCGTCGGGGAGTAGGAAGAGGAGGAGTTGTGGTTTTGGGACAAAGTTTTACCATAAAAAAAAAAGAGGGTTTCATCGAACATCATTATACATTCAGCAAAATTGTTTTTTTTTTTCTTTTCTCGCATATGTTCTTCAACCCCTTGAGGAGGGAAGAGGTCTCAGGTTTTTATCAAGTGGGGGCATTATTAGAGGACGATCCCTTGATTTTTTTTTCTCTTTTATTATTTGGTTAGTTGCAGTCTTTGCATCATCATTTTGTCTTTGGGGGTTTGTATGTTTGATTAAAAGCATTATTTACATTTTATTTTTATATGAAAAAGTTTCACATGTCTGTCTATATCTTCCCTTGCTATGCAGCTTTAGGGGTTTTGCATACACTTATGTTTTTGTTTATATGCATGTCACATACAGGAAACATTTATATGGTGTCATGTCTTAGGCTCTTCAAAAGGTCCACATATATCTTTGTTTTTGCAATGAACTGTTGTCAATCTTTTAGATTCCATCATTCTATTAGCTTGGCTCGAACTATATGGGAAAGGTCACATGTAAATAGGAGAAAAAGGTCCTCTGCCTTACTCTGCTTCCAAAGAGTCAAGTTAACAAGAGGAACATCTCACATCACTCTGCTTACAAACGTTTATGATACCTCAATTTTGATTGTTTGTATCAAATTTACTTTTTTAAAAAAAATATGTGAACACATGAATTTGAAACAATATAAACAATTCAAGTTCTGGTTTAGATATTGTATTTGTATGTTAAATTCTCTCAGTTCTATGTATTAGTACCAAAACATATTCTGAAGTCTCTCGTAGTGTCAAAGTCATTGAGCAAATCCTTCTTTTCTAATTGATTTAACGTGAGGAGCTTTTGGGCACTGTTGGCAAAGTTTACTTCAAAGTGATGATGACATACTCATCAAGATCTCACACTTAAATGGACACTATACTACATCTTCCATTACGAAAACTTATAACTAAACATCCAAGAGAAATAGGACACGCCACTCTTGACTTAGCCAAAAAAATAAAGAATTGGTGGTATAATTAGAGAAGTGGGGCTTTTCTATTGTCAAAAAGACTGTCCAACACGCACACAGTTTCATCCATATTATTATATTATGTCGTCCGCGACGATTTTTCTCATATTCAAATAATATTCATAACGGCGTTAATACTTCTTTATGTTGAGACTTTAAACTCAATACCACCGAAAGATATATCGAGATTTGTCACCTGGAAACAGCCAAAAATGTGAAAGATCTTTGATAATGAAAGATCTCCAAAAAAAAATCTCACGAAACAAGTTACACCGTCCAAAAGAAACAAAACTATTCGTCTATGCATGAGCAGATAGATGAGCTCCAGTTTTTATGTTAAGGTTATGTTGATAAAACTAAAACTACACTTAGTTATGAAAGAGAGTGTGTAATTAATTGTGTATACCGAAACGAAGGATATATTTAAGAAAAGTAGTGAAATATAATTATTAGTCTTTGTAATTTTTGTCTTTTTTTTTTTTCTTATTGAAAACTAGTAGTAGCTAGACGTACATTTTCTTCGTCTTTTCTGTGTGTGTAGTCGACATTAGACGTATGTTCATGATTAGAACACATTTAGTGGTTTCGTTCGTTCATTAGTTTTTTTTATTCATCACTCATTCACTACTTTTTAAAACGCAACATATTATTGCCGACACATTGATTTTGTTTTCCCTATATTATTTCTCTTTCTTTCTGAATTCGTGCATAATCTACATGTTTTAATTAGCTTGTTAAGGTGAAGCTTGTTTGTATATAATTAATGCCAACGATTTTGATTAAGCAATTTGGTTGTTTTTAGTATATATGCATAGTCTACTACATACATTAGTTTTATATATGAAAAAGTTTATAAAATATTTGTTAGGAATAAAAAAGACCATATATGTTCTATAACCACCACTCATATTTTCAGTTATTTGGTTATTTTTGGGATATAGTAGAATTATGGAGTTTTAGGTCATAGTATTATGAGAAAAGATGTTTACTATTAATTGTATAAACTATTAATTGTATAAAATAAGATTTTTTTGGGGGATAGTGGTGTATCTCACTGTAATGGGTCACTTAAAAAAAGGTGCACTTCTCTGATACATTTGCAGGCCACTCGCTATGTCTGTCTCAATCCTAGTTGACTTCTTGTAAAGTTGTTTGAAGGCCGAAATGGAAGGATTAGTTCCACTATTTCTCTCTTTCTTATTTCTGTCAAATTTAATTAGTCTTTGGTACCACGGATTTTTATATATATTTGCCCTAAACCATCTTTTGACTTTCTAATTAATTTACCTAAATCCACTTGTAATATACTAGTTTACTTCTCTGTCTAGAAGTTGCCTACCATGTTGGTTTAATTAGTAAGTGATTTGTTTTTACTAATGTAATCTACATATATCTATCTATCACTGTAAAGTTTCACATATACCGCAAAAAAAATGTCTTTCTTCATATTAAATTTGAACTTATAATAAGTCCCTATTTCATATGCATTATTAGTGTATTGTTATACAACTATGTTGATCAATACTAGAAGCCACACAAATTATATATCAGTCACAAAGTGGATTAAAAGACTTTATAAAAATAATTAAAGCACTAATAGTGTGTTCAAGTTTGGGTATTTGTAGGGTCTTTGCTTAAAAAAGTATGTACCCTTGGCCTTGCAACAAATTAAAACTTCACTTTCGTTTTGATTCATTAACAGCATTAAGAAGGAAAAAAACTAACAATAATTACGTACGAGTTTGGTATGATTCCATCTTTGCTTTTTTGATAATGGACCCAATTATCTTAAGCAGAATTCAATTTCCAATAAAACTTTGCGTCGATAAGTAGACTTATGATCACACACGTGGTGCACTCATCGAACATACTTATAATACATTACAGCTGTGTGGGAAAAAGTAGTGAAAACAATGGGCTTAAAAGTTAAATTAAACCTTAGATAAGAAATTGATCATGTAACCAAATATAATGAAACTTTTTGTTTTAGATCAAAATATTGGGTTTTTGACTAAATTCGTTTAGAATAAAACAGAACTATTATAGAAAGAGGAACTATCTAAGTAAACTATACTGTTTAGAGAACCCGGTTTGATTGGTAACAACAAATTTAGATGGTAAAAGGATAGAAAATTTTAGATAAAAAAAAAATAAACTAATTAGAAAGAATGATTTGAAGTAAACTAGTATAATGTTAGAACGGATCACGTCTAAAAGTAATATATACCTAGCTATAAGTGTAACGTTAGAGTAACTTAATTAGTTGGAAGCTAAGATGAACCAATAAAATTTGGTCCTAGTATATATGGCCAAGACAGGAACTTCCACTTAAGTTAATGAATTAGGTCACTTTGCTTGCATCAAGAAAATCTAATTTTTTTCCATTATGAATTTGAACCACACGAATAACCAACCTTATCGGAAGGCTTAGCTTAGGATACAACTCAATTCATGTATTTTGATTGTTCATCATGCGCATGGTTCACAAACATTTACAATTTAGTAACTTTGGGCTGCCTAAAATCTTGGTTAAAAGATCATCATATCCAGTGTGTTTCAAAAATTTTAAACGACATTGATGTATATAGTACGTATGTATATCTATATAAGACCGTACAATTAATTAACATAATCATAAGATAAAAAAATCGTAGATAATTGAAATTTTGAACAATGTCATGCGAAAAAAGTGTGCGTATGAGCTGATATACGTTTTTATTTTGTCCACAAGATTAAATCGTAATGTGTTCCTTTCTGGGAGATGTAAGTAACACAATCAACAGTTGAGTTGACTTCTTTTACTCAACTTTTTCTAGGGTTTTGTTGTGGGTTCATTGCGTTAACCCAATATCGATCTTCTTATTCATATCTCATTATTCTCTTTTCTTGCTACTATCATCACCATTTTGATGTTAGTCTCACCACTGTTTAAAAAAAAAATTAAGGTGTTGACATTCACGTGATATTCGTATTTTAAAAAAGCTTAATTTGATAAGGGCTTTTACATGTTTTCATTATCATAAACAGAACCAACCATCTTAGTCATGGTCATCATCATTGTCATTGTCATAGTCATCATCATCATCACCATTACGACTATATTCATTATGGACCAAAACAGCTTCCACCACATATACTTGACCCGTTTATAAAATGGAAACTATCCTTTCTCCCCTCCTCTCATATGCAAATCCCATTTTCTCCTCATTTTCCATTGATCAGTTACATTCTCCCTTAAACGAACAAAGAGTACACATATAATATGCCTCTTAGGATCAAACCCATATCTTTCCTCTTCCTCATACTCATCGTTTGCTCTTATTCATCATTAGGTAAACATATATTCCTATTCCATACTTTTATGTTTCGTCTTTTTACTTTGTTGAAAGTGTTTTACCTATAATCGAGTTTACGTCCCAACACAATCCATCTCAGTCCAAGAGATCAGCTTTTGATATTCGTCTTTTCTTGATCTTGTTAAACCAATTACCTCACTCTAACTTGACAACATTCGTTAATTACTGTTATATTAATAGAGTCACGCCATCGAATACTATTTCATCTCTCTCTTCAATATTTATTTTAACTATCGATATATATATATATATATATATATATATTAACTTGGAAAATAGTGTATAATCCACTAATACAATATTTTGTTTTAGCCATAGTGGAAGGCTCAATCCAGATCGGAGGCTCAAAGATGCATGAGATCAGTTTCAAGCTCTACAAGGTAAACCTGTTAATATATGTGATTATAAAATACTAGGAATGTGATATTTTGCGTCCAAAATATAAATAAGATCCATATTGGTTTGTAATTTTATATATATAGAGTGAGGAAGTGGAAGCCAAGAAGATGAGTCATAGGAAGTTAATGTTCCACTCGACAGCAGACTACGACGACGCAGGACCAAACCCTAAACACGATCCAAGAAGAAGACCCGGAGGCAAGGGTTGAACTGAATCTTCATCAACAACAATGAATCATCTCTCTATCTATATATATACATATAATATAAGTTAGTAGCATATGCACTAATATGATCAATAATATGAATGTGTATGTATCTTTGTATGTGATATATGTATCCTCCAGTTCTGATTCTTTTTGTTTGAAGATGAGAGATCTCAGTGTACAATACCCTTCGGAAACGCGTTCGTCAAAGGAGGACTATAGTGTCTAAAGAAAACATACTAAATCTTATTTATTTAACATATATATATATAGTCGTCATATGTATTCTGTGTACTTTGTTATATATATCAGAAAATAAATAAAGATCGTGTTATGGTTGTTTTTAATTATACGCAGCTAATAATCATATGTAATCCAAAAATCAGAATTTAATAATCTATTACTATGTTACATATACAGGTTCATCATTTCAATCTCAAAACATATATATATAGAATATAAAAAAATTTAACAGCTGGACTGTAATCAAAAGAATGAAAAAAGATTGTAACTCTCTGTATATTCACCAAGAAAAATATATAAACAAATTGCGCATCCAGGGAATCGAACCCTGGTCAGTACCGTGGGAGGGTACTATGATACCACTACACCAGATGCGCTTCTTGCTTTCCAACTAACAATTACATATTTATTCAATTTAGTTAGTATGTCCATGAGCACACAACACTTGAATTTGGTTGTGAACTTTGTAACTCATACATGTTTTGCAGAACATATCTATAATTTACACATATAACACTTGGTATTGAAAAACAGAGAAAATGCTTTATATGTTTTGGTTACAGAATTTACAAGAATTGGATGATACAACAATCTCATAACTCTCTCAGAATCCTATATCCTTCAGCCTTGGCTCACTTTGTTTCATACAAATCTTTTGTGTCAAATCTCTCAATCCTTACATTTATAATAAACATTCAAATCAGATATTTTCTCTCTTCTCTCTATCTGCAACCCAACACAAGTCTTCCTTCTTCGTTTATTGTCTCATTCCTACATATTTTCTGAAGGTCTATGTAACCAATGATAGTGTCCTCAAAGACCACATCCTCTAGATTCGCCTCTTCGAATGTCGAACCGGATAACACAGTGTTCCTGAACACCGCACCTTTCAGATTCGATTTCCCAAAATTAACCCGATCGATAACAGCATTCGAGAAATTCACCCCTGCAAAAGGATCAATATTAAGCATTACCACATGCTTCTCCAAGTTTTAAGTGTACAAAGAATGTTGTAGATAGATAGATATATATATATATACCTTTAAAGCTTGCTTCAACGGCATAAGCTTTTGACATAACAACTTCAGTCATGTCTGCACCATCAAACTTGGCACCTACCATCAAGGCTGCAGAGAGAGTCTTGCCTTTGAGGTTAGTTTGATCATTTGTGTAGTCACAGAACCTAAGATCTAACGGTTTGTCATAAACACCATTTGCTTGACCAATCGTATTACCAACAAATGCTTTCTCACACCGATCTGGTTCTGTTGAAAGCGGAGGAAGTCTCTGAAAAAACAAAAAAAAAACATTCTTCATCAGTGATTTAGTTCTTGAAATCCTTAAAAACATCTCTATCCTTAAACCGTCTTAAACCAATCCATTAGCTTCAGAACTTTGTTTCAGTGCATAATTACACATTCGTAACACAAAGAGACGGATCAATTCAGACTAAGGCTATAGCTATAAGTGAGCAAGTAAGTTCCTAAGTACACACACAACAAGAACCTAGAGAAGAGACTAGAGAAAAAGGGACATATATAATGTGGACATACCTGGTTAGCAGCAATGACAGGAGAAGCCATAGTAATAGTACAAGCACAAAGAGCAGCGCAAGCGATACATCCAAGCTCCTTTATCGACAATAAACTCTTCTTGATACCATTCTCTCCTCTGTTTTCTCCAGCTGAGAGAGAGCATAATGCAAACAAAATAAATAAAAATCAAATTTTTGGGTTTGATTAGAGTTTTGAGCTACAATTAGTAAACTCAGCTACAGTGTTGTATCTGCTTGAATCGCAAAACCAAGAAGAAGTAGAAGAAACAATAAAAGCAGAGAAACGAAAAAAGATGACTTTTTTTACCGGAGCAATGTACAGTTGTGACTAAAGATCTCGGCTCACGGCGGAGTTTTACGGAGAAACACGGCGAAGATAGATTATTCCTGGTGAACTGAACAGGAAGCGAAGCCATTGGGGGATCGGATGTTTTTTCAGATTTTTATTTTTGTTCGAACTCGGACAACCGTAGAGTTTTATCAATTCGTTATGGATCATGCCTATGACGTGGCAATGAACAGGTCATATTAAACTATTTAGCCCATTGGGCCGATTATTATTTGGGCTAGTTAAACACCTAAACCTTTTATAACTAAACTACTAACATTATTGTTGTTGACTTCTAGCTATGTATGATTTACCATGCTAAATACAGTTATATTCAAAAATAATAAAATGAATAAAAACTAAATATTTTTAAAGGAAAAATATCTACGTATAAGGGTTCGTCCTTTTTTCTTTTAGGTTTGAGTTTTTCTCTCTTGTATTTAATTTTTTATGTTTTTTTTTATGTTTTTCTTCGATAAAGGTTTGACTCCAGGAAATTCATGATTTCCATCGGCTTTGACTTCGGAAAATTTTGACTTCGTCTGTCAGCTTGAGTTTCCTTGTTTTGGGCTTTGTAATCTATTTTGGTGTGTAAACCAAGTTCATCAGTAAAGTTCCGGTTCACAAGAAAAAAAAAGTTTTGTGTAAACTAAAATATATTTTTGTGTAAAAAATAAATTATATATATGTTCACAATATTATTTTTTTGTTATGTAGCTAGTAAAAGATATCTTGCTTCTTAATAAAAATATATTTTACAAATTTAAGGTTATATATTATTGTTATTAACACTTTGTATATATTTTGTATATACCTTAAATTATCATTAGTAAGATTTTTGTTTCCAAAGTTTATTGGATCCTTCTAGAGTTCTAAGGTTAATTAAAACCCTAGATTTAGAGCCATATATATAGTTTTTTGTTCCTTTACTAGTTATCACGTACGTACGTACCTTGACCGTGGCTCCTCCGGCTCCGACAGATATTGAACAGACACTCACACGTGTACAAGAACAGATCAACCAGTTGACGATGATAGTGCAAGCTCTCGCCCTAAAGCAGAAGGATAACATCAAAGTCCAGCCACAAGAAAATAACCAAAACCCTATCATTATCACGGACCATTGTGATATTCCAGAATTTCATGGTAAGCAATCGGCTGAAGAGCTTCGCCAGTGGATGGTCACAGTCGAAGAGGCTCTCGAGCTCAAACGTGTACCTTTGGATTCATGTGTTCCCATGGTTGCGATGAGATTCCGAGGCACAGCCGCAGCTTGGTGGTCGCAACTAAAAAGGACGCGGGCAAGTTTGGAGAAACCTAAAATCTTGTCGTGGGATAAGTTGAAGAAGAAGATGCGCAAAACGTTCTTACCATTCAACTACGAGCAAGAGATTATCAAAGGCTTACAGATGTTGAAACAAGGATCTCGTTCAGCAGAAGACTATTACACCGAGTTTTTCTCGCTATCGACGCGTGTTGATATGAACGAGACGGACCAAGAGACTGTGGCTCGTTTTGTTGGTGGCTTGGGGCAAGAGTTGAGATACCATCTTAACTTGTTGAAGCCTCTCACTCTTGCGGAAGCACGTCAACAAGCTCTCATCGTGGAAGCACGTCAACAAGCCCTGAGAAGATGGGACTTTTTTGACGATTGGGAAGATCTTTTTGTATTTTTGTGGTTTGGGCTGACAACGTTTGTCATGTTCCTTGTTATATTTTAGACTTTGTTTCCAGAGTCTATGTACAGCTCTCTTTTTTCTCTTCTTTATAGCATGGGAAGTCAAGTTTAAGCATTTTGTTCCCAAAGACGCCTTCACTATTCACGAGCTACGTTAAACTACAATCTCTAGTTGTTTTTTTCTTCTTTGGTTTAACAGTATATATGTACGGTTAAAACAAGTTTTACTGTATACAAATATATACAGCTACAATGTCCCGGAGCCTCTCTCTAAGGTGGAGGAGAGTCTTTCTTACAATCTATTGATTTGTCTCTTTTAATAAGCGGAAATCAAATCTAAGAAAAAGCTATGATGAACTCATCTACACGTTAGAAAATCAAATTATACAGTACACAGAATCAACGAATCAATGATCACTAAGTTAGAAACTGATCAAAATCAAAATCCTAATTAAAGAAAAGGATCTTAGGAGAAGCCATTGGAAGATCTTTCTTGGGGAAGTAACGTCAACATCTTTCTCCTTCAACCACTACTTTCCATGATCACTTGCCTCTTCTTTGGACCCTACTACACTCGCCTGTCAATTCTTTCAGACAAATCCGTACTGTCTATAAAACCATCTCCAACCGCCACTAATTGCCAAAAACAGAAACATCTGTTCCTTATCATCCCCTGCGTCTACATCAACCGATTGAAAATCTCCCACTGACCACTTCTTGAAAGATTTCTACAGGAGCATAATCTTGAGAGAGGAAGTAGCACATTTTATGAATCACTTTTTGACTAATTGATATCTCCAGAGATCTAAGAGTGGATCTGGTTTTGGACCCACCATAGCTTCAAGATCTGCCAGAACCATGTGCTTGTGCCTATCAAGAAAGGAACAATGGCATCTGATTGTTTTTTCCAAAGTTAGGAAAACGAAACCGATTTTTTGCAAGTAGTCACAGGCAACCCATAGTTCTGAAATGTTCTGATCTGTCCATCCCAACCGCCTGTGACTATGACCATACCCCATGACAGAGAGCTAGATGCTCTCTGGTAAGAGGATTTGAGAAACTTGTAATGAGATGCATTCATGGCGGATGTAGATAGAGGATTTTCTGGTAGGTTTTCCTCTGGCCATGTCGCGCTTCCTTTGGATATTGATCCGGGGACAAATCCTTCGTTGAGAGATAAACAAGAGGGTGAAGAAAACGGGAGAGTTGTGCTATGATCTGAGAAGCCGCACCAGGTAGCTGCAACGGATGCATTGGCAGAGAAACGTTCAAAAGATCGAATCTTTTTGGTTTGGGAAGCACAATCTGATTCCTCATCGTTACTCCATATATATACTTTAGAGTCCTCACAAGCTGAAACAATATGCTTTCCATCAGATGTGAGAGACGCTGATGTGAGGCTTCTTGTCTTCCTAACGCCTAGCGAACAAAAAAAAAGAAGCAGAGATGATCTTAGTTGAGAATCAATCATAGAGATATGAAAAAAAAAAATGAACGTTGCGGGTAACATAAGAAGAACATACCTTTGTATTTTCTGACGACATTGTTGCCTTGGAGAATTCTGACTTTGGAATCCGCGGAAACAACCAGAACTTTGCTTGGCTCTTGTGGTAAGAACTGTAAAAAAAGAAAAAGATGCATATCCATTAGGTAACGTCTCACAATGTCAAAAGAAATAAACTTAGTATCAAGGCCAGGGGAAGGAGACATTACCTGAAATCCAGTTATCCGTTTGTTGGAAGACTTCTTTTTGTTATGCAAATGTATCTGAGATTCCAGTTCTAAATATTCTCCAGACATGTTAAAGAATCTGCAACTTCCGGTCAGACAACCGATAATTCCTCCCTGTCCATCTGGACGATAACACACTGCGGATATAATGTCTTTGAGATCGGCCCAATCAATAACGTTGCGACCAGAAATGTTCCAGATTCGAACTTTTCCATCAATTGAACCACTCATGAAGTAATTCTCGTTTACGGGGTTGAACTGAATAGAGGTTACTGCAAAAAAAGAAAGTTACCAGTGATAGATAATGTCAGATCTATGAAGTAACTGAGATTTTTTTCCTAATGTAATCACCAAGAGGAGGAAGAAGCATACCATAACTATTGTGAGGGAACACTCCAAGACAATCATTGCTACCGACTTTCCATAACCGAACAGTTTTATCCATCGAAGCCGAGAGAAGATACTACAGCAAGAAATTACATAACAAATGCCTCAGTTTCTTAAACTTCCATTTAAGCAATGGTTGCAAAATAATAAGAAAGTGTAAAAGATTCTGGAAGCTTACATTATCTTTTGACCATGAGATGTCCAAGACTTCACCCGTGTGCCCACGGAATTCATATAACGGTTTTTCCATTATCCGGAAAACTTTAGGAGGGAAGACAACGCAGGCTGAATTAGATGTTTTCCTGAAACTTTCTGAATCCTTCTTTGATTTTTCCTCATCCACTAAAACTGGTTTCAACTGGGAAAGATCGTTTACCTCAAAGTACATACACGAAGGGTCTAACTCGTTCAGGCAGTCCCTTCGTAGTCTAGATCTCTTATCTTCCAGGACTTTCCACACACGCACAATCCCATCTTCACCAGAACTTGCAAGAAACTTCCCATCTCCGCTAAATTTCATAGCCAAGATGGCACCATCATGAGCTTGAATGTCTTGACTCTGATAAAGAGCTGAAAGCTCCTTTGCCTGTTTCTTACAATGCTTAACCTTAACTCTTGAAATCACATCACCAAAACTAGAAGAAGCTCTGATTCTACCACCAGATTCAACCTTTGTATCCGCCGTACACCCCATAGACCACAGCCTCGTCAACCATCCTTTCTTCCTCTGCTTCTCTGTTTCCTTCACTTGACAATACCTGGAATTAGAACATGATGCCATTGAAGAGCTTTGCCTCCTCGTTACATCACATCCACCCACATTTTTGTCTACTCTCAAAGACAATTCTTCGGAAACATCCACACTTGAACCAGACAATGAAACTCCACTAGAAGAACTGCTTAAACCACCAGATCTCTCCTCAGCTTCTTCACCAGAATTCTCTTGAGCTCCATCAAAACTAGACTCCACATTAGCTACAGAGACCGAATCCTTGGACTGAACACGATCTTGCTCAACTCCCATCCACTCCAAGAACTTCCTCCGCCTCTCCACCACACTTCCAGGTGACTCATTCCATACATCAAAACCAAAACCACTTGGAGTTGATGGCATCATCTCCTCGTTGGCATCGAAGAATTGCAAATCTTCCTCTTGAGACAAGTAATCCATTATTCCTTGAGGGAAGTTCAATCCATGAAACCCAGCTTAAAGAAGAATGCTTTTCTCTCAAAAGAGGAACTTCCCCAACTGCCAGTTTTGCTTCCAAACAAGCAACCTACAAGGCAAACTATATATATAAAAGTTTAGAAATAATATTAAAAATTAAAAAATTCGTCAGAAGATTATAAATTAAGCAATCACAGAGTTCGAGAAAATAAACAAAGAGTTCACACAAATAAAAAATAAAATAAAAAAGAGTTGAACATCAATCTCAATCCAAAACCCATTGAATCTAGTCTTTTATCTCTATCGTTCTCTCTCAGAGGCATTCCCACAAACAACTTATGTGGGTCGATCAATGTGTAAGCAACGAAACCAAAAACAACCCAATCAAAAGAGAGAGAAAACAAAATGGTTTCAAGCACACAGAGAAGCTGAATTAGCAAAACAAAGTGAAAGATCTCATTTTTAGATCCTAAGTAACAAATCCGCAAGCGTAAGCACGAGCATCATCAATTCAATAACAAAGATTTAAAATTTCGTACATGGGTTTGTTCGTCTTCACAAGGTTTCTTCGAAAATGGAACAAACACATCCCAATGAAGTAGCAGGAGTATAGTAACCAAAGCCCAGAGAGAATTAAAAACAAATAAAGTAAAAGAGAGAACTTTAATTAAAAATAAAAATAAAATAAAAAAGAGAGAGAAGAAGGATCAAAGTTTTTTTCTTTTTTTTTAATTGAAATCTGTGAAGAAAGAGACAATGAGGAAGAAGATGAAGAAGAAAGGATTTGTGTTGTCCGAAGGGAAGAAGAGATGAAATTGAGAGATTTTAGAGACGAATCTTTTTGTGTGTGTGTGTGTCTGTGACCGTTTGATGTGCCTTATTTAACCTCTCTGTCTTTATTGCAATTCTTTTTTTGTGTTTTTGTGTTAATCTTAATAATGATTAATTCGGTAATAAATCTATTAAATCACACGAGCACGACCAAATATATCTTTCCTAGAATGCTCTGGTAATATTAATGATTGTTAGTAAAATCTCTCCATGTGTTCTGTCTTGTAGTAGTAACAATTAATTACAAAAATCTTTTAATTAGTATATTTGTTTCCATTTTTCTATTGTCAGTATTTCTCTTTTGTTTTACTTTACTACTCTATCCACCTTAACACATTTCTAGAAATATATCTTTTGGATGAGGAAGAAATCTAAAAAATGGATTTGGAAGGTTATGTTTTAAGGAAATGCTTAGACCTGGAATCTATTAGATAATTTTAAATTCTTACTTTGGTTTGGATATTATCAGATTTGCTTCAGCTTGGATTACAAATTTTAGAATTATTTACTACCAAAAAAAATAAATAATTTTAACTATATTTTGACATATATAATAAATAAAATTTAGATATTTTGATTATTTAAAATATTTAAGTATAAAACTAATTAATTAATTCAAAATTATAATATACCAGTATCCTACTCGAACCGGTTTTTTTGTTCGAGTACGGTTTTTTTTGTTCATGCCTAGAAAAGCTTATGGATTGTAACGAAACTGTAATATTAAGACTTTAATCAACATTCGGATTTTTTGAAAGATCTTTCAATGGTAACTAGCAAAGGACCGTCGTGGTGGATACTCATCATCATCATTCATCAAAATAGATTCTTAAATACATCAATCAATCTCTCTCTCTCTCTCTTCATCATCTGATTATTTACTAAGTATCAATAATGTTTTTTATATATAACAATAATGTTATATATTCGTTATGCGTAGACATCTTAAAGAAAAAGAGAAATTGTAAATTTTTCTTTTAAAAGTATATTTGTGGTACATGCTTTGTTGGAGCCCCACATATCTGCATGATGACTACGCGGCATGTTCCCCATTCGCTTTGCCTTTGATCGAATTTGATTCTTCTAATTAAGTTCTAAAAATCGTTTTAATCTCAATTAGTATATCTGTCATATTAACTACTTAATTTTCCAGTTGTTTCGATACCTTAATTATTCGTTTCGTTCTTACCAATACATACAAACTAGAGTTCCTTTCTTACAACTCTTATATATATAGTGCTCTGTGATTTGTTTTGGCAGTTGTTACTACTCTCTAAGTTGATCATCTTATAGAGATTTTAGATTCAAAATAAGGATAATTTTGCTTTCAAGGTTGGATAAATCATTCATGGTAACGATCGATTTAGAGAAATGGATACAAGAAAAAATTAATCAAGAGAGTGATGAGGCTTGTATAATCATATAAATGTACCATATATGTATATAAACTAAAACCGACAAAGATTAAATCGAGTTGTACTATATATCTGAACTTTTTTTAAAAATATATTAATTACTAGTACTACTAATTAAAGACCGTCATGGCTGAGCTAAGTATGTCTTCCTGTTGAAGCAAAAATTCACAAGTAGACATTAACAAAAGCAATAATTTTTAATTAATTAATGTAATGATGAAAATAATACACTGCCTTTAGAGTTGCAAAGGCAAGATTACCTGGATTCATGCAGGCTTGTATTGTAAAGAGAATATCTGTTGTCCCATTTACATCACATTTTTTTTCCTAATCTTTTTTAATTTCTCGACTCTTAATTGTATTGTGTTACTTATTATATCGGTTAAACCAAAGATCTTCAAGATTTTTCTTGATAATAATGATGTTATTATACATGCATCATTATATTATAATTAATACACACTATGGGCAAGTTGGTTTGCTCCTCATACTATTTTCATCTTCATCCGAGTGGACCAAGACCCATCCGAGAGGACCGAGACCCGAGACTCTCTTAAGGAATTATATATTAGATATTAGATTTGTCTAAAACCTAACAATTATTTTCAAAAGAAAAAGAAAAAAAATATTATACGTAGGAATATACACTTTGAACAATTTCTTCATATCTCCATCGAAATTTATACCATGATGAGATTGACTTAGTTATATGTATATAAGCTTTGAATAATAACAACGGATAAAGCGGTCATCACTGTTTGTTACTGTCAGGTACCATTTTTTCATTCTCAAGTTTAGTTTTGTCTCTTGTAACACAGATATAACACAACTCTATATATATTGAAATCATTTAAAACTTGGTTTATTAAACGAAAAGAAACATGTTGGCTTATTGATAGCCATCAAATTTTTATCCTACCGTATCTAGAAATTCATTTCTAAACCTTATCTCCTTTGTAAGACAACTTATAATAAGAGTTCTTTGTCCAAGTAAAAAGATGAACTGTTTGTGTCCAAGTAAAAAAATGAACCCTTGCTAATTTAGTAATATGTAGCATCTATAATGTGCTGATGTGGCTTGCCAACTAGGTAAGCTATCTATCAGATACAACAGTTTAAAGCGCACGTACGACCACCCATCTTATATATTTTATATTTATTGTTACAGGATTATTCACTATAGACTATACTATTATATTTGCATATTGGTGTATCGAGTTAGAGAAATATATTTTCAAAAAAGATACGGTTCATAGAATGGCCACTTCATTGCTTTGGTTGTTGAAACGTTGATAATTCTTTCCTTCATGTTCGTCAAACTCAACCAGATTCTCCTAACCTTACCAGCTTCATTATTATCTCATTATAGTGTCCTGTCACTTTTCTAATTGATTTAATTTTCTTTTGTTTGTTTCTTTAGAAGTTAGAACAATAAAAATTAGCTTATGATTTATCAACGTCGAATAAATCTCAAAGATATCATAGAGATTGTTTCATTGAAGTTTCCAATTTGTATTCATTCATACAATCATATACTAATTGTTTAGTGTTTGTAATAACTTTAGCTAAGAGTTAAAAATTATGACTAAACACGTGTTATGAAAAAGTAGTCTAGCATGATCAAGATTATGACATTAGACATGAGTTGTGCTGTGAGTATAAATTAGCGTATAAAAATGTTTTTAAACGAAATGACTATAGTAAAGGGGTGATTAACCTTAATTCGCTCTGCCGACATTATTAACAAAACTAATAAAATAGTAATGTAATGCTTAATAATCTCGCCACCGCATTAATTAGAATATTTCATAATCATATGGAATATTCTTGTAGACTGAAAGAAAAAGAATATTCTAAATTATCTAAAAAAATAATTAACAGCGGATTATCTTAGTGTCGATTATATAATACTCATATTAAAGTAAACAACACTTCATAAAGACAATAGTTTTGATAAAAATTTGCATGTCATGTTAAAATGCGACCCTTACCCGGAAGATTGGTTAATCTGTTAACTTACGCATGAGCTATTCATATTGTATAACCAAAGCTTCGATGTATATACATATATCAGAAAAATATTTGAATTACGAATACATATTTTTATAATTTTATTCTTTCATACACATCCTAATGGTGGTGATCATCATCCGCTTACACAGCATAATTAGTGTATAATTACAAGTTAACAAACTTAAAAGAGCAAATTTCTATATATATTACGTAGGTGCATACGTGTTGTGTTGTCTCTTCCCGACGTGGTTAAAAAACTACAGACGTGTTCACTTGCGATGTTCGACTCATAAAGCTATAGCACCTAAGCTTCTCTTGTACGGACTGAGACGATATATACTTTTGGACCCACTATATCATACAATATTGGAGCGTAGTATCTAGCCATTTTGTGAATAACGATGGAAGATACGTATGAACTTTGTACATACGCGTATATAGGTGTCGGTGTATTGTGATGAAAATATTTAGTCAAAGTTGACTTTGGAGTTTGGGAGATTGAACATGGAGCTTCACTAGTTTCTATGTTGAAGATAGTTATGCCACACATCTACATTATGATATATATATAGTTGAAGTTGTGGTATGAATAAGTCAAAGAGGATGATAAACCATACACCGGTTTCTTATTATAAAGTATGGTTTCTCTATTGATCTATATAGATTGATAGTTATACCAAACAAACCATTCTGAAATAAATATCGTTTAATTTGGATTGTTGTTTTCATTTATTAAATGTCGCTTTGCATAGATTGTACATAAATAATAATAGTTTTGTATACATATATTAATGAATTTATTTTATTTTCAAGTATTTGATAAATATTTCTAAATGAATACATTGACAAGTTTATAATATGAAGGATTAATGTGATTCGGCGAGTGGGTCAGGAGATAAAGGCTAATTCCCTTTCTGATGGAACGTCCCAAAGTTCGAGACGCATCATGTGATGTGATTGTGCTATGTATACCTTACCTTACCTTATACGCGCATGTATGATTAGGTGTGGTCGTTAATACTATAACTAGATACTAACCTGTAATTGTGGTGTGTGGCTATTATGGGCATTTGTATAGTTCTTTCTAATACTATATAATCGTTTCTCAATAAAGTTGATGATCCAAGTTGAATATGTCTCACTCAAAACGTTTAGCGTATTCTCAAGAATAATTGAAACCACAGTAGAATTATTAATTTGTAATTTTACTTTTTGATTTGGATGTATCTAATCTAACTCATATAGAACATACATGTATAACCACGTAAACCTAAACATGGGAGATGATCTTTTGTAATGGATTAAACCATAAAAAATAACAGAGTAATTTAATAAACCAAAACGAATTTACAAGACCAACATAAATTAAACTAAAATCTTACAAGATATTATATATATATATATATATATATGGTTCTAAATTTGGATGTCTAGCTATTTGTAAACTAGTGCCTTATTTTGAATGGAGACAAAAACTTCAGAAAAAAACCTATCATACAAACGCTGACCTCATAAAGGCACATTAACAGTGTTTGTGGGTCTGCGACATATATATGTAAAGTATATACAATATTATATCAGCTCTTCTATCATTTTATATACGTATATATATATATATATATTAAAATATATGATAGGTATATATATCTTTTATTTGTTCAATTTTAGATTATAGGATTGAAAGAAATGTATATGTAATAATACTGATTCTTTATTTCATAAAAGAAAGAAGGTTACGGATAAAATCGCTCTGTGCGGTTGCAATTAGTATTTTACAATATGGTTCGGTTTCTTCACAATTCTTGTAACGTTGAACAGAGAACGAGCCACGTAGTCGTAAACTTAGGTCAACGACATCGGAGAGTCTCCCTCTTCCTTTATTTATTTTTGATATTCAGTGAGATTATTTTAATCATGGGAGATTTAGTGGCACATTGAATGATGTCATCATAGTCATTAAGGTCATACTTGATGGGTTTACTACGTGTGATACTGATGAATCCGAGGACCACTGTTGCTTTGAGTAGATGTATGACAATCTCGTACTTATAATTAATCTTATCTATCATTTCACCAGAATCAAAGTCACTCTTAGATAAATATATATATATATATCTATACCAAGTCAATATGAATACTAGTAGCAATGAACAATGGAGTTGATGACCGTGTAGATTGTGTTATAAGAAAAACAGTAACTATCAAATTCCAAAATAACAAGGTGTTATAGTTTGACCCGTCTCCTTCGAGATGATTAGCGTTTAAACAGATTAGTCACTATCAGTGCCGAGCTTAATAAATCCAGAAATATAATTTAGATAAATTGACAAATTAGTTCCATGTAAGACCTAAACAAACATTAAGACTTTTTTATGTAATAAACTATAGTAAGATTGATTGATATCTCTATTGAACTAAAACTCAAACTATATATAAGAGTGTTTTTATTTTCTTGTTTGGAATGATCGTGCAATCCAACCCTAATTAACCGCTTCTGTTAGTACGTTTCAGTGATCAACATTGTATACGGCGGAAGGTTACAGTAAGAACTTGAAATTTTAAGACATCAATCAAAATATAAAAGAGTGGGACAGTTGATGGAAGTTAGGTTCAAATTCAAGCTGTTAAGAGACATGACTCAAAATCCAAGACAACTGGACAAACAAACTCAAGACAGTTGTTACAATTAAGGAAATTAAATGGAGAACAAAAGAAGAAGAGCCAGACAGCTAGCTAGCTAGGGTTTGGTCCATGCATGAGCAGTGTAAAAAAGGTACGCGGAAGGACCACGGGATGTTATGAGGACTTGCGATGATGGTAGTAGCTAGCTAGGTTTTTTAAATTACAACATACCTCGACTTAAGAACTCAAGAAACACATCTATTTTGTACTTTGTTCTTTGGAATTTGTGCCTTCCCTTATTTGTGATTCTACTCGAACCAACCAACATGCCTACTTTGGTCTTTGCACGAACATAACGATCTTTTTTTTTTATGTAAGAACAAAAAAATTGTTACAGATTAATTTTGCAGGAACATCACAAGTTTGTTGTATTAAGCTTTTTAATGTAAATTTACATTTAAGTTGAACCAACACAACCACTCAATATATATATATATGTAATGTAGAGGGATCCATAATATTATCCAAATTAGAGATGATAATGATGATGAATAAACACAAGAATCGTCGTCAATGACAAATAGCCATCAAATGATTAATTCCACCTGTAAAGCGACAAATACATAACTCTATACAAAATGCTTCCAAAAATTAAATTAAAAGCTTGGATATATAGTTTAGTCGACAGATAAATGAGAAGAACAAAAGAAGATTTCATCTATGATATGAAAGAAACATTCTGTTTAAACCCATCTAATCTATAGATTTTTAATTGACACATTGGCCAAAAACAATTCATATAGTAAATGTAAACAAACATTCTTTATGATCATGTTTTAGAAAAAAGAAAAGAAAAAAAAAAAAAAAAAAGAGAGAAGAAGTGGTCACATCTGTAATGGGCTGTAACATTGGTCCTAAGAATTAAAAACCCATTTTGGGGTATTTGTGAATCAATGTGAATAAATATAATGCAGGGCTGCAGGGAAAGGACCACAACTGGTGACCGTGTGGGCACGTTTCAGCAGCTGGCCTTACATTACATATCTCAACATCACTCACTCACTCACTAACTATTATCGCTCGCAAAGCCAACAACTGTCTTGTCTTTGATCATCTCTGTACGTCCCACTACAATTATATGTGGGACTACTTCACATCAGTTTTTTTACCGTACCACAAAAATATCAGAAAACAAAAAAATAAAAAAGCAAAAGTAAAAGAAGAAAAGAAAAAGTCAATGTTTGTACTTTTTGGTTGGTTAATTTTTGTGTCTGTGGTTTGTGGGGATTACATCTGTTTTTAGAATCTTTTGGATGATTTTATTTTATTTTAAGAACGTTTCATTGTGAAATTAAATTGTTGTAGATATGTTTTGTTATCAATCATTAAATTAAATAAATATCAAATTTATCAGGTTTTTTTTTTCTATTAGTAAAATTTTGGCTCATATTGGATTTTTTTTTTTTTGGGGCAAAGGCTCATATTGGATTATATTCACAAATGTCTTTGGAAATTAAAGACGGGCCTAATTGACAAATACATGCAAAGCCCATATTTGGATGTCAGGCCCTAAAATTGGGTTTTTAGCCTTTGATAATTTGATGTCTAAAATACTTTGATTGTTGTTCTTTTTTTTTTCTTTTTTACAATTATGTTTGTAAATAATGAGTTAACATTTTGCCTTTAGGAACTCAGCAGGACTACTTAAATCATAGCTTGATTCTCTACTACAAAACATATTTTGACTGATTGGTTTTGACCAAAAATATTTGACTGATTGGTAGATTGGGGTTTGTAAAACTGTAGATATATTTTTTAAATTAATTTTGAAGTCTTAACAAACAAAATCTTGAGGCAAAACACAGTTTGATTGGTTCAACTTTACGATTCTAGAGAAAGCATATTTTTCGTTTGATTTGTTTCAAAAACGATATTTATCCACATTTTCGTAAGTATTTTAAATCTTCTCTAGATAATAGGAGTCTTGTTATCAAAATTATCACTGATTTTTAAGGATACAGATGAGATTAATGGATAGATTCAATAACGAGAATCTTTACTGAATCTAAATCTTTTTGTTTTTCACCCCTTTAACCCTATAAAAGATTCACCACACAGCCCTCACACAAAAAAAAAACTTAAACATTTCTCGGATCTTCTCAATGGCCGAGATTGTAGAAGACTCGAGGAGAGCTATGGAGATAGAGAGAGATCAGGTTGATGAGCTAGAACGGAGCGTGGTCGATGAGGTTGAGCTAACCGTTCCAAAAACAGATGATCCTACGTTGCCGGTTCTCACTTTTAGAATGTGGACTCTAGGTCTTGGTGCGTGTATCATCCTCTCGTTCGTAAACCAGTTCTTCTGGTACAGGCAGATGCCTTTGACCATTACCGGAATCTCGGCTCAGATCGCTGTGGTGCCGCTTGGTCACCTGATGGCTAGAGTGCTTCCGACAAGGATGTTCTTTGAAGGATCAAAGTGGGAGTTTAGTATGAATCCAGGTCCCTTTAATGTCAAGGAACATGTTTTGATCACCATCTTTGCTAATTCCGGAGCTGGAACGGTTTATGCTACTCATATACTTAGTGCAATCAAACTTTATTATAAGAGATCTCTTCCGTTTCTACCTGCTTTTCTCCTTATGATCACTACGCAGGTACATATTCTGTGACCTAATTATTATAACCATAAAAAGATTTGTTTGAGATTTGTATGTTTTTGTTTTTATTTCGGTTTAGCATGAATTTTATACTTTAGTGGATAGGTAGAACCTAGATGACGGAATATTGATCGATAATTAGATAGTACTTAGAGATTTACTTTAACCATAACAAAACTAAGAAATATATCTTTATTTATAAGCTCTTAAGTTACTAATTAAACTCAACTTTTGTCTCATGTAAAGGATAGTTTTTGGCTAAGTTTGTTATGATTGGTCTAAAACGTGATTACTTGTATTGTTCTGAGGCAATATTTTTGGACATTTGGTGAACATTTTCTTCTTTTTTTACACATTGAATCTTCTCGTAGTTTCTCGGATTTGGGTGGGCTGGTCTATTCCGTAAACACCTTGTTGAGCCTGGTGAAATGTGGTGGCCAAGCAATCTAGTTCAAGTGTCTCTCTTCAGGTAATACTCTTTATTTATTTTACATTTTTATATAAATAAAAAAATCTTTATATGATTAGCTAGTCTTCAACTACTTACTTAATTCACTAATCATTTCAGTGCCTTGCACGAGAAAGAAAAGAAGAAAAAGGGAGGCATGACCCGAATCCAGTTCTTCCTCATTGTCCTTGTGACCAGTTTCGCATATTACATTCTCCCGGGTTATCTATTCACCATGATAACTTCCATCTCATGGGTCTGTTGGTTTAGTCCCAAATCCGTTTTGGTCCACCAGCTCGGTTCAGGTGAACAAGGTCTTGGTATTGGCGCAATTGGTATTGACTGGGCTACCATTAGCTCTTACTTGGGTAGCCCACTCGCCAGTCCTTTATTCGCTACCATCAATGTAACGATTGGTTTTGCGGCGATCATGTATGTCGCCACTCCGATTTGCTATTGGCTAAATCTTTACAAGGCCAAAACATATCCTATCTTTTCAAGTGGGCTTTTCATGGGAAATGGCTCGTCCTATGATGTTTTAAGCATCATCGATAACAAGTTTCATCTCGACCGCGAAGTCTATGCAAAGACTGGTCCTATTAATATGAGCACTTTCTTTGCTGTTACATATGGTCTTGGGTTTGCTACTTTGTCCGCAACTGTTGTCCACGTTTTACTCTTCAACGGAAGGTAATTTGTAACTCAATCAATTCCTAACAACTACATTATACTTATCTTTTTAGCTAAACTAACTAAGCTGTCCGAGACTAGTCTTCGATAATAGTAATAATCTAACTAATTTTCTTGTAATGTTGTTTATACATTCCAGGGACTTATGGAGACAAACAAGAGGTGCCTTTCAAAGGAACAAGAAAATGGATTTACACACGAGAATCATGAAGAAAAATTATAGGGAAGTTCCAATGTGGTGGTTCTATGTGATCCTCGTACTTAACATTGCGCTCATCATGTTCGTCTCTTTCTACTACAATGCAACCGTGCAACTACCTTGGTGGGGAGTGTTGCTAGCTTGCGCCATTGCTGTCGTCTTCACTCCGCTAATCGGTGTTATCGCAGCCACCACTAATCAGGTACTTCCTTAAACTACATGAAAGTAAAGAAGCAATTTAGAGCTTAA
Organism: Capsella rubella; assembly: GCF_000375325.1. Lineage (NCBI taxonomy): Eukaryota > Viridiplantae > Streptophyta > Magnoliopsida > Brassicales > Brassicaceae > Capsella > Capsella rubella. The sequence goes on from NW_006238916.1 coordinate 7,782,343, forward strand.
CAAAGGCTCTTTTGCATTGTGTAGGAAACGTAACTATTTATAACAAAATCATGAAAACAATTCACAAAATGTAATTATTGTATAGATCATAATACATTCATCAATGTCTCATTCATTGTTACTGATGATTATATTTTTAGAGGGTACAACTCTTTTTGCTTTGGTAAGTGACAACTTTATTTTAACAAGGCTTATCATATTTCTTTAGGAACCGGGTTTAAACGTCATTACGGAATATGTAATTGGATATATCTATCCAGAACGTCCGGTTGCAAACATGTGCTTCAAAGTGTATGGATACATCAGCATGACTCAGGCTCTAACATTTATCCAAGACTTCAAACTCGGTCTCTACATGAAGATCCCTCCTAGAAGCATGTTCATGGCACAGGTTATTGCATCTTAAACCATAGTTAATTAAATTGTTAAACGCGCAATCTAAATTATATACTAATTAACACAATATTTTCAGGTGGTTGGGACGCTTGTGGCAGTGGTAGTGTACACAGGAACTGCTTGGTGGTTAATGGTAGACATTCCTCATCTATGTGACAAATCTATGCTTCCTCCAGATAGCGAATGGACATGTCCGATGGACCGTGTCTTCTTCGATGCTTCTGTGATTTGGGGACTTGTAGGACCTCGTAGAATGTTCGGTGACTTAGGAGCATACTCAGCCATAAACTGGTTCTTCCTCGTAGGTGCAATTGCTCCTTTCTTGGTCTGGCTAGCGACCAAAGCGTTTCCAGCTCATAAATGGATCTCGAAGATCCATTTCCCGGTCATTTTAGGAGCAACCTCGATGATGCCACCCGCGATGGCGGTTAACTTTACGAGTTGGTGCATTGTGGCATTTGTGTTCGGACACTTTTTGTTTAAGTACAAGAGAGAGTGGTGGACAAAGTATAACTACGTTTTGTCTGGCGGTTTAGACGCGGGAACTGCGTTTATGACAATACTGATATTCCTATCGCTAGGACGCAAAGGAATTGGATTGTTGTGGTGGGGAAACGCTGATGATAGCACAAACTGTAGCCTCGCATCTTGTCCTACCGCTAAAGGCGTTATGATGCATGGATGTCCCGTTTTCTGATTTCGTCACGCTGTTAAGTAAAAACCCATTTAATTAGTTTTTCTTATGAAATTAGTTGGTTTATTTATTTTTTATTTTTGTTTTGTACATTACTCTGCAACAGTTTGAATATCATATGTAAATATTTTTTGCATCAATTATTTTTAGACTCGTTTTATGCATGTTATACGTATAAAATATGATTGTTAATACCATTTAATTCAATAATTATTAAAATAATGATTACATATATATTTATTTATTTAAATACACACACATTAAAACATTTAAATTTGATAGATTTAGTTTATTTAATTTGATTACACTGAAGTTGGTATTTTTTTCTGAAAATAAATTTCATTTTGATTGACCTTGATTCGATTACGGTTATTTTAATCTCTCTTCAATTTTGGTCTTTTTTTTTTAATAATTAAGAGGTTTTTGGTCGAAACCCATAAATTTCTTCAGTTTTTAGTTTCAAACGCTATTCGAACCAGTGACCTCTAACATTTTGTCAAAAATCTTTACCAATTGAGCTATTAGCACTTGGTAACAATGTTTTTTTAGAGTACTTGAATCAAACTTTTAATATTTTTTTTTACCAATATTGAAAATAGAAAGTCACCATGAAAATAGAAAATAGGATCAGCAAAATTTGGAACTTATCATAAGTCATCTGTCACAAACAAAGCTGATGATTTTATTTTTTTGTGGGTCGAAATAATGTAGATGATTTTCTTAACCAGAACCATAATAGACACTTGTCATCCATGAATTCAGAAAATAAGTTTCCTTAATATTATTTTTACAGTCAATACTTATCTGCAACAAACAAAAAAGTCTAATTTTGGTTTATGTATCCATAGTATATACTTCCTTTTATGGAAAATATCAAATAAAAAGATATGATACCAACTAATATTAAATAAAAAATCCATTTAAATATACTTTACTATTTTTCTTCAGCCAAATAAAAATAAAATACAATCTGATTCATTCAGGATCTCACAAATCAAAACACACAACATAACCGAAGGAAGCAAACACTTCTGTCTGTGAGTATATTTTTGTTTTGTTATTTCATCTGTGTAATTGATAAGTTTAATTTTTAATAACGGTTACATAAACATAATCACACTAACACACATAACACAATCAGTTTATTTTTTATTGTAGTGCATAGAGACAAAAACAGAACATCATCAATCCTCTATTGTCTGAAGACCAAATGAACGAAATTACAGAGATAAGATCGGAGTATGAGTCGGACTCTTACGTCGACGATGAGATAAGTGTAGTTCCACAAGTGGAGCTAACGGTGCCCAAAGCGGACGATCCAACTTCACCGACGGTTACATTTAGGATGTGGGTTCTTGGCATAACCGCTTGTGTTCTCTTGTCGTTTCTCAACCAGTTTTTCTGGTACAGAACCAATCCTTTGACCATCTCCTCTGTTTCGGCTCAGATTGCTGTTGTTCCCATTGGTCATCTCATGGCTAGAGTTCTTCCGACAAGGAGGTTCTTTGAAGGAACTAGGTGGTCTTTCACGATGAATCCTGGTCCGTTTGGTACTAAAGAACATGTTCTTATAACCGTATTTGCAAACTCAGGCTCTGGGACTGTTTATGCTAGTCATATTCTTAGTGCTGTTAAGCTTTATTACAAGAGAAGGCTTGATTTCTTACCTGCTTTGCTCGTTATGGTCACCACTCAGGTAAAAAGTGATAGATCTTTATTTCGTGTTTATTGGTATTGAGGTTCTAGGTTTAGAGGTTTGTGAACTGAGAGTGTTCTTTTGTTACTGTTTCTTGTGATGCAAGGTATTAGGATTTGGCTGGGCTGGTTTGTATAGAAAACATTTAGTTGAGCCTGGTGAGATGTGGTGGCCAAGCAATCTCGTTCAAGTGTCTCTCTTCAGGTAATGCTCTTTTCTAATGATGCTCTGATGGTTTTGATTAATTAGTTATAAAATTATCTGATTTCATCATCATACACAGGGCATTGCACGAGAAAGAGAAGAGATCGAAATGGGGAATTAGTCGAAATCAGTTCTTCGTCATCACACTCATCACTAGCTTCTCCTATTATCTCCTACCTGGTTATCTCTTCACGGTCTTAACCACAGTCTCTTGGTTATGTTGGATTAGCCCTAAATCGATATTTGTAAACCAGCTCGGTTCAGGGGCAGCGGGTCTAGGTATTGGTTCCTTTGGTCTGGACTGGACAACCATAGCGTCATACCTTGGAAGCCCACTCGCTAGCCCTTTCTTTGCCTCTGCAAATATTGCGGTCGGGTTCTTTCTTGTGATGTACGTTATCACTCTTCTCTGTTACTACCTAGATTTCTACAACGCCAAGACCTTCCCAATCTATTCAGGTAAACTTTTTGTAGCCAGTGGGAAGGAATACAATGTAACAAGCATCATCGATGCCAACTTCAGACTCGATCGTAAGGCTTACGCAGAGACCGGACCAGTCCATATGAGCACTTTCTTTGCTGTGACATATGGACTCGGTTTTGCAACTTTGACTGCTAGTATTGTCCATGTCCTGCTTTTCAACGGAAAAGATCTTTGGACTCAAACCAGAGGAGCGTTTCGAAAAAACAAGAAAATGGATATTCATACAAGAATCATGAAGAGGAATTATAAAGAAGTTCCTCTCTGGTGGTTTCTTTCGATTTTTGCCGTGAATCTTGCAGTAATTGTCTTCATATGTATTTACTATAAGACACAGATTCAGCTTCCATGGTGGGGAGCTTTCTTGGCTTGTTTGATAGCTATCTTCTTCACTCCTCTTGTTGGTGTGATCATGGCCACTACTAATCAGGTTAGAAAGAGAGATTCAAATGCTTATAACTTTGCTTCACAAACCGGAATCATTAAACCATGTTTCTGTTTTAATTTTGTAGGCTCCTGGGCTAAATATTATCACGGAATATATAATTGGATATGCATATCCAGAGAGACCAGTAGCTAACATATGTTTCAAGACTTATGGATTCATCAGCATGTCTCAGTCTTTGACTTTCCTTGCTGATTTGAAGCTTGGAACTTACATGAAGATCCCACCAAGAACCATGTTCATGGCACAGGCAAGTCTTATTAGTATTATGTGTATGTGTCACATAAATCTCTCGAAAACATTACATGTGACAAATTTATTGTTGTTTCCATAGGTTGTGGGCACTTTAGTAGCCGTCTTCGTTTATGCATTAACAGCTTGGTGGCTAATGGCAGAAATCCCAAATCTCTGTGACACTTCTCTACTTCCACCAGGAAGTCAATGGACTTGCCCAACCGATCGAGTCTTCTTCGACGCATCAGTGATCTGGGGACTCGTTGGACCAAGAAGAATGTTTGGTGATCTTGGAGAGTACTCAAACATAAACTGGTTTTTTGTAGGAGGTGCTATAGCTCCAGCATTGGTCTACTTAGCCACAAGACTCTTCCCAAACAAGAAATGGATCTCAAACATTCACATCCCTGTTCTGATTGGAGCCACGGCTATAATGCCACCAGCATCTGCAGTTAACTTCACGAGCTGGCTCGTTATGGCGTTTGTGTTTGGACATTTCGTGTTTAAGTACAGACGAGAATGGTGGCAGAGATATAATTATGTTCTGTCTGGAGGACTAGATGCAGGAACTGGATTCATGTCTGTGCTTTTGTTTCTTGCCTTGCAACGTAGTGAGATTGGGATTGATTGGTGGGGAAACTTTGGTGAAGGTTGTTCTGTAGCTAAATGTCCAACTGCTAAAGGTGTGATTGTTCATGGCTGTCCGGTTTTCTAAACCATGATTCTCAGCTTAATTACTTTGAGTTTGTTTGTAGCTACTGTATTCCTTTAAAACATTTTCCATTACAAACTTTGGTAATCAGAAGCTTCTTCACAAACATAAGACAGCATAAAGTACATTTATAGAAGAAGAAGACAATAGAAGTCACAAGTATCCAAACAAAGGAGAACAACATTTGGGTCGTTGAACAAACTACAAAGATGATTTAACTTCCCCACTACAAGTCCCAACCAATTTGCATACAGAGAACGTCTTAAAAGAAAAGGCTTTACAAAGTTCTGAAAAATCATTTTTCTCTTCTCTTTTGTAAACATCAAGACAATGTCTCTTCCTTGAGCCTGTACAACGTGATTTCTTGCTGCTTGAAGTAACGGCGATCCTCTTCATCCACCAGCACAAGATTCAGATAATACTTTACGCTGAATTTGTTGTTTATGTTATGATGCGTTGGTGTCAGATCATATGGTGTCAAGAAAACTCTTACGGGTATTGATTCGCCTGCAACAATGGTGTCGATACTTCATTTACAAAATTCAAAAAAGGTTTGAATGAGTTTTGCAATTTACTGTATGATGAATGTACCTCTAACTGGAGCACCATCCATTAATTCAAATTTAGCTAGTGTTTCTGTCTCGACGTGAGTATTAGCTCCTGCTCCCGTTGATTCTCGCCGTCTGATCTCAAGATCCATATTCTTTATCTTGATTCGCACCAAAAGAAAGTATATTTTCCCAAGGATAACATCTTTTAGGTGATACCTGCATCCAGACCATAGAATTAGCTGTTGTTTCCAGTCTTCTTTATCACTTGTCTAAAATTCTGAAAATCAAGTTGTCTTACTTGCTTTTATTGTACTCAAACTCAATATGAAGGCAGTCCTCAATACCAACTTCCATCTACACAACCGGTAAGGTCCAATTAAGCATTAAGCATTAAGCATTATCTAATGCTAATAAAGAAATGAAATATCAAAAGGTCATTCACTATCAAAGCAAGCAGTAAAGAATCAGTAAATCGAAAGTGAACAATGGGAGAGTTTGATTTGAAATCATTATCTAGAATCTTTCTAAAATGAAAAACTTGCATCATATCAGAACTCACCTTAATGCTGTTATTGATTGGAGGCGGCGGAACATAGTTACGGACCTGTTTCAAATCCGTGAATAGAAAGATAAGTTCATCTTAAATACTATGCTGTCAAAAAGATACACGCATAAGTAAAAAATTACCACAAAGTCTTGGTATTCCACGATACTTCCAGCATAGCCACGTGTAACTGTTACTTTGAGAACATACCTGAAGAAAACAGAAACAAAAAAATAATGTACTACAGTAAGCAAAATTAGGAACTTAAATGTTTCCTTCTGATGTCAAAGAATAATATGATATACCTTAGGCGCACATTCACCCCATTGAATGTCTCATATGGCATCTCAACGCTCGAAAATTCAAAAGGGTATGTCTTTCTTTCATATATTTCTCCAGGTACATCAATCTCACGCACTGGAAATTAGAAATAGAAGCCACATAGATGGCTGATCAATCAGTTACTTATAACTAAGAGACTACTGAAGAAAACAACATAACTATGTCATAATGGAACCCTAAATTTGGCTCACCCAAGGAAGTGAAATCATAAAAGTTTCCTCTGTCATGGTACATTTCTATTAAAAAAAGAAAAAAAAAATGTCATTGATAAGCATATATAAGGACATGAGTTAGAAACCACAAACGAAACCGATTAATTCGTAGTATCTACACACCTATTTGACCAAGAAGCTCAACTTTAACACCATTATGCTCGACCTTTTTCCCTTGATATGGTTCAATGTTAATCTGAGAGAGACAAGTTTTATGAAAAAACTCCATTTTAAGCAATTCCATAAACCTCCTGATGACTAAAGATCACAAACCACAACAAGACTAAAGTACCTTGCCAGCAATAGTTTCTTGACTCTGGAAAAGTGGATTCATAACTATTTGTCCATTATCTTTCTTAATGGGTACCTACCGCAACAGAGATCAAGGAGAGACAATAAGCAACCTCCAACTTAAGTTCGGGAACAATGAATCCGTAGGAGAAAGAGCGTAATGGATAAACCTAAAGAAAGATGTGTACCTGTTTACGATTTTTCCCATCAGTAAATGTGATTGAAATATTACAAGCCGGCTTGAAAGCTCCAAGAAGATAGTTCTGTGTGTGATATTAATCCCCAAAAGAAAAAGGTATAAACTTTAGAACAATTTTACGCTAAGAGAACCACCAAAGTACAGAAACAACAACATCAAACAAAGAGCACTTACCATGATCAGAAGCTTCGATCCCAATCACAATAACCTGTTTAGAACATACAAAATGGAATAAAATCAGCCGCATTTCCAACTTGAAACACCAAAAAGGTTTGGTTTTTAAGCTAAGAGCTGCTTCAAATTCGGAACTCTGATTCAAGTTAGGATCACAGAGAAATAGAAGAAAACCCTGATCAAACAAACCCCCCAGATAAGACCAAAACACATGGTAATGATACAACAATGATAAACATGACTTGATCGAGGTTAGCTGCAAGATCAAAATGAGAGATCTACGAACTTAGACTCGATTAAAACAACTGAACAAAATTTGGTACCTTCTTAGGTGAAATCAAGGGCGTGTTATCGGAGAGAGATGAGAAGAATCGATCAAATCGACGAAGATTCTGACAGTTGGGTTCGAGACGATCGACAGAGTCACGAGAAGACGAGACCAAAGAAAAAAAAACTTTTTTTTCTCTCAAGTTGACTATACAAGCCCAGTTATATTGTAAACAGATCAAAGCCCAGATAGTGCCATTGACATTTACACGACCATAAGTCTTATAAAGATTCTAAAGCTGCCATTTTTATATGAAGAAACTTGTAAAAAGCCAAAGCTGATAATTTCATTCAAAATTTGATGGAAAAAAAACACAAATTTGTATAAATGTATAGAACATTGCTTGAACTAGAAATGAAGTTCAAGTGAATTTAATTTCCTAAAAACAACAACTTTAAGGCATCCTTAAGAAATGCACCAACTTATTCAGCACAAGAGCTATATTGAGGATTGCAAAGTATAAATCTCTTTGGTTTACTTTTTTGTGGCTATACAAAACTTCAGTCAAGAGCCTCTATTCCGAATCTCTTTCTGAATCATGTTGATATGAATCCTGGGAATCTGGCTCAAGGTTTCTCATCCGAGAGACAAAAAGCTTTGAGATGCCGTTTATAGCTGCTTGGACTTCGTCGGGATCTGCCTGGCTTCTCCAAACGGAAGATTGCGAGCTTAAACCAGAGTACTCGCTTGCGGCAACCTGAGTCTTCTTTGTGGTAGCAAGAACCTTTTCCAAGTCCAATTGTGTTAATGGCCTAGGCGCCTACAAATTTCAGGCGATTCAAATGCCAGTACTCAGAAGTCAGAAATCAGGTGGAAGAAGAAAAAATTGACATTCCTAAACCCAGTTTCTTACTTACCGAAACTTGTCTGCCCTTTCTCTCCTCCTCTAGGATTTCTCTAATTGGGAAGTAGGCTGCTTTTTTGCAGAGTTCAAAGATATCTGATCCAGTATAACCTTCACATAAGCGAGCTACATGATCATAATCGATATTTGGTTCAATCCTCTCTCCTTTCAAAATCACTTTCAATATTTGTGCTCGCTCTTGGCAATCAGGCATTCCGATCTCAAAGGCCTGAGGAAAACGCCTCAATATTGCTTCATCGAGCTCTGAAGGTCTGTTAGTTGCAGCAAGAACCATCACCCTCGCATTCTCTAGAAAACAAAAACATAAAACTTCAGATAGCAACTAACAGACCTTCAGAGCTCACGGTCTGTAGTAAATAAGACAATGAGGAAAAGAAGTTTAAACTCACGGTCTGTAGTAAATCCATCCCATAAAGCCATAAACTCAGTTTTCATATTCGACATTGCTTCATTATCAGTCGAACGGCGCTGGCCAAGAAAGCTATCCACCTCATCGATAAAAATAATGGAAGGTTGGAGTTTGTACGCCAAGCTAAATACAGCAGCCACTGAAGAAGCAAAACAACTCATAAATCAGTAACACAACCAATAGATCAGTAACGTGAGCTCCTTTTACACATAAACCTACCAAGCTTCTGTGCATCACCAAACCACTTGCTCATCAGATTCGAAACCTTAACATTTATGAAAACAGCCTCTGACTCTCTAGCAATGGCTTTAGCAAGCATCGTCTTCCCAGTTCCAGGAGGACCATAAAGCAAAACACCTTTTTGTGGACCAAGTAACTTCCCATAAGCAAAAAGCTCAGGTCTTTTCAATGGTAGAATCACAAGCTCGTATAAAGCTTGCTTCATCGCATCCAAACCTCCAATAGAACCAAACTCCACATCAATATGTAATGGGTTTATAACATCACAAGCTATCACATCCTATTTTCACATTAAACAAAGCAAGTTTCAGATTTCAAGCCTTAATTCTCTAAACTTTAGATTGATATTACCATTTTGAACTCGAAAAGATGGAATTTTGAATGCGAAATTGAATCATGGATTGAGAGCCATAAAGAGTCACAAAATTACCATTCTGAAGTAGGAAAGAACAAATTTTGAATACGAATTCAATCAATTCGAGAGCCATAGAGATTGAAATTACCTCGTACTGATTGGTTTGAATAAGAGGACGACCCAAACGTTTGGCGATTTCTCTCTTATGCTCGAGAGACTTTTTAGCAGCGTCACGGTTGGGGTCAATAGCTCTAAGACCCACATAGAGAACCAAGCTACTCAATGCAGCACTAGCGACGTAAAGTATCAATTGCTCTATGAAATTTGAATCCTTTTTACCCGAAGATCTCTTCATATTTTTGGATTATGGAATTAGATTCAAGAAAAATAGAAACCCTAATTCTTGAAGAGCGTGTGTGTGTGGGGGTTGAGGATAGGTAGAGGATGAAGAAAGCTCTTAACTGAAATTACAGGAAAGGATCACAACTCCGGTTGCATTACTTGCCGCATGCATTATTTTGGAATTGATCAAACTAGCCCATTAAGCTTTTTCTTTTCGACCCATTGGGTTTGAAACTTTAAAGCCTTATCAAATATTACATTTTTTTGTGAATTTTCTTAAAACATTAGGTCTTACATTTACTTGCTACTTGAGGGTTTTGTAACTTGTATGTTATATAATTTGTTTTGTCCTAAAAAAAAAGTAAGTTATATAATTTGTTTAGAGCATCTCCATCGGGGTATTGCTATAGAAAACTTTTTAATAAAAAATAAAATAAACATATGACTAAAAAGAAGAGAAACTGCTTTTTAAAACTTTCATTATAGATACAAGTTCTCTATATAAGTGGACAGCTGTCACTATAATAAAAGCTATAATTAATAAGAAAAAATAAAAAAATAGAATTATATTTAAAATAATATTTTTTCCTCTTTTCTCATAACCTTTGAAGGTTTTTCTACGTTGAGTCTGGCCTTAGTTCCGTATAAAATATATTTCTTAAAAATGAGACGATTAAGATGTTTGCTATGTGAGTAAAAAAATAAAACTAACAACGATTAAAGATTTAATAAGATATAGATAAGTTAAAGAAATGAGCTATCTAATTTTTTTTTAATGAGTTATCTAATTTCTTGACCAAAAAAAATAATAATAATTAGATAGCTCATTAAAATATTTTTTGTGCATCAAGGTAAGGATAAGGGAAAGCTTAACTTAAGGTAATTCCTATGGAGACTGATCCTCGACAACTTGCCAAAGACTTGATGAAATAACTAAAAAAAAACACATTTCTCTTGGATATACGAGATATTTATTGAAACGAAGTTTGATAATGAAATCCTTCAAAAAACATGAAATCTGCCTATAACTCGTGGTTATTTTGTATCTTCTAATGGGTTGTAGATGCTCTTGTTTGGCAAATATGGTTAGTGTAAAAGAAATCAGAAAGGTCATATAGTTTGATAGGTTTATACATCAGCTAACTTGGTCAGTGCTGAGAACGTACGAAGCGGATGGGAAGAGAAATATCATCCTCTCAGTGTTTGGCATTTATGTATTGATATTTGTCGCATCTTTTGGTAATGACGCACGAGCAATGACGTGAGTTTGGCCTTAAACTATATGAAATACTTTGGCGTTCCACCTCTAAAAATCTTAATGGCTTTGCTCTCTTTATGACCATCGAGAAATCAATATCCAATAGATCATCAAAATTAATCCTAAAAGACTAATTTATTTATAGCCTTTCATTAGTTGATGTGTAAAATGCGTATGTATGTACAAAGGATGTGTTTATAAAGTAAAAAACAATAAATACTATGAACTGTTATAAAATTCAAACGGTTGATTCTAAAATAAAACTTTGGTTGGAGTCGAATCGTGAGGTCGAGCAAAGCATGTGCTAAAGAATTAGATTCAACAAGTTAATGCGAGATATAGTGGAAGAGAATGTAAGAAAAATTATTTATAAACTAATAAGTGTTGGAAGTTATATTTCTAAAATAATTAAATTAGAGCAGTTAGAATTATAATTTATAGTTTGTTCAGTTGAAATTTAATGAAGAAAAACAAGCTAATTCCCAAATTATGTAATTTCAGTTACAAGTTAGTAGTAAAGTGTGAATTTAAAGTATGATATAATATATAAAACTAAATGTGCTAAATTTTTGGTTTAATTAAAAATAAATTTTAAAATTTTAAAATTAAATCTCAAATAGACGAATAAAAAAATGAAACTTTACTTTTATATATGTGATTGGTCTAATTAACCATATAGGTTGGACAAGTTTGGCAAATCACGTTTGCTTTTTTTTTTTTCTTGCAACAATGAACTCATCAAATGCTAAAACTTTTGAGAACAAGACATGTGGCACATTCTTAGCCTTCCACTTGTCATTTGTCACTTTCTTTTTGGGTTCTTACATTCCAATTTTATGCTCTATCTATCCTAAACCCAAAAAAAAGGAGTCGGGGATGCATTACTATCCACTAGAATATTAAAAGTGTTGACAAGAGACGACTGCGCACTACGTTTGAGAATTGTAATTGTAATGTCCATGGAATACGACGGAGTTGATAGATCGATGAAATTAGGTAACGTGTTGTGTTTAAACCTAACTACGTGGTGTCTTACAACTTTACATGTTTGGTATTGATTCCTGATAAGCTATTTATAGTTTTGACACTAAACATGGATCTGTCATGTGTACATATGAGCTGAAATATATAATTAATGCCAATAAAACTAAAATTCATTTATGAAATTTTAAATACTTTGTAGGATTGTTTTTAGGGTTTAAGAAATACGCAAAACATCTTTTAATATGTTTGAGAGACTTGTAATGTCGACCAAATAATTTGGGTGACTGGTCGAAATAATAAATGTTATAATATCAACGGAAGATGGTTTAGAAAATAAATCGATAAATTAGCTCAAAGATAACTAAAATACAATAAATAATTTATAGAAGACATGGACTTGTAAATGGAACATGTATGAATCATGAATGACAAAAATACTTTGTAAATTGTAATATGATATTATATTGTGGTATAGTGGTCCTTTACATTCTTACATAATTTACTATTTGTTAAATTAAATCTCTTATGATGATGACAATACCAATATTTATATAGACAGTAGAAGTTTTTTTAGAAAAAAAAAAAATCAAAATGGTTTATACCAAATCCTCTTTGCTTGGTTCGTATCGTTTGGCATAAAGTGAAAACTATAATTAGAATGTGTAGGTCCAAAATCCTCAAGAGGCAAAGACAAAAAATTGGGTAGACTTATAAAAAAGAGACTCAATTGATCAAAACACATGAACTAAAGTTGGGTCAGATCATATTCTTTCAATCATCAGAAAGTGATTCATATCGAGGACTAGTTATGAAGATAAACATTGGTCGAGGTTGAGAAGCTTAATTAGGCCATATCTAGTAAAAGGGGGTTTGCAAAGAATTAAGCGACCCTAATAACAGTATGACATAACTCATAAGGTAGTGTGAGTCTACCGAATAACTAAAATACAAGTTATTTTATACTCCATACGAAAAAATAACTTCACATACCGTTTTAATAATCTCAAACTCCAGTTTCCTCTTGAAAAGCCCTTTTCGTATGGAGTATAAAAAGTACGTGAGATATATATACGTTAATTATTGTGATTTTAAAAGTAGAAAAAGAAAAGTGTACTTCGAATAAAAGAGAGTTGTGATATTCTCTTTTTCTTCTCCATATGTAATAACTATCTCCTTAGCCTATGTACCAGGACACACACACACACACATACGATAAGATTCAATCATCTAAATTAACAACATCCATACGAGACATCCGAGAGTTTAATTGTCTTGCTAATGGTTTGTACTCACACAATCCTCGTGTTACAATTTCGGTTCTAATGTTTAATTAATTCGTCGACAAAAATGAGCTTCATAATTTAATATATACACACAAAACAATAAATATCATTGAACATAGAAAAAACACTTATAATCCTACCCCAAAAAAAAAACAATCACTATTAAAACCGTTGATGTCCAATTTTTGCATGCTGATTACTGTGAGTATGTGGAATTATTATTTAGACTCATTGAACAAATATGATTGCTCAATCTTCTATAACCTCACTTGTTTAATTCCTTTCAGTGGAGAGATCACAAATGCTAATATATTATTGAGTTTTGTGGTCCTAAAAATTGATGAAATAATTACAATTTTTTAATATTTAATATAAAATAATTAACTAACAGTTGAGCATTGACTAGCCAACTAGAGTGAACACACATGCAACATTAAACACAACAAGGTGAACATATATATTTAATAAACCAACGGCAGTTACATTAGTCATTTAACTCTATTCAACCAATACATATGAAATTTATAAGATCTAAAACAAGTCTTGCGCATGCTTCAATCATATGTTCTTGAAAAAAACTTGGTTTAGTCTGATCTTATCCGATGACGCAGGATTGGTCAGTCTTACATCGTCGCGGTACCAACTCGGCCAAGAAACGTCCGAATATAATAGTCCAATTCAACTACTTATGAGTTTGACGTGTAGACGTAAAGAATCAAAAAAGTCGAACATGTTGAATAATCTTATTCAACTTTCATTTTCTCTTTGGATTTTGTTATGTTTGTGACCACATGGTTTATAGAGTTGACATTTACCGATCTCTTGCTTTGACTACCCTAAGAAATAAAAATAAAAATTATATATATATAATATATATATATATATATATATATATCGTTCACATTGTGGAGAGTTCTGTTTTCTACATTTTGTTTTTAGTTTTAGTCTACTTGTCAAGAAAATAAAAAAGGTAGTTATGGTATAAGATTGCTCATAATGTCATCATCTTGTTTAATTAAAAGACACAGTCACATGAACCGGAATCTTGGATTAACCAAATAAATCTAGCTTTATCAGTCAACTAAAGAATAGATGTCATCACAACTTTTCAGTTTTCACATGAATGCCACTAGATTCATTGAGTTAAACATGTATTCTATTACTAAATATGTTAAAATCTCTTATAATTAGAAAAATACATATTTGGTGAAGGGATTAATTATGGAACATATATTTGATTTAACTTCCATTAATGAAATAGTCTAAAAAATAAGAAATATATTCATAATTTATATCTAAGTCTAACCAAAAAATAATCTCTAAGTTACTGAATATCAGATATTTGTTTTCATTACTATATTAGTTTATTTTCAAAATCTAAAAGGTCCTCTTTCTAATAGAGATAATCAAATAAATGTCTTTTTTTTTTCTTACAACATACAATAACCACACACATAATTTAATGCTAGAATAGAGAGTCACACATTTGAACAACCTTAAGAGTTTGATTTTTCTTATGTGACAATTATATAGCCATTAAAAAAAAATCACTTTGTTAATGACATATATGAAGGTTATATATAGGATTAGATGAATTAATAATTATATTTTTGTTTGTCCTTTTGGTGATGTAACACCCCCTTTAATGATTATTTGTACTACATAAACCCAAAAAAACTTTTTTTATTTTTTCTTTCTTTCTTGTTTAGTGTAGTACTGATGTCAACGTGCGGTACATAAGAACTCACCCAAGATCCCTTTTTATCAAAACTCTTCTTCGTTTCAAAGCTTTCTTCTTCATCTCTTCTTCTTCTTCTTCTATATAACAACTTCGAACAAGTCACCAAAGTCCATTTTTGTATAATCTACTACCCTTTTCTGGGCTATTTCTTTAGACTTCGTTTCGTGTAAGCATTTAATGTGTTTGGTCTGCTCTGTTTATTTATCTCTTTGGGAAGTGGGGAGTGTGGTCTTCGTGTGCGTCTTCTTGTTTCATTTATCAGTTACGTTTCATTCTCTTAGCTTATTGATTTCAGAAAGAAAAAAAAAACACTCAATCTTGTTACTGTTCTTGATTAATAATACCAGATTCTTGGTTATAATATAAAGTTACTTTTGATTAGATCTCTAAGCAAAAGAGATAATTTTGCGTCATCTTGATTTGATTCTATGGTTTAAAAGATTATGCAATAGATTAAAAAGATCTCTAGCTTTGCTAAGTAACTGTTTCTTTTTATTCTTCAGATAATTTAAGCTTGTGGCTAGAAAAAAAAAAATCTAAACTTTATATAAAATCCCCAGAATCGGATTGATCCAAAAAAGAGGTACCCTTTTCTTTTTTCCACTTATCTTTTTCTCTAAAAGTAAGTTTTTCTTTAATGGTTGTTAATTATTATAGAATCTGTGTTTTTTTTTTTGGGTTCTTGTTTTTTTCAGTATTGGCAAAAAAAAAAAAAATCAAGAACTAAGGGGAAAAAAAAGATGAGGAGCATGATGGTGGAGAGAGAGGGAAGGAATGAGATAGAGAGAGAAGAAATAGATGACTTGGAAGAGACGCAAAACGAAGCAGATGATTTCAAGTCAATACCTCCATGGAAGAGTCAGATCACTATCAGAGGGATTGTTGCAAGTTTGATCATTGGTGTTATCTACAGTGTGATTGTGATGAAACTAAACCTTACAACAGGTTTGGTACCAAACCTTAATGTCTCTGCAGCTCTTTTAGCCTTTGTCTTTCTTAGAAGCTGGACCAAGCTACTGACCAAAGCCGGGATTGTGACTAAACCGTTCACTAAACAAGAGAACACTGTGGTCCAAACTTGTGCTGTTGCTTGTTACAGCATTGCAGTTGGAGGTTTTGTGAATTTTTTTGACTAATTCTTTTGTTGATTTTTTTTTTTGGGTTGGATTAGATTGTTTGAGGTTTTGTGTTTGTGTGATTTGCAGGTGGGTTTGGTTCATACCTTCTTGGTTTAAGCAAAAATACTTATGAACAATCAGGAGGAACTCACACTGATGGGAATTACCCGGGAAGCACTAAAGAGCCTGGAATCGGTTGGATGACCGCTTTCTTGTTCTTTACTTGCTTTGTTGGTCTTTTAGCATTGGTTCCTCTAAGAAAGGTAGAGACTTTAAGCTTCCTGTTTTGTTGAATTGTAACTAGAGATGTTGTGGTAGGCCAAAGTTTGTGGCTCAGTCCGGCCGATATAACGATGATATGGGCCGGACCAAACCCACTAGAGCCAACCTAGGCTTAATATTGGCCAAGTTTGGACTATTTATCCCGGGTTGGCTCGTTTGATCTATCGCAACATTTCGATTTGTAGATGGTTTGGGTCTAGATTTCTAAGTTTTCATTATGCTTTTTTTTTCTGTTAACTAGATCATGATCATAGACTACAAGTTGACATATCCGAGTGGAACAGCTACCGCGGTTTTAATCAACGGTTTCCACACTCCTAAAGGCAATAAAATGGCCAAGTATTAAACTCAGATTTTTTTTCCGCAGTCTCTTAGCTCTCTTTCACCACAACTTCTTGAGTTTCTGATAAAAATGGAAAACTATTTGTATGCAGGAAACAAGTGTATGGGTTTGTGAAGTACTTCTCCTTTAGCTTTATTTGGGCTTTCTTTCAATGGTTCTTCTCTGGTGGTGCAGACTGCGGTTTCATTCAGTTTCCAACTTTTGGGTTAGAAGCTTGGAGAAACTCGTGAGTATTATCCGTAGCTCGATTTGTCATATACATAGATTATAAAAAAACAGAATCTTGATGATTCTTGAAAAATTTTGACAGGTTCTACTTCGACTTTAGCATGACATACATTGGAGCAGGAATGATCTGTTCCCACATTGTCAATATATCTTTGCTTTTTGGGGCTGTTCTGTCTTGGGGTATCATGTGGCCACTCATTAAAGGACTTCAAGGAGATTGGTTCCCATCAACTCTTCCTGAAAGCAGTATGAAGAGTCTCAATGGTTACAAGGTTCCATATCAAAAAAGACTAAAACTGTACAATAAACTCGGTCTCTCTTTCGCCCAATTTCGTTCTTAATTTGTTCATACCTCTGCAGGTGTTTATATCAATCTCATTGATCCTGGGAGACGGGCTTTACCATTTCATTAAGATACTTCTCATTACAGCAAAAAACATGTACGCCAAGTTAAAGGATCGCCACTCCGGGAAATCTAGTAAGTATACACCTAAAACTATCGAAAATCGTCATTTTCTTTAATGTGTCTGATATTCGAACGTAAAATCGCAGATTCGGAGAAAGATAAACAAACTATAGCAGATCTTAAAAGAGATGAAATCTTTGTAAAAGACAGCATTCCATTATGGGTTGCAGCAGTTGGATACGCAGCCTTCTCTGTTGTATCGATAATCGCGATCCCCCTAATGTTCCCTGAGCTCAAATGGTACTTCATAGTGGTAGCTTACATGCTAGCTCCATCACTAGGTTTCAGCAACGCTTATGGAGCAGGGCTTACAGACATGAACATGGCTTATAACTATGGTAAAGTCGCTCTGTTCATCTTAGCCGCAATGGCCGGGAAACAAAACGGTGTAGTCGCGGGACTTGTCGGTTGCGGGTTGATAAAATCAATCGTATCGATTTCTTCTGACCTAATGCACGATTTCAAGACAGGACATTTGACTCTGACTTCGCCGAGGTCAATGCTTGTGAGCCAAGCTATCGGCACGGCTATAGGATGCGTCGTGGCTCCTCTCACTTTCTTCTTGTTCTACAAAGCTTTCGATGTGGGAAACCCTGACGGAGAGTATAAAGCACCTTACGCTTTGATATACAGAAACATGGCGATTCTTGGAGTTGAAGGCTTCTCTGCTTTGCCTCAACACTGTCTCCAGCTCTGTTACGGGTTTTTCGCATTCGCGGTGGCAGCGAATCTCGTAAGGGATTCGTCGCCGGAGAAGATCGGGAAATGGGTTCCATTACCAATGGCAATGGCGGTTCCGTTTCTTGTCGGAGGGTACTTCGCCGTTGATATGTGTGTTGGTAGTTTGATTGTGTTTGCTTGGAACATGAGAGATAAGGTTAAAGCCGGTTTAATGGTACCAGCGGTTGCTTCCGGTTTGATATGTGGAGATGGTCTTTGGATTTTGCCTTCGTCGGTTCTTGCTTTGGCTGGAGTGAGACCTCCGATATGTATGAGCTTCATGCCTAGTAAATAAATTACTCTCTTTTTTTGTGTAGCGTGTTAACTTAGCAAAAGAAATGTTTAGGAAATTTACCAAAATAAAAAGAGGGGTTGAATATAGTATAAAATATTTTTCTTTAATAGCATTTGAGATCATACGTTGTGTGTATGTCAAAAACAACACATTGAGACCACACGTCATTATTTGTAATTTTCTAAGTACAAAATCGTGGACCGATCTCTCTAAAAGGAGAAAACTTTGAAAGCCCAATTCGATTTTGTTCAAAGTCAAACCTAAAGTTGACGAAAACTACCCTTGGTCAGCTCTTGACAAACCAAATCCTAGGCAAAATAATTAAGGGTAATTTCGTCTTTTTAAGGAGTTGAGCAAGATTAAGTAGGTGAGGAACTCCATTTACGTCCCTCGTGTTGTTGTGCTTTGCTGATTTACTGCTTTGGAGCTATCGAACGTCTGAATCTGAAAGACGAAGAATCCGTAAGAAAAATTTTCTCAGTAGTAAAATCAAATCATTCATCTTCGTTTTGATTGTTTCGATTTGAATCTGTTCATCTTCTACTAATCTGGATTATTCATATCAAAAGATTTGATTTTTGATCAGATGTGTTGTTGTTTTTTTTGCAGTTTGAGTAGACATGGCTTCAGATCGCAAGGTTTTAACTTTCGAAGATGTTTCTCAGCACAACAAAACTAAGGATTGTTGGCTTATCATTTCCGGCAAGGTTAGATCTTGTCTCTTTGTTTCGAGATTAATCTCTCTGTCTAGGTGACTTTCAGGAACATAGTTTCTCTTTCTTCGTTGATCTTGTTTCAAAGCTTCGATTTTTAAGTTGTAGAGTTGGATTCAGTGTTTACTCGAGCTGCTCACTGGTTAAATACACAATCTTTGTTGTCGATTCAGTGAAATTTTAGATTGAGAGATTGTTTTGGTGTGCTAATTCACACTGGAAGAAACATAGTTTGTGTCTACTGTTTAATAGTTAGTTAGTGCCTAGTGGTTTCTACTTGAGTATGGTCCGTGATTGTTACATTCTTGGGTTTGAACTATTGTTTATTAGTGGTTGATGGGTTGGTTCTTGAACTTTTGAGTTCAGGTGTATGATGTGACCCCATTCATGGATGATCATCCTGGAGGCGATGAAGTCTTGTTGTCCTCAACAGGTGGGGTGTAAATTTCTTAATGATAAAAACGATGGTTGGTCGCTGATCTAATGCAAATTTGGGGCTGCTTGATGACAATTGTTCTGTTTTGGTGTGTTGCAGGGAAAGATGCTACAAATGATTTCGAAGACGTTGGTCACAGCGACACTGCAAGGGAAATGATGGAGAAATATTACATTGGTGAGATCGATTCGTCTAGTGTTCCTGCAACAAGGACATATGTTGCGCCACAGCAACCAGCATACAACCAAGACAAGACACCAGAATTCATTATCAAGATTCTTCAGTTCCTTGTTCCGATCTTGATCTTGGGACTGGCTCTTGTCGTCCGTCACTATACCAAGAAAGACTAGAAGCCGAATTATCTCTTCGGATCTCTGTATTTCTCTATTGCGAAAAGTTACTGTGTTGTTTGGTCTTAGACTGCGTCTGTGTTCCTTACTGATTCTTGTTGAAATTTACAAACCAATAATCAATGTGTTGCTAGTTTTGCTGTTTTTAAGTTTATGATGACATGTTTTCGATTCTGGTGATATAATAAAAGAGTGCTTGTTTTGCCAAAACTGAAGCTGGTTAACAAAAATTTCATTTTGGTTTCCAGATACTGTATCTGAAGGAAGTGGGAAACTGGAATTCTACAATTGAGGAAACAATATCAATACAATTGTGGAAACGACAGTTTCAGACTCATCCGTTACATTTTAACAGGAATTTTTGTCTTGTCTTTTTCATTAGTACTACAATAAAAGTGGTAAGGATAGTAGTATTGTGTTCTCTGTGTGATGAGGAAACAAAAAAAGAGAGAAGAGAGGGGGTAGAAACGGTAAGAACCGAATCAAACCGCAACAAACCTTAGACCTTGACAAAACACAGCCAGACGAGTGCAAGGGCTTTGTGTGGTGGAAACACTTCATTTCTGGCTTTGAGAGACTTCATCAAATGCTCTGAGATTGGGAAGAAAGAGTTTCAATCTTGTCGTGGAGAGTGACGACAAGATGATGCGCATCATCTAAAAGCTTCCAGACATTAAGCTGACCAGCCATGCTGTTACACTCTTCCACAATCTCATCCATACTACTGTACTTCTGTATAATCAGTTTCCTACGTAGTACTAATGCTGCGATTGCATAGAGCAAGAGATCATCAGTTGGTGGTGCTTGTTGCCGGATTCTGCTCCATGGCGATTTCCCTACTCCAGCTCTAATAGCAGCTTGATCAGCCCACATAACTTCCCAGAGACATAGCGTCTGTTCAAAACTCAACTCCCTCCTAAACATCACAAGCACCATCCTGTAAACGAAACTACAATCCTCGGCTTGAAGATTCTCCAAGTGTTTGTAAAGCTGAGAGTCTTTGTTTTTTATGATCTTTGATACAATACTTAGCTGTCTTTGAATCCCTGCTTCATCAAGCCTGAAATTATGCCGAGCTTTCTTCATGAAACCCACAAAGCACCAGAAAGCCTCGTGATCCTCTGAGATCACAGCGAGGATGGGAGATAGCAGATCGCTCATTCCTTGGCAGTAGCCTATCTCAGGATCATACATAGCATATGCTTCAAGAATTGCAACTAGCCGTGCAGCGTGGTAAAGTCTACAGCTTTCTAAGTGATCATAGTCTTTTAACCCCACAGACTCAGCTAAACTGCGAGCTTTACTTTCTGTGACTGCAGTTGAATATGGAGAATAAGTTGCCCACTCAGAATCCGCCCGTAAAGCATCAAGCCGGATAATACGTTGCCATGTAGAGAAGTCTTCATGTACAGCGACTTCTACTTGGATCTCATCAGTAGTAGCTACAAGAGGCGAACTACTCTCTTCAGAACTGTTATTACTAGTATCCTCCTTTGGTTTTTTCGCATCACTGTATACAAAAGATGGGAGTAGTAGAACATCCTCATTTTCTTCACAAGAGTCTGAAGAGTCAGTGTTCAAAGCAGAGACCACATCTTGACTTGTCATTGGTTCCGTAATCTTATTATAATCATCCACGAATTGAACACATTGACTATTTACGTCCTCAGAAGGAAGTTCCTCAAGATTATCAGTACTTCCATTGCCGCACTTAAGAAGCATCTGGCACCGTCTCTGTAGTTTCTCATACTCATTCCTACATTCAAAGATCACAACAATGAAATTATAACTCTGCATCTGTATAGGAACATTGCAATATAATATATAGATGTCTATGATACTAGATCAAATCTTTTACTAACCTTTTTTGAGTTTTAACCGCTTCTCTTTCTTCACTAGTACTGTTCAAATCATAGCTGCCATAAGAGAATACAAGTTGAGAACCTCAGCAGAGAGATTTAGAAAGAATGAACACAAGGACAAAACAACAACAAACACTCACACTCCGAGTAAGAATAGCCACACTTCAGCACGAATACTTGGCTCAACACCCTACAGAACCACAAGAACAAAAAATCAGAACCAATACAGAGACAAGTAAGAATCAGGACATACACATGGTCCATGTTCAAAAACACTCACTCTGCTTCTAACTTTCTTCAGAAATCCAACCCCACCATCACGGAGTTTGCCCTCCGGTGTAAATAAACTCCTCCATTGATGTGACGTCAATGCCCACTTCCTTTTCCGGCGAGACCACGGTGATTTACGCCTGCTTCTACACAAAAAAGGGTCAAAATTAGAATCAAATCCACCAACATTGGTTGCCAAAACCAATCTTAAAATCAAAACAAAGAAGCAATCAGAACAAAGATAGAAACTTTTTTCTGAATCGGAAATTGAATCAATACTTACCTGAGCTGTGAACATTCAATTTGAACTCTATGATTAGATCAGAAAAACAGAATCTTTTAAGATCCCATCTAAAAATATTCCAAATCTAAAACCTTTAAACACACTCACCGATCGGAAGAAGTAACTGAAGATGGAGACGCAGGATTAGCCACAAAGAGAACCGATCGTATATGGATCCACGAAGAAGACGACGAAGAAGACGACGAAGAAGACGAATTCGAAGAACATGAATTAGAATTAGAAGGAGGTGAAGACGAAGAAGAAGATGGTAACGAAGAAGACGATGAAGAAGAAGAATTAGCTGAAGACGTTGAAGTATAGCTTCTCCGTAACGCCTTCATCGGATTCTTAAAAAATCAAAACCCCAACAAAAATCAAAAACCACCAAAATCACAAAGCCTCGTGCTTTCTCATCGAAGATCTAAGAAAAATCTTCGCTTTTTGAAAAACCCATTGGCGTATCACCGCCGTAACTCCGCCGTGTACAGACACAAACCAAATCCTCCTCCTCCGCCGAGATAGAGAAACCAAGCATGAGATATGTTTCAGAAAGAGATAGACCGACTTAAGTTTTGAGTTTGACCTATCCAAATCTGTCGCTGTGATGATGATATATCTCAAGCGTCTTCCTCAGCACGCCGAAACTGAAGAGAAGAAGAAGAAGGAGAGAGAGAGAGAGAGAGAGAGAGAGAGAGAGAGAGAGAGAGAGAGAGAGAGAGAGAGAGAGAGAGAGAGAGAGAGAGAGAGAGAGAGAAGAAGATGAAAGAAAGAAAAAAAAAAAGCAAAAGCATCCAACAACTGAAACCCCTCTTAACCACTTTGCTTTGCTTCTTTCTTTTTCAGCTCTTGTCCTTTTTTTTTTTTTAATCTTTATATCTTATCTTAGGGCGCGTGGACTCGCGCGTTTTACTTTTAAACCTAACACGCGCTTTAACTCTCCACGCGATTTGGTAGGTGAATTTTAATTTTCTTTACGACGGTGTCGTTTCATTTTTGGATTATCTTTTTTTTTTAACGCGATATCGTGAATTAACCATAGAGGAGATGACACGTGTGGTGTAAAAACTTTATTAAAGTCAAAGATAAAAAGGATTTACAATTACGTTCCCACTTTACCGCGGCTTTTAAGGAACATAATCATGATTAGTTTTTGTAGATTTTTTCGAGTTTTGTACTAAAGAACAAATCTAATCATATGAATGTTGACCTAATGGACCTACGACGCTTATGCTTAATGGTAATTTTAAGATTGGATTAAACAAACATCATTCATGGTAGCTAATGGGTTGTTTTATTTCTAGAATAGTTTTTGTTTAGCAGGATGATCATGAAAATACATTAATTTTCAGTAGGATATTACTAACATATAATCAAATATTTATCTAAATTAGATTCATATTAAGAAATCAGTCAGATTAATTTAAATATAACCGAGATAGATTAAGAATACGAACCAAGATCGTGGTTCGATAAGTAAATATTAAAGATTGGTTAATGTATTTACCATATGAAATTGATCAAGTGAAAACCAATTGTTAATTATATCAACAAAACCGAGTCAAAAGCAAACCAGAAACTGTTTATTAGCAATATTTATAAACAAAGACTCTGAAAAAGAATTTGATTAATATCATATGTTAATTGTTTATTTTTGTTGTAACTTGTTTAGTAGTTAGTAGTTACTAGTTAAAGTGTAATGGAATAAAGAGAAAATAACTAGACTATGCCTTTGTTTTATATTTTTTTGACTTTGTTTTATATTTTTTTGACTGGCATAAAGCTGAAGAAGATATGTTATAAAAAATAATTAATGTAGCCGCGTATGTCATTAACCAAATCTGGAATATAGTTGGTATTATTAAATTACACAAAGCATATGACACAAAGATTATTCTAATAATAAAGGTACTACTAGTAGTGTATTTTTTTTTTTAAAAAACGGTTTATGAAATTTATATACTTTTGCATGTTCTTGGAACTATAATTGTTTTTAAATGATAATAATATTCCGATTAACAAAGAAGAGAAGTTAATGAAGAGATTAAAGTTCGTTGGATGAAGAAGAAGACAGCAAAAGACTAGTAGCCAAGTTGTAGGTTATAAAATTAACATTATTATTTGGTTGCTTGAAAGATAAGTTATGTCTGTCTATATATAAATGCAGAAATCGCAATGATAAGTTTGGTCACTAGCTTGTGTATGGATAGAGAGAGAGAGCGCGCGCTTAAAAGAGCAAAGAACACAACTATCGAGAACTTTGTTTATGTGTCCCTCACAACGATGCTAATAATGTCTACCCGGCATGAGAAAATATGAACATTATGTCCAAAATCTAAGCTTTTTGAATAAGTTTGACATATCATTACTTCATACGCAATGTTTTGGGAAAACAAATGACATTTTCCTTACTCTCAACCTATCTTAGATAGGAGTTTTATTCTTCTTTGTAGATTTGGTTTGAGTCGAATCATATTTGCAGAGATATATAATAACAGTTTAAACGCAATCTTCTCTACTTATACACATTGTTCTCATTTGTGGTCTTAGATGTATAAGAGCATCTTTTAGCTTATCCTATTATCTTGTCTGAAAAATGTTCTGAATCATTGACTTTGGTGATTCTTTAGCTGCATATTCTAACTGAAGTTGTTCATCGTTTGTAAGTTTCCATCCCAGAGCACCCAAATTATCTTCAACATGTTTAACCGACTTGATACCCGGTATAGGCACTGTCCCTTTGCATATACACCAGTTTATTGCAACCTGCAAAACCAGATAGATAATATACTCATGCTTCAATGTTTCACATTTCTTCTTCCCAAGAACATTTCGAAAGTTAAAATCATACCTGAGGCATAGTCTTTCCTCGCTTCTCTGCAATCTCTCTCTGTGCTAAAAGCAGTGGTTCTAATCCAGGAAGAATTTGTCCAAACAGGAATGATCTGTTTACAAAGTGTTCAAGCATAGTTACTAACAAGAAACAAGCTCTTTGTTTTATCGGTTGTTAGACAAGCTATAACTACTTTACCGTGGACCAGTAGGAAGTTTTGAAGAGGAGTATTTCCCAGTTAGCATTCCTAGACCGAGAGGACTATAAGAGATTAAGCGAATCCCGAGCTCGTCGCATATACTCTTGATCTCTAGTTGCTCTTTCCCCATGCTTAGCAATGAGAATTGCACTTGAGCAGAACATAAAGGAACCCCTCGGGTTTTGAGGTAATCATGAATCTTCACAAGCTGTTGAGGTCCATAGTTACTGACTCCAACCGCTCGAACTAATCCCTGAGAAAGAGGAACCTTTATCATCCACTTTCCAAGTGCTTAATGAGACTGAAGAGATTTCATATGTCAGTGGATTTTTAAGCAACCTTTTCGTACATTGCCACTAGACCATCCCAAAGAACAAGCTCTTGTAGAGGCGCATAGTTTGCAGTTGACCAGTGAAGCTGTCCAATCCCAAGCTGGTCTATCTGAAGCCGGTCTAAAGAAGCTCTGAGACAAGAACAGAACATTCAATCTACCATCAATCTCCAAAAAACCAAAAAGTAAAAAAGAGAGTAAGAGACAAAATTAAGACTACAGGGACCTGCAGGCATTCACAAACTGTCCAGAAGTTAAACGCCATGGATAAGCAGCAAACTTTGTAGCTACCACTACTTCATTTTGCTTCCCTTTTAGGACTGCAATTTGAAAACAACCAATCATCAGCTTAAGCACAACACACAAACCCACTACAGCAACAACATATCAAGCCAGTTCTAAGATATAACTCAGAACCAAGCTAAAGGCAAATTTCTCAGAAAATCACATGAATCAGGAACTTTAGATCAGTAAGACCAATGATATAGGAACAGACCTTGAGAGTCTTTGATGAATTTGCCCAAAAGTCTCTCACTTTGGCCATTAAGCCTACCAGTACCATAAGAATCAGCAGTATCAAACAAATTAATTCCATTTTGCAAAGCCAATTCGAAAGCTTGTTGAAGCTGATCGTCCATTGAAGTCTGATAACCCCAAAGAAGCTGATTTCCCCAAGCCCATGTCCCAAATCCCATTGGAGAAACACTCAAAGGACCCATTTTTACCTAAAACCATCGATTCATTCACTCAATTACATAAGAAAAGAGAACCCTTTGCTACGTTTGGTGCTTTTATATATGTATTGGCGTATTACCTTTTGCCATGGCCAGAAAAGAGGAAGCTTGAGGGGCTTAAATGTGGTTATGTTTGAAGGAGTGTTTGAGCAGTTTATGTTAGTGAAGGTCTTTGTAGTAGACAATGTAAAAGCCATTGAAAGAGGTTCGAATTAGAGAAGTAGAGTGTGGAGAAGAAGAAGAAGAAGAAGAAGAAGGCTCTGAAAGCCTTTCTTCAGGCTTCAGCTGTTTCTCATTGTGTGGCAGAAAAAAGAAAATAAAAATGGATGTTTTTAGAGATAACTGTTTATGATTTTTCTGGAATTTAATATTACATATAAATTTGCAATTATGAATTCTTTAACCAAAATATAATAATAGTTTACAATCCATCAAAGAAATCAAATATAGAATGTCAAAAATAAAATAGAGATATAAATAAATATGGCAAACTAAAAAATTAGATTTGTTTCTGTTCGGGTCAGAAGATTTTAGTCTTTTGCAACCCTTTGCTTCTATTTCTATCCATGACCAGGTCCAGTATCATAATTTTGTGGAAGCCCAGTAGCCCACTCAATATAATATTTAGAGAATTGAAAATCTATTTTACAAAAAAACTGTGGTGACAAAATCTTAAATAAATAGAAGTTTTTTTTTTGAAAAAAACTTAAATAAATAAAAGTTGTTTTCACATGTTTCTATATCCTACAAAATAATTTGATACCATGCAAAATAGTGTGTTGTGGGATAACATAATAACTTTTTGGTATAGAATAGAATATATATATACATGCAGTTTCATAACAAAAAAGAAACAGGAAGCATAGAAAATTGAAAAAGTAGAATGATTAACAAAAAAAAAAAAGAAAAAAGAAAAAGAGAATGTCCAAACGAAGGGCTTACGATAATCTAATTACTGTAACAATGTACATACTCATACCCAACTAGGCAACGTCGACAAGTCTACTACAACTGATCATAAGAGCTTTGCTCTCTCGCTTGTATTGACTTTGCGAAGATTATTCCTAAAGAGAATGCAATCACGAGAACGAAACAATTTTGGACCACCACCAAGGCCTAGCTATATCTCTCACTATCTCAGCAATAGGCAAAATCCGCGGATATCCAAACGCATATAAAATGAAATCATCATGCTATATATATATGTAATGTGACTCTGTCAATGCCAAAACGAATACGAAATAGATAAATAGAGACGTAAACTATACAATTCTTCTTTTGGCATCAGTTTCATCACCAACGTGTCATTGGTTTTTTTTTACCATATAGTATGTAGTTTATTATTTATTCGTGGGTAGACTTTAACGTATAGTCAAAACGAACATGAACACATGCATTTTAAAATTAGTTTTGGAAGTTTTTACATGACGAGCTCATGCGTGTCTTGATAAGTAGCTCTAATCACATCCACGTAAAAAACGACACATGTATTGAATTTTATATTTAGGCATCATTTTCAGGTGATGAAAAGATACATTTTGTAATTGTAGACTTGTAGTGATATGTTTATTATTGGTAGAAATAGAAAAATAATGTATGTTTCTTCTCGGAGTGGTTGAAACATGAAAAGCTTAGATTGTGTGGGTGGAGAACCTCTATATATTCAGCATATATAGATACATGCAATTAAATAAATAATTGTACATGGATTTTAATATTAGGTCAAATGACTTTAGAAAACACACATATTCAAACGTTTGGTTGAGAGTTTGAGGAGCCATTCGAAAGACAAATCCTTTTGACATGTGGGAGATGTGGCCCATAAACCCCAAAGGATGCTTGTGTCATATTCATAGAATATGATTCGACTTTTGCTAATTTTTTCTTCTCCATTCATATAAATTTGTTATGATAACAAAAGGCACTAGTTTACATTAGCTGTCGCTATTTGCTTATTAGGTTTTGGGATAGACTTAGAACTGAGACGATCCTTTGGTTAAATTTGATATGGTTTGCTTCTTATTATAATGTATTTGGTTCATATTGAATATATGTATATATGATTACTTGGTTATGTTTGATCTTTTGATTAGATTCTATTCAAACGTTTCCATACATAATTAAGAGTAAACTAATGATTATATAAATCTTAAACCTAACGACACTTGGTTTTTGATAATGCGTTTGATCCTGCCTTCTCTGGCGTGTATGGACTCTTTGACAAAAAGTCGTCGTTTGCTTTTATATCAAGGAAAAGAAAAGAAAAAAAACTTATAACATAGAGAGCACATGATTCCAACTTTCTTGGCAATCCAACGGCTATTACTCATCCGTAAGGTCTTTTGTCATATCGTGCCGACACGATGGTCCGCAAACTTTGGAACCTTCTTATTCTTAACTAACCTAATGAAATCATAACCAAACTAAACCGAGCTGGTCTCTCAATTGGCCTAGTAAACTTCTACATTCGGATTGAGATTGTGCTTACACTTCGAAACCAAACCTCGTTATTAAGCATTGTAATAGAACTATAGACGATGAACCGGATAAGAAGCAAAACCAAAGTAAGCAACAAGTGTCATATAGTAATTGGACATGTGATTTGATCGGCGGCGTTATAGGCACCTGAGGAGGCGCGACATGAGCTTGCTTACTCGGCAAAGGACTTCTTTATATATCATTTTGTGGGTGACGCGCTAGTCTCATCCCAGGTAAGGTTACGTTACGCTGACGTGTTTTGTATACGACAACATTTATAATGTATAGTTTTAATCAGGGCCATGTTTGATTATGTGGCATAGTCTTTAACCACTCGATCGCTTTAGAAAAAAAAAATTCGATCGAGATGGAAGAATTTGAATGTTTTCACGAGTGTGTTATCCTAATGAATAATGTCTTCCACCACCTATAGCAATCTCAAAAAAGCCTCAAGTCATTATTTTGATTTGTTTGGTTAAAAGCAAGCCACCAAATTTCAAAAATGTTGGGATCATTTTTTTTTTCTTTCTTTCTATAATATATATATGAAAATTTCGTCATTGATTCATTAAGAGTTTGCCTATTGAATGATTTCAGACTAATGTAAATAAGCATATTCTCTAATGGATCCTATGTATCTAAGTATCTAACACGTTATATATATGTATTTGATGTTTTATACATTCTTTAAATTCCCATATGACTTTCTTAAATTGTTATAAAGTCAAATATATTATACAAAAACTGACCAATTCGATTACGTACTAAGTAATAGTGATATAATAATACGTGAATACGGGGGATGTAATTTCCCATGCACCTCTCCACGGAAACGGTTTTAAATACATTGGAACTATATATCTAAAACTGATACATAGCTTGTTAGGTTTGACCTTTTAGTCGTGTTTATCCATTTACCATTAGTCACGGTGACAGGTGACCACACAACATGAAACGATTAACCAGTAAAAACATTCATTATACAATTCAATCTCTATCCCGATTTATTTTTCTTTTCTTTTTCGATGTTTTGGAAATCTCCGGTTTGTTTATTATAATGTTCAAGTTCCACAAATATATATACCTTTTTTTTATATATAAGATTGTTTATCCATTTAATTACCGAGTCGTTGGCTTTTTGAAATGCTTAAGGGGCCTTGGTGCCAGCTGATCAAAAGTATAACACAGCAACCAAATTTGATTAGTTCATTTTTTTTTTCTTAGCTTATAGACCATCTCCAATGGTAAGCATCCATTATGGGTGCTTACTAACTTTTTAATGATAAAATTTGATATTTGTAAACTTAAGCACCTTTTGGCAAAACTTGACAAATATTGATGTCCAATGGTAAGAACCCATCATGGATGCTTATAAAAATATATTTTAAATAAAATTATATGTGTGATCCAGTTATTACATACAAAGCAAGTCTAGATTTAAATTTGAAGAAGATCAAAGTGACAAGAAGAGAGAACAAATAAGTGTGATATGCTAGTTGTTGTCTGGTTGTACAATCTGAGTAGCCATACCTACAATTCTAAACGGATCCGTATCTTCCTTACAGCATCATTCTAAATGATTTGTACTTTCAAAACGGCGCCTCGCCGGAATCGCTTACATCGCTGTCGAAAGGGTTGAGAGAGAAGAGGAGAAGAGAGAGAAGAGGAGAAGAGAGAAGAGTTTTTGTGAAATGAAAAAGATATGAAAAGATTTTTTTAAAAATAATTTTCCCTCAACCACTCACAATGTGACACATACTGAGTGCTTAACATTTGCTTAAAAACCTAAATTAAGCATCGATGCTTCATTTTTATTCCTACTTTTGCATTAAAATAATTCAGTTTAATGTTGAGTACTCTTTAATAATTCTCTAAGCACCTCCATTGGAGGTGCCCTAAGGTAACAGTGTAATCGTTACCCCCTACCGTAGATGTGAATGCCACAACGATCATTTTCCTTTAGTGAGAGTCCTGCGTTCGAGTCGTCTTAGACACCTATCCGCGCCCGGATATAAGGTCCAGTGGGATTTAATCTTTGAGTCTAGAAAAATCTTGGAATGTCCATGGTTAACAAAGATTTTTTTGTTTTCGTTCTGCTGATTAGTTAGTAATTAATTATTTTATATTACACACATGAGTATAATATTAAGCTATATCATTACAAATAAAACAGCAAACACAAAAAAAAAAATGATTTGAGTTTGTTTATTGAAAAATTAGGTGATATAACTAAATTTTTTTTGACCATTTCTCAATTTGTGCAAGGGCTTTAAGAAAACAAATAGTTGACAAGAGGTACACAAATATATATATATATATATATATTTTTTATATCACATACTAATGGTACTAGATCGATTCCAAGTTATTTTCACCTATTAGCTAAATAATTAAATTATATAATTACTCACTTAAGATAATTATATGTGCAATACATACTTTAAATTGATATATAGTAGTACTATATGTAATTTCTAAGAAATATCCTACATTATTTTTATCCAAAAATTAAACGAATTTGACTGTTCAAAACTACTTAAATATATATATTTCTTTTGGTTTTTTGGTGGTATAAAAATTATAAAACATAAAATATAATAATAAGATGATGTAACAAACCTCCTAAAGTCGGTAAAACCCTACCCTAAGTACTACTCCTCTCCTCCTTAACACGCTCCAAATATTTACCACGTCAAATAATAATTCCACCTCATCAACATCTTATTTATTTTTTATTTTTTTTGTTTGTTATTATAAAACAAAAATAAAATACAAATAGGAGAGAAGAAGCCTTTGGCACTTTGGAAATGTACGCGTTAAGCAAAAACCCTTAACACCAAATCCAAATCCAAAATTGTATATATACACATGCAATATCTTTTCCTAATTCCAAAATCTTCTCAACCTCCTCCCCAAAAAACAAAAAAACCCAAAACATATAAATCTCTTCATGCTTAGCCTATCATGAGCAACATCCCTAGATCTCTCACCGACTCAGATCTTTCTCTATTTCTTCTCACAATCTCTTCTGCTGTTGATCCTTGGCCTTTCAATATCACCGTCTTCTAGCATCTCTACACTTCTTTAACCTCCTCCTCCTCCTCCTCCTCGTCGTCGATCTTGTTTACTACTCAAATCTTTGTGTTTTCTTGTTCGGTTACGGTGATAAAGGTTGGTTCTTTTTTGATGGGTTTTGAAGAAAACCAAAAACAGAGCCCAAAACAGAGTCCGAAGCAGATGGTGTTCAATTTTCACTTCCATGTTCCGCATCTCCACATACTCCATCATCACCACCACCACCACCACCACAACAACCATCATGATGTTCCTAAAGGGTGTGTAGCGATCATGGTGGGACACGAAGACGATGAAGAAGGTCTACACAGGTTCGTTGTTCCTTTGGTGTTCTTGAGTCATCCTCTGTTCTTGGATCTCTTGAAAGAAGCTGAGAAGGAGTATGGATTCAAACACGCCGGTCCGATTACGATCCCTTGCCGTGTTGACAAGTTTAAGCATGTTCAGGAGATTATCGACGAGGAGACTCATCACCGTCGTCATAGTCATGGTCACGGCGGCCACCACAACCATAGCCACCACAACAACCATCTCCGGTGTTTCTAAAAGTCTAATTCGATTTGGTTTGGTTTGGGGTTTGACATGTAATTGGGTTTGATTGGTTTGGTTTGGTTTGACTAATCTCGAGATTTATTTTTTAGTTTGCTTAATCTCTTGTTTAGTTTAGTTTGATGATGATGATAATGATGAAAAAACAAAACATAAGAGCAATTCAATGTGAATGCTTTTTTCTTTTCTTTTAAAGAATGTAATCGTGAGGAATAAGGGAATAATCATATTATTTTGATTTTAAATTTTATTGTAACGAATGTGAATATTTCTTTTATTTAATTGATTTTAACGCGTTATATTTGGGAGTGGGCCATGTTATTTTTGCTTTTTCTCGTTAAGATTACATTCACGCCAAGTGTCTCGAATATGTTATTCTTTTTTTTTTCATTCAAATTTTTAAATCGAGCATATCTTAGAATTACCAAATAAGCAAATATACTTTGACTTTGAATGAGATTGTTACCAAAAATTATATGATATCTACCTAAATTGCGGCAACTGTTTCGTTTTTGTCAACTAATTACTGCAATTATCACGGTCAAATTAAATTAAATATTACTATGTTGATTATTATTGACCACTAAAATTAGCATAGAATCTGTTTACATACAGAAATAAATCTATATGGATTTTAACATCAGTTGTATGAATATATTATCTTCTCCCTTAGTTTTCCGAAATTTTCTCACATATTACAGTAAAACCTCTATAAATTAATAATGTTGGGACCATGAAAATCTATTAATTTATAGAGGTTTTAATTTATCGATAAATTAATAATTATTAATTTATAGAGAGATTTTCCTAATTTGGAAACTGTTTTCAAAAAAATATTTAAAAATAAGATTTAATCATGATAATTAGTATTTTATATAATCATTAACAAAGAAAATAATAATTATTATGTCTTGAAAGAGAATTCTAACAATGTTTTATATAGTAAAATATTAGAAATAAACTCTAACAAAAAATAATGTGTCTATATATACATATATTTTGAAAATTTTACCTAATTATTAATTTATAATATTGTTGGGACCATATATTTATAAAGAATTTTCAAAAAAAATATTATCTTATTATTTTATCGAAATGTGTCTAAAATTACACTGGTCCCAACTTGGGACCGGAGAAATTTATTAATTTATAGAGATTATTAATTTATCGAGTATTAATTTATAGAGGTTTTACTGTAGTTTATTATATTAGAATCTACAAATATGTTCAAACTACAAATTAAGGAGTTATTAACTATATTGCATAACGGAAAGAGATTTGCGGAAGTGAGAAGATTTTCTTATATTAAATTGAAAAATATATACGTTTTTGACATGTAAAATATATTGTTATAGAGAAAAAAATACCGAATATCAAAACCATATTATTGAGAAAAAATGTTTGAAACAACACAATCAAAAAAAATATTATCATTGTTTAACTGATAGAAACGAAAACATGAGTTTGCTAATATATGTTGAAATCGCGTTTCGATAACATTTTTATGTGTGTTTCAAAATTTTATATTTCTAAAACGTTTAAAAAACCAAAAACGAATCTAGATTTCCAATTTCCATTTAAGCTAGGTTATTAATTTGGTTTAGCCGCACTCCTATATATTTGTCTTTGTAATCGGTGAGTTCTTCTTTTTCTCCGTGACTCTATGCGGATTAGTCTAAAGACTGTGTAATATCTTTGCACCCAA
This sequence comes from Capsella rubella, assembly GCF_000375325.1. Classification (NCBI taxonomy): domain Eukaryota; kingdom Viridiplantae; phylum Streptophyta; class Magnoliopsida; order Brassicales; family Brassicaceae; genus Capsella; species Capsella rubella. The sequence goes on from NW_006238916.1 coordinate 7,816,590, forward strand.
ATCTTCTCTCTAAAGTTGCGTTTTGAATATTTGTTTAACTGATTTCGTTATTGTATAAAATTTTCTTACAGAAGAGGTAGAGATGGAAAGATCGACTAAGAGATTGATCTCGAAAGATAGGTTAAGTCAGTTACCCGATCCTTTGTTATGTCGGATTCTTAATCACCTTCCCACTAAGGAAGTTGTTAGAACAAGTGTGTTATCCACCACATGGAGAAGTCTTTGGCTTTGGGTTCCTAGTTTTGAACTGAACTCCCAAAAGTTCCAAGACTTCGATGCCTTTGTGAGTTTTGGTGACAGGTACTTCGATTATGGTAGAGTCTCATGCATCGACAAAGTCAAGTTAACTATAGAAGAACCCGATTATGGTGTAGATGATCCGTCTTATTTCACAACATGGTTTGATGTTCTAGTCAAGTCTAAGATCAGACATCTAGATGTTAAGAGTCGTCTTGATCTTGGGTATCATAAGATTCCCCTAACCTTTTATACCTGCGAGACACTCGTATACCTAAAACTCACTCTAGTGAGATTTGATGATGTCGAGTTTGTTTCCTTGCCGTGTCTGAAGACTATGCATTTAAAATATTTTTTGTATCCCAATGAAGCCACTTTCGAGAGACTTGTCTCATCCTGTCCTGTCTTGGAAGAGTTAAAGATTGATGAATGTTTTAATCATCACACAAAATTTTGTCGGGTGCTCTCCAAGTCATTGATAAGGCTCATTATAAGAAAACGCTATTCTCTGCAAGAGTATGGTTCAAGAGTTGTGATTGATGCTCCTCAGCTACACTTTTTGAGCATCTATGGTTACTTATCAGAAAGCTTTACAATAACCAATATGGACTCCAATGCCAAGTTAGATATTTCTCTCGCCTTTCCATCAAATGGAATTAACATCCGCGGTTTTCTTCTCGGGGTTTCGAAGGTCAGAGATATGACCATGTGTGCAAAGACTATAAAGGTATATGTTCTTCAATGTAGGTCTTGCTACATTTGAAATTTTCTATTATGAACGTTTATATCACTCATCATATTTTCATCTTTTGGTTTCAGCTCATCAAAGAATATGCTACGATATTTGGACCGTTGCCTCTATTTGGTTGCGTGTCTCGCCTCTGCGTTACACTCTGTGTGTTCGATTTGAAATGGTTGCCAACTTTTCTTGAGAGCTGTCCGAATCTGAAGTCTCTTATCTTGGTAATGAATTCTAATCCTAACCCTTATAATTTAAAGGCTATATGTATATATATGCTTATCTTTTCATTGTGTTTTAATTCCTTCCCTCTCTTTTTGTTTCCACAGAAATGGGAAGATAGCTCTAATCACTTGAAGGTGATGAATCCGTTTGAATGTTCATCTGTGCCAAAGTGTTTGTTATCGTGTCTCGAGTTTGTTGGATTCGAAACGAGCATCTTGGGATATACTTCGGAAATGGAGCTGGTAAGGTACTTTCTAGTGAATTCAGCAATCCTCAAAAAACTCACTCTACGTTTGCACTATAATGCAATACGACAATATGACATCTTCAACAAACTTCTCAAAATCCCAAAACGCTGTAGAGCATGCGAAGTTGTCGTATCCCATGGCTTTGACCGGTTTAATATGTGAAGTCTTTTAAATCAAATTCCAGTAGTACGTTATTTAATTTATTCATTTTATATTGAAATTCACAATAGATGCTTCTCAATGATGATTTTTTGTTGTTGCTGGTAATGCTAATAGAGAATTTTGCAAAAGAAAGAAGTACGTACGTAGTAGTTCAGCAGACAATGTTCTTAAAGACAACTAAAATATATATGGTAAACAGAAAAAAGAAAAATAACAATACAAAACTTTCATAACAAAAACAATACTCTATGTCAAAAAAAAAACAAAAAAACAATATTTCCTAACAAAACATATATAGTATGTGGCTATACCAAATGTGAAGTCGTCGTCCTCTGATTTATAAAGAGTAGAGAGAACATACATGTATAGTGAAGTTTCATGATTTTCGTGTAATTCGCAAAGTGAATATGCGTACTAGGTTCATGGATTTGGTTACTAATTAACTTGTCTGGCAGGTGACGTTGATTACTAAAAACCTTAATAATATTTTACCTATACTTATCTGCTACCCAAAAACATAAGCTTCAATTCCTCGCATGAGTTATCTTGTATTTTTTTTTTGTATTTTTTTTTGTTTTTAGCCGACTTTGTTGCAATTTATCTAAGCATCCAAATTAGTGTTAAAATTTTGCTATGATACATTGGTAGATACCATACCATGTATCATCATTAATTCATTATAGAAGTCAATGCTTCAAATATAGAGAGTATGGACATGACATAGAGAAAAAAAACAAAGAACACAGTGTTTCTTAAAGATTAATTGAAGATTTGTTTTTGCAAGCCTGTTTAGTTACATAAAAATGTTGAATGTACAATATTAAATAGAAAATGTTATATTAAAAATAAATGTTCTTTAAAAATTAAAATTCAGAATTTAAAATATAAGAAAGAAATTATCCAAAAAAATTATGCATCAAATGCATTATATGTATATCATATCAAATTATTGACATACAACAGTTTGTTAGTATGAAATTATACTTAAATAGATCTTGAATCTTATATGCAGTATGATGTATTATTTGCAAAGCTAAATATATAGGTGATACTTTTAGAACCTCCAATGGAGTATCTTATTTTTATAAAAAAAAAAGAATAAGGGAAATGTTCTTATTTAAGAACCTTGAGTATACTTATTAGAACCTCTATATTTGACACTTGTATTTTATATTTTAAATTTGAAATATTTTTTTGGATATGTAAACCATGGGAGGTGCTTGATCTTTCTAGACTAAAAATATTCCACGTCGACAACAAAAAAACTTTAATTAAAGTCTGAAAAAATGACGTGGGATATTTGTAGCTTTGAAAAAGATATTTACTTACCATTTTACGGAAATAAAATAATATTTCTTGTGAAACTAAAATTGTCCTACATCAATCATATAAAGAACCAACCACTAAAACAATGTCTTATAAATAGAACTAAAAACCATGTTCAGGGCATTCATATGAAATTCGATGAATCTTAAGTCGAATGCTTTTAAATCTAGTAAAAATTGTAAAATCAATCAGCTATATAGCAGATTGTCGAGTTAAACACTTGATTGCTTTCAGCTGCTGATAAGTCAGTCCTTGTGCATGACTTAAGTTGTCGTCTAATTGTTTTAGGCAGTCAACAAATCAGTCCAGTTATAAAGATATCCAATTTGGTTATATTTGCAAAGGTGAATTCCAGTCTGGTATGTTTTTCTTCTTCTTTCTTTTACTGTTGTTTGATTCTTGGTGTTCTTTGTTTTGTTTTGTTTTTTGTTTTTTTTAGAGTTCTTTTTTTTTTTTTTTGGCATTATCGCTCAAGGTTGTGGAATGGAAACGTCAGATCCCAGGGTATACAGGAGAAGTGGAGATAGTAAGATACTTATTGAAGAATTCTAAAATTCTAGAGAAGTTAAAGCTCGATGTTTACTACACCGAAAAGGCAAAGTGTGCATTCCTTCAAGAACTCCTTACCATGCCAAGATGCTCTACCGTTTGTGAAGTTTATTGTTCAGTGATTCCTAAAATATAGATATTTAGACATTTTGTTTTAAAAGGTTTATCTTTTGGAGTGCTATATTAGACTTTGGAGCCACAAGCGAATATTGCAGTTAAAGTCTTTCTTGGTGGTTTATGCTCATGTAATAATTCACTAATGACCCAACTCTTTCGAATTTGATGGATACTTCAACAATTTACTCAAAAAAAGAAACTCACTCTAGCTTTGTGAATTTGAAAATGCTTGAGATTCTTGCGAAAGGTATGTTTATGCATCTCCTAGTAGAACCGAAGAACAATACATGATTCATTATTGGGATTTTTCTTATATAAGAAACTCTATACACAAGAGTCTTTGAAAGAAATGTTCAGTAGAGAGTGAGTTCCGGCAAGTGAGTGATTCCAAATTTCCAAGCTAGTGTTTCATTGAGGAGAAGTAGTATCCAAGGCCCTTGGACCAAGGGCAGAGATATGAAAATATGTAAAGACATTTTCAAGGTAATATATTTGATAATTCTTCTATAGGACATATACATTTGCTTCAATCATGAAAGTTCTGACTATTCTGTGAAAATCTTCTATGTGTCTTTCTCAACTCAACTCGTTTTTTTTCTGTTTTTGTGTGTGTGTGTGTGTGTGTAGAAATTGGTCAAGGACCAAACCATGCGTGGTGACAAGAAGAAAGATCAAGAGATGATCTTTTCAAAAGGTGCCTCAGTGTTTGGTTACATCTCAAGTTTGTGGAACTGAAACGTGTGAGTTCGCGGCCTGGCGGGGTATGAAGTAGAAATAAAGCGGATAAGATACTTGATCCCAAATTATGTGATTCTACATTGCTCTTGTTGTAAGAAAACAAAGTTTTCTGGTATTGCTCTTGTTGTAAGAAAACAAAGGTATATACATATAACATATCAATTATGGCATTGTGCATTGTACATTTCTCTATCATGAAAGCTTCTGACCCACGTTAATTTGTTCGAGATCATCTGTCTATACTTGGAACTAGAGCCGTTGCCCCGGTTTGCTTACATGTCCCGCCTGCATGCATCTTTCCCTTACTCCGATTTGAAATGCTTACTAAACTTTATTAAGAGCTTCCCGAACTTGCAATTCCTCATCTTGGTAATGATATTAAAAACCCCCAATATGTTTTTGTTTGATCTTTATGAACATGCCATGTTTCATTGTGTTTATATCCTCTGTTCTTTTTTTTTTTTTTTTTGTATATATCCTCTGTTCTTTCCTCAGGTATGCTATTGTAGTTATGAGGAAATGTCATTGGAAGAGATTAATCAAATCAGTTTGTCATCTATACCTGAGTGTTTGCTATCATCTCTCGAGTATATTGATTTCAAATTCCCAAGCCAGGGAGATGTTGCACCATTGAAGATTGTTAGGTATTTTCTAACGAATACGTCAATACTCAAGAAGCTCACTCTACGTTTGCCCAACTATTCAATACGTGAAAAGTCTACTTTGGAGGAGGAACTCCTCGGAATGAGACGAAGCTCTTGCGAATGTGACATCGTCGTCCGTGATTTGGTATTAGTGTAGAGTTTTTTTTTTGGTTTTCTATAGAGTCAAAGTGACTTGTGTATACATATAACCCTGCTGGTTACTTTGATTTTCATTGTGATTTTTGAGTTATTTTAGTAATTTAACATTTTTAAAAGTAACTTTTATTAAAAAGAGAATATTTTTTCAAAACTGTAAACAAAAAAAAAGTTAATTTTCTAAATTTACACTATAGAAAATATACATCACAAAATAAATAGGAGACGAACAAGTAACTATTGCAGATTTTAGTCGGCGAAGACAAGGTACGTCCTCCGTTTAACGTTTAATTGTTTAGGAAACAATCATGAGAAACCCTAGCCTCCATTTGATTTTAGTTTCTCCCTCTTAGTGCTTGTGTTCTTCTAGAGACAGATTCAATCACCCAGTGATGTACTTTTATTTCTTTGGCTTTAATGATTGATTCGGTTGCGGACCTTCTCTGAATTTCATACGAGACAATTTGGTTTGCTTCAGGTTAATTAAAACGTTGATTATGAGTAGTAATTGATGATTAGTGCGTAGTTCCTTGGCATCCAAGATTATTTAGGTTGCTTGCTATGTCTCGTTACTCAGTTATTCTTTTGAAACCTGGTGATGCAGATTAGTTGTGTGAAGAGAAGAAAATTAAAATGGTGGTTCGAAGGAAAAAGATGCGATTATCTAAAGAAGATAGGATAAGCCAATTACCTAATGATTTGATATGTAACATACTTAGCCATCTCTCTACCAAGGAAACTGTGAAAACAAGCATATTGTCCACTAAATGGAGAAGTCTTTGGCGATTGGTTCCAAAACTGGAGTTAGACTCCAACTACTTCCCGAGGTTGATGATCAGTGGGTTTATAAGTTTCACTAACAGTTTCTTTTATTTCCACAGAGATTCATGTATACACAAACTCCAGCTACGGATTTTTAATAGCTTTGATACTTATGATACTAAGATTGCTATCTCCCCATGGATCAATGCTGCGAGTGCGCGAAGGATTAATCATCTTGACATTCATATTTCTAGATATAATGATCATCCTGTGGTTCCCCTGAGCTTATATACATGTGAGACATTGGTACCCTTACGACTCCATGGTGCCACCTTGGTTAATGCCAAGTTTGTTTCCTTGCCTTGTCTAAAGATCATCCATTTAGAAGATAATATACTTCCCAATGAAGCAACATTGGAGAAACTTATCTTAGGCTCTCCAGTTCTTGAAGATTTGACACTCATCAGATTGTCAACTGATAATGCTACGGTCTTACAAGTACGCTCTAAGACATTGAAGCGAGTCCACGTAAATGAGTTTACCAAAGTTGTGATTGATGCTCCTCTACTCGAGTTTTTGAAGACTAAGGTTTACAATACAAAGAACTTTAAGATCATCAATTCAGATTTCTTTGCCAAAGTGGATATTAGTGTCAACTTTAACCGTCCTCGTCTTGGGTTAATTCCGGATCGCTTAGCCAACACTACCGTGATTCGCGATATCCTCACCGATATATCGAGAGTCAAAGATCTCGTTATTGAGAGTGCTACTTGGGAGGTATGCGTTAATGCATGTCAACTTTAATTTGAGCATTTTTTTTTCTTCCATGAAAAAAGTTTGACACCATAACATTATCTTCCTCTTGTCTTTGTTTTCCAGGTCATCTTACTATACACGCAACCAGGACCACTGCCTCAGTTTCCTAACTTGTCCTGCTTAGATGCTAAATTTACTTACTCACATGCAAAAATGTTACCAACCCTTCTTGACAGCTGCCCTAAACTAGAATCTCTTGTCTTGGTGATGAGCTTTAACATTTCTGATAGTAAACTATGTCGTTCAAGCTTTTATTGCATCTCCCACCCACTCAAATAGTATTCTCCTGTTTCTTTGCAGGAACTGGAGGAGGACCCGTATCACGTTCGTTGTAGGAAGAAAAGAACACCAAAGATGATGTTTTCGACAGTGCCTGTGTGTTTGGTATCATCACTTAAGTTTGTGGAACTGAAAAGACCGATCATGGGGTATAAAGGAGAAATGAATCTAATAAGGTACTTCCTGGAGAATTCAAACATCTTGGAGAAATTGACTCTAAGACGTGTAAAATATAATAGGGTAATGGCAAAGCATGCAATGCACAAAGAACTTCATGCAATGCCAAGAGGCTCTAGTTCTTGTGAAATCTCGTTTTTAGATCATAAACATTGTGTGTGACGTTATTGATTGTTGCAGTTAAGATTTATCTTAATTATTTTCAATATAATCATTAAATTTACAATTATAAAGATTTATTTAATTATAGAAAACTGAAACAAATTGTGGTCTTTATCTTTATGTATGCAAACATTGGCCAAAACAAAACTATATAGAGTCAAAGTTACTATATATATAACCTTGAAGGCATCGGTTCAAACGCTCTGGATGAGCGCAACAGACGCCGACATGGAGACACGCCAAGCACTAGAGACGAGCTTATCCGATTTTAGACTGTATGGTCCGTAATAAGCTTCTTTCAGTGCAAGAAACACACAACAAAATTTGGGGACGGATTACAGCTTTGGATAGCTACACGTAGCTAATCTCTTCCCTTCTCTATACACTTTTTAAAGGTTTTTCAAATTTAGTTTTGATACAAGGATCTCTTCCCTTCTCTATACACTTTTTAAAGGTTTTTCAAATTTAGTTTTGATACAAGGATCAAGGATGCATTCATTGTAAAAAGGACTTTTTGTTTTAAATATATTTTCACATTCATTAAAAAAAAAAATAATCAAAATAATATTAAATTATAAGGATTATATATTTAGATAAGAATTTAATATAGTTATATTTATATTACATAAAGCATATTGTGTACATGTGTAGTGTTAATATGTTATAGTAAAGATTTTACAAAAAAAAATTAAAGCTACTAGTTAAGATCATACTAACTATAAAATGAGACACATATCATAAATTATTTAATTTAATGGAATGATTTTTATAGATAATGATGAGTAAGTGTTTTACTGATTTATTAACTTATCTCTTACAATTCCCATTCTTTAGATCTCTTTCCCAAAACAAATAAAAGCATATATAGTTATAAGATTTGGTCTCCTTAGCCTTATTTAGGAGAAGTCTTATTGCATATCATTATAAATATACATGTACTTTCACAAGAAAATACACACAACAACAAAAATAGACAACTCTAGAATATTCATATCGAGCTAGAAAGACTTTATAATGTCATCGCAACTTTTGACGCTCCTCTTCATCCTATCTGCGGCTGTGATCTACCACATCCCCGTAGTGACTTGCGAACCATGGTGCGTGGCGTTGCCTGCTTCCACACCGGAGCAGTTACAGGACAACATTAACTTCGCTTGCAGCCGTATCGATTGTTCACCGATCCAAATTGGTGGATATTGCTATTACCCTAATACTTTACTAGATCATGCGTCCTATGTCATGGACATTTACTACCAGAGCCATGCTCGCACTTATAATGCTTGTAGCTTCAACAATACCGGTTACCTTATTTATTCCGACCCAAGTATCGGCACATGTCAACATTAAAGTTTAATTAAAAAATGATATTTTCATAAAACTTATATATAAATCTCGTTTGTGATATTTTGTTCTAATAATATATATATGTAATGGACGCTAATAACTAAAAACTTCTGAAGTTTCAATGTTTTTAGTGATGACATCTTTTTTGTTTATTTCACTAATTGTGGTTCAAGACTTAAGTTTCAATGTTTTTAGTGATGACATCTTTTTTGTTTTTTTCAACATTAAGCTCAAGAAATAAGTTTTCTTTTGATATAATTTTTACAAAATATGTAGTGCCTTTTTTTTATGTCTTGTAGTTAATAGTTATTGGAAATCAACTCATCATGTTACTTTCTATGTTGCTTACGGTCAAGTGAAAAGAAATTCTAAAACCAAAAAGAAATATATAAAAGTAGGACTGTGTCTAATCTGCAAACCCAATATTTAAACCAGTTTTAGAATCTAAGCAAAATAGGGTATCTTCGGTTTAGCCAAATCGGATTTTAATTGTGCTTGTTTCTTGCGATGCTCGAAATTTTTGGGATTAAACCATCAATGGTTCGATCAGGTCAGACAAAACCAAGTTGGTCTTCGTACTTCCTATCTCATCAATCCTTATTTAAAACGTTTCAGTTACAATTTTCCTATCAAAAACCTAATTAGCACTTTGATTCGTTTGATGTAAGCTTATTTGAGAATTTTCTTTACTTGGTGAACAGTTTTGATTAGGGTTAGGTTAAGCCAAGTCGAACTTCTATGAGTTATAAATCCAAATTGTATCTCTGAAGCTTTCGTTTTCAATTCTTTTAATTTATTTATTGCAGATAAAGCTTTTTAGAGAGGTACAATGAAACGGGCTCGCTCCAAAGGGTTGAGTAATAGATTGAAGAAAGATAGGATAAGCCAATTACCAGATCCTTTGATATGTCACATTCTTTCTCATCTTCCAACAAAAGAAGCTGTTTCGACAAGTGTTTTGTCCACAAGATGGAGGAGTCTCTGGCTTTGGCTTCCTAGTTTGGAATTGGATTCCAGAGAAAAGCTCCAGTTCCAAGATTTGAGTGCATTAATGAGTTTTGGTGACAGGTTTTTCGATTCCACTAGGGTTTCATACATACACAAACTCGACTTAACTATTGATGGTGATGCTTCTTATCTCACCTCATGGATTAATGCTGCAGTAAAGCGTAGGATTCAACATCTATCTGTTCGGAACTATAAGGGATCTACAGATTTATATGAGATCCCCATAAGCCTTTATAGTTGTGACACACTGGTATCCTTAACACTTAGCCATGTGGCATTGGTTAGTGCCGAGTTTGTTTCCTTACCGTGTTTGAAGACTATGTGTTTAAAATGCAATGTGTTTTCTAATGAAGCCACTTTCGAGACACTTGTCTCACGTTGTCCTGTCTTAGAAAATCTAGTTATTAATGTAACTGGGAATGAAACTAAAGTCTATCGAGTGCACTCTCCGTCACTGAAGATGCTCACTTTTGCTCGAGCATCCAAATGTTTCCAGGTTGATTATGATCGGGAAGTTATCATTGATGCTCCTCTACTATGCAGTTTGAACATCATTGATTTCGTATCAAAAGTTATTATCGTAAACAATATGGAGTCCCTTGCCGAGTTTGATGTTTATTTGGTTTCATCGAGAAATCGCATCAGGAGTTTATTGTATAAGATCTCGAGGGTCAGGGATATGACAATAACTAACGATATTTTCGAGGTATATATATATTATTGGACATGCACATTTATGTAGTGAAAAGTTTCTAACCACAATATTTATATGTGTTACCAGGGCATTCATCATTATTCCCAATTAGAGCGATATCCTCAATTTTGTTACTTGTCTCGCCTGAGTGTTCTTCTCTTTGCACGCAAATTGAATTTGTTGGCAGCATTTCTTGAGAGCTGCCCGAATCTGAAATCCCTCGTCTTGGTATGTAATCTACTAATTCCAATTTTTTTTTTTTTTTTTTGTTCACACTATGTCAAGTTTTTGCCATATAATTTCATTGTGTTTCTCCTCTTCGTTTTTCCTCAGTTTGATCAGTCTGGTTGGAACAAGGAGCTGAGCGCCGAGGAGATGAATCAAATCAGTTCGTTATTTGTGCCCAAGTGTTTGAAATCATCACTCGAGTATGTTGACTTCAAAACGCTAATCCGGGGACATGCTACAGAAACGAAGCTAGTTAGGTACTTCCTGGAGAACTCGGCAATACTCAAGAATGTCAGACTATGTGTGGGTTATCATCCAAATATAGAAAAAATGTTAAGTATCAGGGAGGAACTCCTCAAAATCCCAAGAGCCTCTACCAAATGTGAACTAGACTTTCATTTTCTTCTTCTTGGTTAAAATAGTAGTGGTAATTTTCTCTAACTATTATGTGTGGAGGGGGAAACTTTAATATGAGGTATGTAGTAGCTTCATAGATGGTTTGGTGTTGATTGATATTGATATTGAATTTACGTAGCAGCTTATGATTTTCTATCATCTCAAAATGTTAGAGAATTTAGAGCATACTTTATGTAGTGGAATTGGATAGAGAATGTCAAAGTCTCTCAAAATATAATGTTTTTAATACATACTATTTAGTTATTTATTTAAAAAAACTCGATCTAAATCAATAATATATTGTTATGTGTGAAAAGAAACTCTCAAAATGGTTTAAGAATTTATGTATGTTTCTTGTTTGAAACTGTCACATTAAAAAAATGTCCAAGACCAATATACTCATATTTTTCAAAAGAAGATGAACAAGAAACAGAAAATAAGTTTTCCATCTGTTCCCGGATGTTTGCTATCGTCGCTCGAGGTTGTTGAATTCAGTAACTCATTCTCTGGAGATGCTGTAGAAATGAAGCTGGTGAAGTACTTCCTAGAGAATTCAGCATTTCTCAAGAAACTCACTCGACGTTAATATTATTGTCCAAGAAAGGATGACATATACAAGGAAATCCTCAAAATCCCAAGACGCTCTAGCACATGTCAAGTCGTTATCCTTTGTTAATCAGGTTGATGTAGGACGCTTTTGTATGTTTGTTTCTTCGGAGTAATAAGGATGAAACTGGTTTAAGGTACTTCTACAAGAGAAGCTGTGTTATTGTTGTTGTATATGCATTGAAGTTTCTTACTTCTTTTTTAAGTAGCTACCTCTTCACTTCAGATCATAGCATCAGTTTGTTGATATCAAAGCCCCAATCAGGAGATTTGCTATAGAAATGAATCTAGTAAGGTACTTCCTAGAGGATTCCGCAATCCTCAAGAAACTGTCTATACGTTTGGAATCTCATTTAACAAAAGATGATATCTGTAAGGAAGTCTTCAAAATCCCAAGAAGCTCTACCTAATGTGAAGTTGTCATCCTATGATTTACTAACAGTACAGCCGCGGGAACATGAGAGGTTTTATTTGAGTTTTTGTTATATATGTTTGGGGTTAGTTAGGTTGAACCGTTGACCTTATAAACAACTAAAAAGAATAGGTTTGTTGTGGTTTTATGTAAAGACAATGTGACTATGTTCAGAAGTTTATGACAAAGGTTATTGGTTGGTTTGACTTCGGTTCTTTGTAATGATGTTATTAGCCTTTTTCTTTTGCTCTCTTTGAGTTTCTGAAGTTCCATGGCAGCTCATAGTTTTCAACAAGTTCAAATGTTAGTCACGTCTTAGCAAGGTCAAAATGTTTAACAAATTTGATTTTGACATATATTCATTATTATTTATTTATTTATTTTCCCTTTGTTCCTGTCTAAACGGAGGTTGTGATTTTGGAAAAATCACATATTCTTTTGTTCCTGGTTCGGGTCGGTCCAGACCAGTTCACACCCTTATAAACGTGCGTAACACGTTTACAATTCCAATATTTTCATCGGAACCCTAAAAATTTCGATAGACATATACATGAATCAAGTGGAGGAAGGCGAATAGGTTTGATCTACGGTAGTGATTAAACTTCATCCCGGTGCGTTCTTCATCTTCTCATACTGTTGCTTGATTAATTTTAGTCATATTCAGAAACGTTGAGAAACCCTAAACTAACAAGTCTAGCTAGCCTCGTAGGGTTTGCCGCAATTTTTCTGTGTCATGTTTGGTTGTTTTCCTAACTTTCAATTGTTTAAAAGATATATATTTTTCTTAAACTTGGTATTGCAGACTAGTTGTCTAAAGAGAAACAAATGTTGGGTGGAATATTGAAAAAGACACGGTCATATGAAGATAGGATAAGCCACTTACCTGATCATTTGATCACATGTCACATACTTACTCGTATTACTACCTGGGATGCTGTAAGAACAAGTGTTTTATCGACCAGATGGAGAAATCTTTGGCAGTTGGTTCCTAGTTTGGATTTAGACTCCGGAAGACATTTCTGGTTGTTCAGTGACTTTGTGAGTTTTGTTGGCAGGTTCCTTGATTTACATAAAGATCACTCGTTGATACAAAAACTATGTTTAACTATTCATGATCGATATGCTGGCAAGTCTTATCTGACCTCATGGATAGATGTTGTGACAAGGGGTAGGATTCAACATCTTGATATTAGTTTTATTAAAGATTCTGGCTTCGGTGACATACCCATGAGCGTGTATACATGTGGAACACTGGTACACTTACGCCTCTGTCGACTAAACTTGGTTAACGTCGAGTTTGTTTCCTTACCTTGTCTGAAGATCCTCTACTTAAAGTATATTCACTCTCCCAGTGAGGCCATTTTGGAGAGACTTATCTCAGGCTGCCCAGTTCTGGAAGATCTAACCCTCACTGATAGTTCGTCTGAAAACGTAAAGGTTTTACAAGTGCGTTCTAAGACGCTAAAGAGAATCCACATAAATGAAATTTTCCATGTTGTGATTGATGCTCCTCTTCTTCAGTGTCTAAAGACAGTCTTCCATAGAACAAAGAAGGATACGGTCATCAATTCGAGTTTCCCTGCCAAAGTAGACATTAGCTTTGGTGGTTCGAATGATACGTTGGATCCAAACCGCGTATCAAGGAGAAAAGCGATTCGTGATATCCTCACTGATATTTCAAGGGTCAGGGAGCTAGCTATTAAGTTGCATTCTTGGAAGGTAGACTTATCAACGTTTGAACCTATAAAATATATTCTTCCACACAAAAAAAAAAAAAAAAAGTTTCTAACCAACATTCTTAAATGTTTTGTTTGTTTTGGTTTACTTTGTTACCAGGACATCTTTCCAAGATTAGAATCGGGACCATTGCTTCATTTTAGTTACTTATCCCGATTGACCGCTACATTTTGTAACTACGATCTTAGAATGTTGCAAACTCTTCTTAAGAGCTGCCCGAAACTAGAATCTCTCAACTTGGTGATGAATAGTTCTTAAGTTTGTTTTAGTTTTATGCATGTCTACTCAACTTATTTTTCTTATCTTATTGTTTTTGTTTCAGGTATTGGTTGAGAACCGACATTTTTTCTTATGTGATACGGAGAATAGTGAACCAAAGTTAACGTTTCACATGGTGGAGATTCCGTGTTTGGTATCATCGCTCAAGTTTGTGGAATTCAAAAGTCCGATCTTGGGGCATGAAGGAGAGATGGATCTAGTCAAATTCTTCCTCAAGAATTCATCAATCCTGGAGAAATTGAGTGTAACATTTTCTGATTTGCATCTGACGAAATGGGTAAAAGCCACGAAAAGGGTAAAAGCCGCGGATTTTATCCTCAGAGAATTCCTTGCAATGCCAAGATGCTCTAGCACTTGCCAACTAATTGTTGTTTAACTTTTCTTTTTTTTTTTGGTGGCTATTTTTTGCATATCAGAATCTTTCTTTGGTCTCTTGATGGATATGTAATTTCACAAATTACCAATTTATTCCAAATTCAATGGATATATATATATACGCACAAATTGTTCAAGCACTTGTTTTCTGACCCGGACAGGGACTCAAACCGTCCGGTTCGGCTCCAATGCTAATGTTTGAACATGGACAGTCACGTGAGTTGTTTGTTCTTTTCATTTTTGTTGTAAACTCATTCGTGGTAAGATTTTTGTTGTAAACATCAATGAAGCTACGTGGATTTGTTTGATACACAATGTGGCAACTGGGCATGCGTAGCAGGTTCATGCCAACGTTCCTGCTAAGTTTTGCTTGTCGGCTCTTACTGGGCCAAAGGTAACTCGGCCTTAATAGGCCCAAAGGACCTGAAAAAGTCATCTTCACTCTCACGAGTAAAGAATTTGGCAAATGATTGATTCTGTAAAAATTTCAGAACTTTCGAGTCGTTTTCTCACTTGTGCTCGTCTCTTCTTCGTCAAACATTTCCACCATTTTCGTTTCTTAGATCTTTCTTCAGCTCGTCTCTTCTTCAGTCGTGGGTTTTATTTACCCATCTTCTTATAATTTCTAGTTACAATACTCTGGGTCACATTTCCGATAAAACCCTAGTTTTTTCCTTCTTCCAGTGCGATCATTAGTACTGTAATTGGAGTCTCTTCTGTGAGATTCTTAGTAATGGAGACCGCTTCGAGCGTAGCAGCAACTCGTGGCGGTTCCCTTCAGATTCCGTCGCCGACGGCTCCGTCTAGGAAAGAATGGCATGCCGTTTCGGATTCACAAAACGTTGGAGACGCCACAGATTATGTGGTAAGGTTTATGCTTCTGGGTTATGTTTATGTTAAGAGGAATGAGTTGACTGAATCTGAAAGTTTTGATTTTTTTTTTTTTTGTATACTGTTTTATTTGTTGATTTCACTGTGATTAACATTTCTTAATCTTTGTATAGAGAATAAAGTGATTTGCTTTTGGTTGTTTCCTAGTTCATATTTTGATTGTCTTTGTCAAAAATTTTGCAGGATGTGGAACAGTTGAAGCTAAACCGGACGGATGAGAGAACGATATATGAGGTTAATTACTTATGTCTTGCAATGTTAGTTAGTTTTTTTTGAACTTATTGGAGAATGGAAATGACAACTTTTTTGTTGTTGTTGTGTAGAGTGGAAGGGAGCAGGATGGTTTTTCAAATAGTGAGATGTTGCAGCAACAGATTCTTAATGTTTCTAGAAAGAAAGGAGAACTTCAGCAGTTAGAGATTGAGCTTCGAGCTCAGCTGTTTGCGAGACATGAGATCATGGAAATCCAGAGCAACTATGAATCTCAATTCACAGAGTATGCTAATGCTGCTGCTAGAATGCAGGTTAGGTTTCAGTCCAGTCCCCTCGTATAATAGCATGGTTTATATTTCATTGAGCATTATGTTACATGGAAGTTAAAAGAGTGTTGTTGAATTTTTAGGAGCAACTTCATGAGAAGGAGAGATCTATTCGGGAGGCAGAGAGGAAGTTAGAAGAGAAAGACAGAGAGCTGCATGCCATTAAACTGGATAATGAAGAAGTATGCTGGTTTTTATATTGTTACTAGAATCTTTTCTGATATAAATCTGAATGACTTGTTTCTAAGTTATTTTTGTTCTGATACTAGGCATGGGCGAAAGAGGGTATCTTAAGAGAACAAAATAAAGAACTTGCCACATTCAGGTGCTGTTAATTTCTTAAGTCGTTTACTCTTTGTTAAGTTGTATGAGGTTTCCTGTATACTGAATTCATCTGTTACTCTTTATCTTTATATAGGGTTCTGCTACTTTTGTTTTTGAAATATAGTATCCGGCCTTTTATTTCTACTTTATTAGATGTTTTAGGCATGAGGTTTTCGAAAGTATAACAAACTACTTTTTTCCTTTCTTAATATGCAGACGAGAGCGTGATCATTCTGAAGCTGAGAGGTCCCAAAATATACATAAAATATCTGAACTTCAGGAGCATATTCAAGAGAAAGAGAGCCAGCTCAGTGAATTGCAGGAACAAGTTAGTTTTCCCTTATTTTATGACACAATCAAATCTGTCAAACATCTGGATCTTTCAGTTATATAATTGTCATTTTTGAAATTCTAATACACTAATACCAGAGTCCTTATCCTTAATGGCTTTGTAGAATAGGAATGCTCAAGAAACTATCTTGTACAAGGATGAGCAGCTAAGAGAAGCGCAAGGTTGGATTGCCCGTGCCCAAGAGATAGATGCTTTACAATCATCCACAAATCATTCGTTGCAGGCGGAATTGCGAGAACGTACAGAGCAGTATAACCAGCTCTGGCATGGTTGTCAGAGACAGGTCAGTTCCTTGGCTATTTTCCAGTTACTAATTGGTTTTCCTTGAAATTATTTTACTCGAACTTATGTTTTGTTCCTTGTCATTGAGTTCAGTTTGCGGAGATGGAGAGATTGCATGTGCATACAGTGAAACAACTTCAGCTTGAGCTAGCCAATGTAAGGGAAGCTGGTGGTTCTCTAACAAATTCCAGTGGTGCCTCCCAAACTATTCAGAACAGCGGGAACCAATTTGATGCTCATGGAAACAGCGCAGAAAGTGCAAACACTAGTGTCCATTCAAATGGAAAAAGCTCAGATAACATATCATCTTTTACTTCACCTGATGATAAGGCTACCCAGGTGCATGTTTGTTCTGTTGATTATCTTGAATGGTTTCTCTCTGTTTGGTGTATTGTGTTGGATTTACAAGATGATAGCGTAGACACGTTACAATTTAGCATGTGTTTACATGAATTTATACAGTTGATTATTCAGTTGGGTCTCGTCAGTCTTTTAATTGTTAATTATTAGATGTTAAAACTGTTAAGCGAAAGTGAAATAATTGGACATCCCCAGCAGCCAAAAGTACTGTTGCAAATCAATAAGGACAGCATAAAAGTTCTGTTTGTGTTTGGAAGTATTTGTTTCATTACTTGTCGATTCAATTTAGTGCTGTTTGTTCAAAAATCTAGATCTGCCATACTCCACATCATATTCGCTATTCAGTACAATGCTTATATTCTCGGCAATGAAATAATTTTTGCTGAAACACTTGAGATGGATCCTATTATAACTGTAATTGCCTTTTCTCTTGTCATTATTTGTAGAACAACCGTGTTGATGGGGTGTCATCTTCTAATCTTGGAGCGTATGGGTACCTTCAAGCGAGTCAGATGACCCCTCTGCATTCATTTTTCATGCAGCAACAAGAGATTTCTCAGTTTGTTCAACCACAGGTCGCTTCACCTCATGTTACGCAGTCAGTTTTGCTGCAGCAAAAGGTGTGTGAGCTGATGAATGCATACTTTGTTTCATTTTTTTCTTTTATAATTAATGACCTTTGTGTTTCCTGCTCTTATTTGTAGGCTGTACCAGATAATTCACAGATGCCTACTCAGAATCATGTGCATCCATCTCAAGGTGTTCATGGCTTGGTAGGTTCTGATCTGAAGAGTGAATACCGAGTGCCTCCCAACGGACAATCCTTTGGTCAGGGGTATAGAGATGTTCAAACTAGCCAAGTAGCACAATACAGATCTACTACACAATCGTCCTCTGTGAATGAACAGGTAGGGGATGTTCTTATTACGTTATGGGGTTATTCATGTTCAATATGATACGTTGATACAACCTTATTAAGTACTCTGTTAACAGGCAGTGGAATCTGGCAATGGAGATTATAATGGGTCGAGTCACTTGGAGAATAACTTTCAAGACATTTCTTCACAGTTCCGAGATGCGCTAAGGCTTGATTCCCATGCCCATAATTCGAAACCTGAGGTATGCAATGCACATATTACCTCACAGTTTTTCTTGGCTGGTTGGCTACAGGAAAATGTTCTGAATGTGTTTTGAATTTCCTCCCCAGGAAGCTAATGGCCAGGTTTCACCTGATGAACACAATAGTTCTACATCCATTGTGCCTGAAACTCTATTCTCATCTGGGAAACCTGAGAGGAACCCGGAGAGTACTCTGCTTGATGAAAGGTCACTTTTGACATGCATCCTCCGTACTATACCAGCTGGTGGAAGAATCAGAATTAGTTCAACGGTGAGCAAATTATTTGTAACCACAATGAGTTTGAACACTTTAATTTGAGAAAGGCTTTTCGTATAATTTCTGTTTCATATGTGCTATACAGCTTCCAAACCGTCTGGGAAAAATGCTAGCCCCTCTGCACTGGCATGATTACAGGAAAAAGTACGGGAAGCTGGACGATTTTGTTGCTAGCCATACTGAGGTCTGTCTCATCCCAGTTACTATTCAACTCATGTGGTTTCTCAAAACTTCAAAATGCTAAATTGGGTTTGGCTGCAGCTATTTGTGATAGAGGACGACTACATTCAAGCTAGAGAAGGTGCACAAAAAAAGGTAGCAGCTTCAGCAGCAGCAGCCAAAGTGGCAGCAGCAGCTGCAGCGTCGTCATCCCCACACTCCATATATGTGGCTATGACTCCTATGGCTCAGTCTCAGGGGTTAGGCAGTCGGAAGAGGTAGGCAGATCTCCTGACTATATGGCGAAGCAACAACGAAAGGTCTGATTTTACAAGTCAAGCTTTCGAAAGTGGAAGGCATATTAGAATGAGGCAAAACATTCAAAAGTGGAAGGCATATTAGAATGAGGCAAAACATTCTCATATCTTGCTTTCATTTTTAGGTGAACTAATCGCCAATGCTCTAAGCTAAGATATACACATGATTTTACTTTTGCCCTTTTAATAGTAACCATGCTCAAAATTAACAATGTTAAATTTAACATTCTAAGAGTCGGCCATTGAAATTCAGTAAATAACCAGCAAAACTCAACGCCTACCATTATTTACACCACTTGGTGCATCCTACAAAGTACAAACAACCAATCTATACCTCTTAGCAATTTACGCACTAGAAATCTATTTATCGTTTTATCAGGCAAAACAGTTGTGCGTTGGGACGTGATTGTGTAGAGTCTGTAGACTGCAGCAGGATCTTTGTTGGCTAGAGTCATTTGGTCATTTACCTCTGTTTCTTGACTAGTGTGGTTTACATGTTTAATTTAAATTTGAACTGATATAAGATCCACGAGCTTTCATTAAAATTCGAAAACCAAGTAGCCAAAGAAGAAGTTAGAAGAATCGAAGCCAAAACAATCATGTTCACTTTGTCTTCTTATAATCACAAAACCTCAGTAATCTTTCTACGACACTTTCTTTTACCAATCAAATAAAGATGACTTTACATTTGGTAGACCGTCTTTTGATTTTGAGGACTTTCTTAACAAAGTCATCTTCAATCTGAATTGCATCATAATGGAAAGGTGGTAGAGTGAGTTTCTCGAGGATAGCCGAATTCTCTAGAAAGTACCTTACTAGCTCCATTTGTACACCAAGTCCCCAGATTCGCACTTTGAAATCAACAGACTCGAGAGACGATAGCAAACATTGAGGCACATGTGAAAAACTAAAATGGCTCATCTCCTCGGAGCGCATGTCCTCATAATCATCATAGAATACCTGAGGACAGGAGAGAGGATTAAACAGAATGATAAGATAGATACATGGAATTTTCATAGAGATTAAAAAGCTTATTGGGTTTAGAAGATCATCACCAAGGTGAGAGCCTTCAAGTTTGGGAAGCTCTCAAGAAAGGTCGGTAACCATCTCGAATGGGAATGATAAAGAGCTACGTGCAGGCGGGACATGTAACCAAACTGAGGCAGTGGTTCTAGTTTTGAGTAAACATAGAGGAGCTTGAACAAGATAGAAAAATAATGTGTGTCAGAAACTCTCATGATGGAAAATGTACATATGTCCAATGCCAGAATTAACATAGGTACCTGTAAAGTGCCTAGATGTATGAGCATATCCCTGACCATTGAAATCTGGGGGAGAAAGTTGTGCAATCTTCTAGTCTTCGATGTATCATATGCTGCCTCAGAAACAAAACCAGAGCTGAGATAAAGATCTACCTTAACATTGGGATCCATATTGGCTATTACAAAGCTTTCTGACAAGTTTTCATCAATGCTCAAAAACCTTAGTCGAGGAACATCAATCAAAATTTTTGATTCAGAATGAAGCAGAGAGAAGCGTAAACATATAGTTAGCCTCTTCAATGACGTAGAGAACACCCGAAAGTCTTCTACCTTACAACTAACACTTCCCTTAATCTCTAACTCTTCCAAGACAGGGGAGGATGAGACAAGTCTCTCAAAAGTGGCCTCATTAGGATAGCAAACAGTATCCAAGTGCAAAACCTTCAGGCAAGGTAAGGAAACAAAGTCGGCAATAGGCAAAACCACCAGATGAAGTTTTAAGGAAACCAAAGCCTCACAGATATAAAGGCTTAGTGGCATCACATCAAGAACACTGTTAGGAGGAAAACGAACACATAGATGCTGAACCTTACGCTTGACAGCTGCATCAATCCATGATGTAAAACAAGAGGAATCATAATCTTCACTGTCTATGAATCTAATGTCAGACATACTTAACTTGAGTTCGTGCATGTATGAGACCCTATTGGAATCGAAAAACCTGTCGCCAAAACCCAATAAGGCACTTAAACTTCGGATTTTTCTGGAATTCAGTTCCAAACGAGGAAGCCAAAGCCAGAGACTCCTCCATCTAGCGGACAAAACACTTGTCGAAACAGCTTCTTTTGTCGGAAGATGAGAAAGAATCTGACATATCAAAGGATCCGGTAATTGGTTTATTCGATCTACCTTCAATCTACGCTTTGAGCCTATGGAACGACCCTGTTTTGCTTTTCCTCGACCAACCATTAATGTCTTTTTTTACTTTTAACCTGCAAAGCAAAAGTGAAGACGAAAGTTACACAAAATTTAACTATTCGAAGGCGTGGGAGTTACGGTAAGCAAAGGTTACAATCAACATTTCTATCAGGAAACCTAGTGAAACAAATCAAAAACCCTAGGATAGTGATCTTCAGACGCAGAGAGACAAATTAACAAAAAAAAAAAAAAAAAACGGATTAACATATATAGAATGAGTATGGTGGAAATACTTGTTGAACAAGAGACAAACCTAAGTGCGATAGAGATTATGAATCCGTAAGGTTTTGAAATTTGAGACTGATTTGGTGAAATCTCTTGTTGCACTTCGTACGAGGCTGAGAGTTGTGAAGAAGAAGATGCCAAGATAGTGTGTTTCCAGTTTATTTGGGCCTTATTGGGCTTATTTTTTGAAATGTACCATAATCACCAAATCACACAAAAGTCACCAAAAATAAAAACCAACTGAGATGTCCAGCAAAGTACCAAATGGTTTTATTCCTTGGTATTTTATTTAGTATTCAGTTAAAATGAGATGCTCCCTTGTTTTTAGCATTATAGGACTTTGGAAGCAGACGAGCTTCAAGTAATAATGAAAATACTATGCAAACGATTTATCAGTCAACCCTTTCATATATTGTGAATAGAGAGAAACGCACAGGCGTGACATATAACCAAATTGAGACAGCAATCCCGATTTGGAGTAGTTATAAATAATCTGAAAGCAGAGAGACAGAGAGATTATAGTTGGTTAGAAACTTTTCATTATATTACATATGTATGTCCAATATATATATACCCTGAAAGTCTGCTCATGTATTGTCAAATCCTCGACCTTCGAGATCCCTGACAGAAAACTACAGATGAGACTCTTCCTCGATGAAACGCTTGCTTCATCAACAAACTTCAAACCAAAGGTGACATAAACTTCTAACTTGGCATTGTACTCAAGATTATTAACTATGAAGCTTTTTGATTTTTCATCATGGATACTCAAGCAGCTTAAGATTATATTAAATTTAAAATATGAATATTTTAATATAAAAAGAAGCTAATTAAAAAAATATAAGTGGAGATAGAGGTTCTAATTAGTATACTCTATGCATGTTCTTAAATAACAACTCTCTTCTTCTCTCACAAGCTAAATTTTTTCTTTTCTTAATCTATTCAAATAAGATACAAGGAGAGAGTAAACACGCAGTCGGGATAAAACCAAACCAAGGCAGAAACTTTCATGATGCAAAATGTAAATGTCCTTAACCAGAAATGTTCATATTTCTCACCAGGGAGAAACACGTACGGCAGATCAAAACCCTCCATGGTCATGTACCATATGAATAAACCTTATTAATGAAGGTACCATCGATCATCCAAATGCCCTTTCCTTAGACCACTGTGAAACAATAGCGCTTGAATAATGTCTTTTCGACTCCTCTGACACAATTGCAAGTGCAAATTAACATCGTTGAGGTTGGGATAAATGGCTTTGTCCGGTCTGAACCAATAAAGCCCCAAAATAAATGGTCCAGTCCAACGCAAAATATTTAGGATAGTGTCAATGCATATGGCAAGGCAAGAACCAAGAAATAACAATAATGAAATCCCCAATTTTGTTCAGATAGTTTAATATCTATTCTGCTCCCCAAAAAAAAATCCCCTGACTAAAACCAATCAAAAGAGTTAATCGGCATGTTATTTCTAGTATTTATCAATCAAACTTCAGACAATAAGAGGACTTCACAATCGACGTAGCGTCTTGGGATGTCCATGAACTTATTGACGACGGCCATTCTAAAATTAGCACCGTCTTCTGAATGGAAACGTAGAATTAGTTTCTTGAGAGTTGTCGAGCTCGCCCTAAAGTAAAATGCTACATTCAGAAATAAGAATTCTGAAGCAGATGACATGATTATACTGTTTTTGATATCAACACACTCCAACGTCGACAAGAAACATCGAGGCACAGCTGGTGAAAAATAACTGATATCATCAGTCAAGTCGTCGAGACGAGTATTCTTAAAGTAGTCTTCCACTACCTGATGGGGAATAAGAGAGAGGATATATATATATAAAACACACAATATTAAAATGATGTTGCGGAATCTTGTTAGAGGTATGAAAAAAGCATATATAGGGTTTTTATAGCAAATCATCACCAATACGAAGGATTTCAGATTCGGGAAGTGGTCAAGAAAAGTTGTCAACCATTTTAAATCGGATACACAGAGCACAAGTTCGAGGTGAGACATGTGATCAAATTGAGGCAGCGGTTCTACTTTGGAATAGTGATGCATGACCTGAAAGTACCAGACAAAAGGATTTTGGCTAATTAAGAGGCATTTTCATTAGAGAAAAAAGCATACAATGTGAACCACTTACGTTGAAAGTGACTGGATTTATGAACATTTTCTTGACCTTTGAAATCTGACCGGAACTAGAAAACATGTCACCAAAACTCACAAAGGCATTAAAATCATGCGGGAAATTTTGGGAATTCAGATCCAGATAAGGAACCGAAAGCCAGAGACTTCTCCATCTGGTGGATAAAAGGCTTGTCTTAATAATCTCCTTTATGGGAAGAGGAGAAAGTATGTGACATATCAAATGATCAGGTAATTTGCTTACTCTGTCTTCCTTCAAACTACGAGCCTGTTTTGTTTTCCCTCTATCAACCATGTGTTTAACTCTTCTGTTGAAACTACTAATCTGCACAAAAAAAAAAAAAAAAAATGACATAGAACCCTGCATAGGAAAATTGAAGACGAGTCGATAGATTGAATCATAGTATACTACAAACAAATTCTATTTTCAATGATTGATGATATTACTATATATGGATTAGGAGAATGAACCAATTGATGGGTTGGTTCAATTCACATGGTGACATAAAACGATGGAGATACAGTATCCTCTATCGAATAAATGACCTTATATATGGCGTGGTATAAACAAACAACAGGACTAACGAAGAGAGGTTGAAGGAACGAAAATTGTGGAATGCTTGAAGAACAAGAGAGACGAATTGTACCTCGGTGCGAGCAAGAGAGAGAGAGAGAGAGAGAGACGAATCCTTAGGGTTTGAAATTACAATACTGATTTTTACTGCACTGAGGAGAGGGTGAAGAAGACGGCTGATGTATTAGGTTTTTCTGGTGATGTGTCGATCCGTTTTGCTATAAGAATATAATTAAATACTGAAAGAGATATTATGTTGATTTTTATTGGTAAATCATATAATTTTGTTATAGTCAGTCCATGGTTTGTACTTTTGCTAGACTCTCAAACATTTTCATTTACTTGAGACAAAGTGAGTCTCTTGACGATTGCCGAAAAATTACCTAACTAGGTTTATTACTGTGACTTATCGTATAGAGAACTGCACTGACCTAGAAACCTTGAAAGCGACTTCATGTATGATTATTACCCTGACCTTTGATATATCTTGGGATTAGAAATCAAAGTTTGAACATCATTCCTGAAATTTGACAATTCATTAACAAGCCAAACAGCTAGCAAAGAGAACATAAACATTAAAAAAAAAAAAAAAAAAATCTAATTAGTGCTCGAACAACTTGTGGAGAATCAAATTTGAAATAAAGTTGGTAACCGGTGACTATTACATGAGCAGCAACAACCAAGTAACATAAGAAAGACTTAAAACTGCAATATTTGATTATGGCTCAAAGCCTAATACATCCCTCCTAAAACCAACTACTTTAACCACCAAACAGATCAACCTACTTTGATTTCAATGATTAACCATATCTATTTTTAGCAATTAAAGAACAATGGAGTTCACAAACGCTAGAGCATCTTGGCATCGTAAGGATTTCTTGAAGGAAGGCACACTTAGCCTTGTTGGCATAGTAAGTATCAAGCCTAAATTTCTCCAATACTTTTGAGTTCTTCAAGAAATATCTTACTAGCTCCAATTCTCCTTCATACCCTACGAACGAACGTTTCCATTCCACAAACTTAAGCGATGATAGCAAACACTGAGGCACTGTTGAAGAAAACACCACCTTTGGTTCTTTCTTGTTACCACGCATGTATGGTTCCTTATCCAATTTCTGCACAAACAGAAGAAAACAAATTGAGTAGAGAATATACACAAAAGATTTTCACAAACAATATGCATGAATCAGAGGCTTATTAAATCAGATGATTATAAGTTATCTATTACCATCACTAAAGATTCTAGTTTTGTGCAGCTGTCAAGAAGGGTTGGCAACATTTCAAGATCAGATTTAGAAAATTGAACATTCAAGCGGGATAGGTCACGAAACTGAAGCAGTGGTCCCAATTTCAAGATCTGAAATATTCCCTGGAAACAGAAGTAAACAAGTTAAGAGAAATGTTATGGTGATAAGCTTCTGCAGAAGAAACTCATATATATATGCTCAAAGAGATGTATACCTTCCAAATACCATTACTAATAACTAGCTCCCTGACCATTGGTATGGCGGTAAGAATGTCATGAATCATGCTGCTACTGCATGTCGCATCGCTTGAAGCATCTAGTCTGGCAGAGGAACCCAAATTGACGATCTGAAAGTTCTTCTGCGGCAAGATCTTCCGATGACAAGCTTTACATGTTCTCTCTAATTTTTACTAATCCGATGAAAATGACTTGACACACAATGAAAATTTGCTAGGACAAAAATGAGCTTCTAATTTTACCAAACCAAATCAAATCAAGAAGGCCTAAACCTGCATTTTGTGTGGCAAAAGCTAGTGACTCGATTTGACTTTGCTAAGAGTTTTCTAACACCTGAACAGATATAAAGATCAATCTTAAATTATAGGAACGAATAAACAAAATTATTACGATGTCATAATATAAACTAAATCAAGTTATAATGAAACTGTTATGCATATCCAAACATTGTCTTCACACAAAATCACCAAAATATAAACCAGTCGATTTTAAGAACAACTGAGACATACATCAACCACAGCCAAACCAGCCATGAAACTATAATGTATATTCACTTGATTCTAAGAACACTCTTTTTTTTTTGTGTGCAAAGATTCTAAGAACAATCAAGTTGAGATATGTTGCAAAGTACCTAAATAGTTTCATTCCTTTTTACTCATAACTACGACTACATCAACCGATTGATCTGTCAAATACAAACCTCTCACATGTTTGTTCCCCTCTACTCTTCAACAATGACAACCTCACATTTGGCTGGGACTTCCAAGAGTTTCTTCAAGATTTCATCTTTTGTTGGATAAGAATGCAAATGTAGTGTGAGTTGCTTGAGAATAACACAATTCTCTAAGAAGCACTTTACTAACTTCATGTCTTCAACATCTCCCCAAAATGGGAATTTGAAATCAACAAACTCGAGAGACGATGATTGCAAACACTTGGGCATCTCCTCCAAATGTAGCTCCTCCCCGTAGGAACAATAACCACAATGTAGCTTTTAAACAAAAACGAGAGGAGAAAATACAATCAAATAATATGGCAGAAAGGTACATAGAGGTAAGAAAATGATCATAGGGTTTAGCAAATTCACCTCCAAGACTAGGGATTTCAGATTCGGGCAGCTCTCAAGAAATGCTGGCAACCCTTTCATATATGATGGATAGAGAGAGACGCATAGGCGTGACATATAACCAAACCGAGGCAGCGATTCTGACTTTAAATAGTTATAAATGATCTAAGACCAGAGAGAGAGACTATAGTAAGTTAGAAACTTTTCATTATACTAAATGTGTATGTCCAATACATATATATACCTTGAAAGTCTTCTCATGTATCGTCAAATCGCCGACCTTCGAGATCCCTGACAGAAAAGTACTGATGAGACTTCTCCCCAATGAAATGCCGCTGGCTTGGTCAGCAACCTCTAAACCAAAGGTGACACAAACTTCTAACTTGGCATTGTACTCAAGATTGTTAACTATGAAGCTTTTTGATTTCGCATCATGGATACTCAAACAGCATAACAGAGGAGCATCAATGACAACTCCATGAAAAAAATCAATCTGACTAGAATAACCTCGTACGATATTGAGCATCTTCAGTGAACGAGACTGCACCCGAAGGGGTTGAGGAGCATTCGTACATCGGACAATTTCTAAGTCTTCCAAGACAGGACAGCAAGAGACAAGTCTCTCAAAAGCAGCATCCTTGCAAATCTTGGAAAGGCAAACACAATCTAAATGCATAGTCTTCAGACAAGGGAAGGAAACAAACTCGACATCATTCAACGTTACATGAAAGAGCTTGACAGAGACCAGTGTCTTAAACACATAAAGGCTTACGGGCATCTCATAAGAAAACCTTACAAGAAAGTTAACACGTAGATGTTGGACCTTACGCTTAGCTGCAGCATCAATCCATGTAGTGATATAAGACGTATCATTAACACCTTCACCATTTTTATCAATAGTTAACTTGAGTTTGTCTATGCATGAAACCCTATCGGAATCGAAAAACCGGTCGCCAAGACTCACAAAGGAATTGAAATCTCCGATTTCTTTGGAATCTAATTTCAACTTTGGAACACAAAGCCAAAGACTCCTCCATCTGGTGGACAAAACGCTTGTCGTAACAGCTTCTTTTGTCGGAAGATGAGAAAGAATGTGACAAATCAAAGGATCAGGTAATTGGCTTATCCTATCTTCCTTCAATCTCTCACTCAACCCCTTGGAACAAGCTTGTTTAAATTTCTCTCTATCAACCATGTCTTACGAAAGTTTTCAGAAAAACAAAACCTAGCCTTGGGAAGAGGAAGAGGATTCGTGATCCTTAGTTTACAAACGCCTTACCGTTGGTTATCTCTTACTACAAACGCCTTGCCGTTTTTATCTCTCTGTTCTGACTGGACCAAACCGGAAATACCGAATAATAATTAAAAAAAAAACCAAAGCAAGAAACAGAGCGTATTAGAGTACAAAGGTGCAAAACAGAGTTGCAGATTAAGGTAAAACCGTAAGAAGGAGAAATAGTTCCATAACAACAACTCGATTTCTTGTGTGGCAAGAGTTTCCTACATCAAACTTATAAATCAGAGACAAGCTTCACATGTTCTCTCTAACTTTTACTACTTAGAAGCCAATGACTTGACACACAACCACCAACACTTGCTTGAGAAAATGAGCTTTCAATGTTTTGTGTGGCTAGTAATTCATATTCATTATCAAAAGCTCATAACATCTGAACAGATATAAATATCCATGAAGAATTCAGAAACGAATGAGCAAACTAATTACGCTATCATAATATCACCAAACCAAATAACAATGAAACTGTTACGCATATCCAACTCTTTACACAAAGTCACCAAAATAAGAACAACTGAGATCTCCAAGCTTTTTCACTACTTAAACACAAATGATAAGAGAAACATATGAAAGCCTACGCCTAGATGGACCTAAGCCATACCAACCATGAAACTAGAATGCATATTCACTTCGTTTTTACATTATCACGAAACTTTACAATGTTCTCTCTACTCTTCGCCAATCAAAGGAAGACGACTTCGCATTCGGTAGAGCGTCTTGGAATTTTGAGGAATTTCTTGACCAAGTCATCTTGAATCTGAATGTTATCATAACGCAAAGGAAGAGTGAGCTTCTTGAGGATTGGCGAATTTTCTAGAAAGTACCTTACTAGTTTCATCTCTGCAGCAAGTCCCGATACTTTCACTTTGAAATCAACAAATTCGAGAGACGATAGCAAACACTGAGGCACAGTCGAAAAACCGACTTGATTCGTCTCCTCAAATGGCATTTCCTCATGAACTGCGTTGTAGCATAGCTGAGGACAGAAGAGGAGATTAAAACACAGAGACAATATACAGAATCTTCGAAAAAATGTAAAACATATTGGTTTTGGCAGATCCTTACCAAGATGAGAGATTTCAAGTTAGGGCAGCTTTCCAGTAAGGTTGGTAACCATTTCGAATGGGAATAATAGAGCTCTACTTGCAGGCGGGACATGTAACCAAACTGAGGCAGTGGTTCTAGTTTCGAGTATTCACAGAGGAGCTAGAACAAGAAGAAAAACTGATGTGGGTCAGAAACATTCATGATAGATTATGCACATGTCGTATACGGGAATTGACATAGATACCTGGGAAGTGCCTAGATGTATGAACATATCCCTGATCTTTGAAATCTGGGGGAGAAAACTGTGCAAACTATTTCTCCTGGATAAAACATCTAATACTTCAAATAATATAGCAGGGCTGAGATCAAGATCTAACTTGACATTGGAACCCATATTCATTATTATAAAGCTTTCTGATAAGTTATCACAGATGCCAAGAAAGTCTAGTCGAGGGGCATCAATCAAAATTCCTCTCTCAGAAACACCCACAGAGATGCGTATACTTATAGTGAGCTTCTTCAATGACCTAGAGAGCACCCGAAAGACATTTTCAACAGAACTAACAAGTCCAAACTCTAACTCTTCCAGGACAGGGGAGGATGAGACAAGTTTCTCGAAAGTGGTATCATTGGAATAGCTAATATATTCTAAATGCAGGACCTTCAGACAAGGCAAAGAAACAAACTCGGCACTAGGCAAGACCACCCAATAAAGTTTTAAGGATACCAGTGTCTCAGAGGTATAAAGACTTAAGGGCATCTCACAAGCATAACGAACATGTAGATGCTGGACGTTACGCTTAACTGCAGCATCAATCCAAGATGCGAAGTGAGTATTGACATTTCCAAAGTTCAAAGTTAAGTTGAGCTTGTGAATGCTTGAAACTCTACTGGAATGGAAAAAGCTGTCACCAAAACTCATAAAGGCATTGGGATTAGGGAACTTCGACGATGCCAATTCCAAACTAGGAAGCCAAAGCCAGAGACTCTTCCATCTGGTGGATAAAACGCTTGTCCTCACAGCTTTCTTTGTGGGAAGATGAGAAAGAATCTGACATATCAAAGGATCTGGTAACTGGCTTATCCTATCTTCCAACCAATTGGAACAGAGAATCTGATTCAACATCTTTCAACCTAACCTGCATAGCAAAAATTGAACATGAAAGTTGTAAAAAGATACGGTTTTTGGATGCGTAGGACTTACAAAAACATCTTACAGAGAAACCCAGTCAAAGATATAAAACCCTAGATAAGTAATCTTAGACATATATCCAAAAACCACAGTGAGACTAAGCCAGGCAAGGGTTTTTACAAAGTCCTTTCGAAGATGATGATTTTACAACATATCCGAAAAAGGGTAAAGTAAGACGACGAACCTAACAATGTGTTGCTCGAAGGGAAAGGAATCACTCGCCGGAACTGTAAAATCGTGATTTTGCCGGCGTGAAAAGAATCAGTTGCTGGAATTGCCGGAGTTCTCTGCACTCAGCACTGGATTGTCTCCACTCTCAAGAGTCAAGACTGTGTTCGTAATGTTCATGGTTAATGAGTGTAATTGGTTAATACAATAAGAAAGCCCAACGCAACGATCCAACCAGGCCCACTAAATCTGAGTTAATAAAATTGACATGACTAAAAAAACAACAATTCCATGGTTAACTATTTCATTTTTCACTGTAATTTTTTTTTCCTTTATTATCATCATGTGTCAAGATTTGATTTTTCTTGTTAAAATCTCACCGATCATGATTTGTTATCAATAACTTGAGTTTAGATTTTGTTGAGTTATGATTGTTTTGTATTTTTTTTTCGTTTGTAAAAATCACCAAACAAATAAATTAATAATATTACAAAACCAAGTGATAATAATGAAACTAAAGTCTAATACCGTTGCTACTAAGGACAGCTGAGATTTCCTCATTGTCTTTACACAAAATCACAAGACCTTACAATGTTCCCTCTACTCTTATACCAATCAAAGGAAGACAACTTTACATTTGCTATAGTGTCTTGGGATTTTGAGGACTTTCTTGACAAAGTCTTGAATCTGAAAATTTCATGAGAATCCAAAGGCAGAGTAAGTGGCTTGAGGATATCCGAATTTTCTAGGAAGTACTAGCTTCATTTCTGGTATTTCCCTCATGATCATCATGGCACTCCTGAGGATAGAAAGGGTACTAAAACCCATTCTCTTATGATGAACACTCGAAAGCCTTTTACATGAGAATGAACATGTCCTTCCAAAATCATTCAAGACAGGATTGGATGAGACAAGTCTTTGAAAAGTGGCCTCATTGGGACATCTAACATAATCTAGATTGCATGATCCTCAGACAAAGCAAGGAATGCATTATGCAAGACCACCAGATGAAGCTTATGGGAATCACATAATAAGAAATGGCTTAGTGGTTAGGCTAGAGGTGTACAAGTAGATTTTACTCCTTTTTTAATTTTGTTCATGGAATCAACTTTTCTCAAGTCAAATTGTAATCTCACAATGTTTATTCATATATATATATATAAATATCCAGATGACCAAAAACAAATTAAAAACGAAATCCAGGAGAATCATAATTATTGTCATTTGCAAGACTCAGACATATCTAATGGCTTAAGAAGTTTTTATGAAAAAATGATGAAGATAAATTTACAAGTTCATTACAGAAAACTGCATTGACGAAGAAACCTTGAAAGCGACTTGATGTATGCTCATTTCCTGTGACCTTTGATATCTTCCCTGCAAAATGACAGTTCTTAAATCAGTGCTTTAGTCAATTGTGCAAGTATCCATCAAATTTGAAATAGAGCAACAACCACCAAGTAACATAAGAAAGACTTAAACTATACAATATATGCGTGTGGCTCATAGCCTCATAGAATCAGCTAACTTAACGACCATAAAATAATCAAACCTTAGTTCTTTGATTGTTCTTAAATTACAAAATATTTGCTTGTAGTTTTAGTACGTACCTAAAGAACAAGGACTTCACAAGCGGTAGAGCATCTTGGCGATGAAACGAGTTCTTTGAGGAAGTCACACTTTTTCTTTTGTGTATAGTAAACATCAAGCCTAAGTTTCTCCAGGATTTTTGAATTCTTCAGCAAGTACCTTACCAGCTTTATTTCTCCTTCATACCCCGGAATCAAACGTTTCAGTTCCACAAACTTGAGTGACGTTTCCAAGCACTGAGGCACAGTTGCAAACATCACCTTTGGATCTTTCTTCCTCTCACGACGCTTGGATTTGTCCTTGACCAATTCCTACAAAAAAACAGAAGAGAGAGAGAGATATATATACATAAAAAAAAAATCACAAACAATATACGTAAAAATAAAATGGTTAAAGTAATTCACTACGTACCAATCTGAAATATTCTAGTCTTGGGCAGCTCTCAAGAATTGTTGGTAACATTTCAAGATCAGATTTAGAAAATTTAGCATCAAGCCGGGATAGATCACGAAAGTGAAGCACCGGTCCAGAGTTGGAGTATAGCAAAATATCCTGGTAACATAAGTAAACAAGAAAAGAAGAATGTTAATTCTTGGTGAGAAACTTTCCTATTTACAAAAGGAAACTAAAATATGCTTAAGCATTGAGAATGTGTACCTTCCAGAAAACATTACTACTAAGAACTAGATCCCTAACCCATCTGCATATGTCGGTGAGGATGTCAGGAACAATGCTAATATTGTATGTCGCATTGCCTAAGGCAACATCAATATCTAGTTTGGCAAAGGAACCCACATTGATGATCTCAAAGTCTTTTCCTGACTCAATCTCAGTCCTTATGCACTCAAGTAAAGGAGCATCAATCACTACTTGGAACTTATGAATGCGGATTCTCTTCAGCGTCTTAGAGCACACTTGTACACCAGTTGCATTAGCGGTTGAGAGGCTTACGAGCGTTAAATCTTCAAGAACTGGGGACTCTGAGATAAGTTTCTCCAAAGTGGACTCATTGGGGTATTTAACATATTCTAAATAGATGATCTTTAGACAAGGCAAGGAAACAGACTCGGCATTAGCTAGTTTGGCTCCACGGAGACGTAAGTGTACCAGTGTCTTGCATGTATATATGTTAAGGGCTGGTACCTTATGAGCCGGATAAAAGATGAAAAAAGTAAGATCGATTTGCTGAATCCTACGCCTAGTCAAAGCATCAACCCATCGGGTTGGGAAATCCTTAAACCTACCATCTAAATCATGAAAATTTGACCAGAATTTGCGTAGCTGCCCCGAAGAGTGAGCAGTGGACTCCTCCCTGTTTGAGTCCAAAAACCTTTCAACAAAACTGAGAAAAGCATCAAAATTCGAGAATTTGGCGGAGTATAAGTCCAGTGCGGGAACGGATCGCCAAGTGTTTCTCCATTTCGAAGACAAGACACTGGTGCTTACGGCCTCCTTGGTAGGAAGATGAAAAAGTATTTCAGATATCAAATGTTCAGGTAGCTGGCTTATCCTATCTTCTTTCACATGTGACAAAGTGTCACATGTTTTGGCTCTCTTCTTTCTACCCATCATTTCTCTTACTGCACCTAACTACAATCACATAAACAACCACAACTAAGTTCGAGTCAATTAAATGTTGTAGAGACATACTAGATTGCATCAAACTAAGAGATAAATTCACTAATATAGTATAATCAAGATGAATTAAAATCACATGCCGAGGGTTTCTGAAAGATGACTTAGAATTAAAAAAAAAAAAACAACCAAAAATATATCTATGTAAAAAACTAAAAAACTAAAAAACTAAAAAACTAAAAAACTAAAAAACTAAAAAACTAAAAAACTAAAAAACTAAAAACTAAAAACTAAAAACTAAAAACTAAAAACTAAAAACTAAAAAACTAAAAAACTAAAAAACTAAAAAACTAAAAAAACTAAAAAACTAAAAAACTAAAAAACTAAAAAACTAAAAAACTAAAAAACTAAAAAAACTAAAAAACTAAAAATAAAAAATCAAAACCTATAATCTAAAAACTATTTAAAAACTCACAATCATTCATGGCCTAAGAGTGAAACAATAGTATAAGAAGTAGAAGAACACACCTGACTTGGATTTCTCCTTTGCAAAGGTAGCCAAATCAGATATTTTTATTGCTTGACTGATTTGTAACCGCCTAAAAAATAATTAGACAATTAGGCCATGTACTAATTGTTGAATTGATTCATCAGCTTCGCCACTTAAAGCAATCAAGCGCTTAAATCGACAATCTGCTGTATAGCTGATTTAAAATGATTCGACTTTAGATTCATCGAGCTTAATATGAATTCCGAGAACATAGTTTGTAGTTCTATTTATAAGACGCGATTTCAATGGTTGGTTTATTTTTCGCCGATATGGGACATTTTGAGTTTTGTAAAACATTACTTTATTTCCATAAAATTGTAAGAAAATATATCTTACAAAATTAAAAAAAAAATCCCACAACATTTTCTAAGTTGAATAAAGGTTCTTTCTAGTGTTGATGTGGAAAAATTAAATTTATAAAGAACATTAAAATATCATCAGCTTTTCTCAAACTTTAAAATATTAATATTTTAATATAGTTTAAAGCCATTAAGTCAAAAATAAACCAATTAAAGAAGACAAGTGTGGTGACCCAAAAAAAGAAAAGAAAAAAGACAAGTCTAGATAGATACTGTACCTCAAAGAGCTTTAGGGATACTAGTTAGTATTAAAGCCTTAGTGGCAGCTCCTACATAAGACAGGGAGGACACACGATATCTAGATGTTGGATCTTACGCTTAATACAAACCGTATCATCCACACCATTGTAATAAGTTAACTAGATTTTGTCTGTTTTATTTTGATTTTGTCTTAACAGTACTGTCCTTTTTGGAAGATGAGAAAGAATCTAACATATCAAAGGAGTAGGCCGTAACTGGCTTAACTACCCTCTGGAAGAGGCCTATTTCGATTTCCCTCTACCAACCATTGCCTTTTTTTATGTAAAAAACTTAATATAATAGAGAAAACAATCTGTGCCCCCCCCCCCCCCCCCACTTTCATATAGCATCACAAACACACACACATTTTTAATCTCTATCTCAATCAATCTAAAATGAAAGTTAAACTCTAGTTTCCACCCATTTTTAAAGTTTGAAACCTCAGGTTCCATATAGCAACTTCAGTCTCCATATCGAAACCCATAATACAAAATTCTTGGTTTATTATTGGTTTACTATTCCAAATTCATCATTAACCAAATAAAAAAGTAAACAAACCAGATGTACTCATAAACTAACTCGATTAACCCGATTAACTATCCCAATAACCCCAAAAATCACAAGATCGCTAAAATAAGAAACTGAAATTAGGGTTCTTAATAACTCAATTTGGGGATTTCTTAGTGGGAACTTATTTTGGATTTGGGGATATTCGAATTGGGGTTTCAATTCGGTATCTTTTGGTTTTGTATCAGATTGATGTCATAAACCAATGATAAACCAAGAATTTTGTATTATGGGCCGGGTTTCGATGTGGGGACTGAAGTTGCGATATGGGGCCTGAGGTTTCGAATTTTTAAAATGGATGGAAACTGGAGTTTAACTTTCATTTTAGGTGGACTGAGATCGAGATTGAAAATATGTGTGGTTGTGATGTTATATGAAAGTTAATGGGGGGGACACAGATGGTTTTCCCAATCTAATATGGCAAAGTTGAAAATGAAAGTTTCAAAAAGACTAGCTATTTAGATGCAAATGCAAAGTTACTAAAAGGGACACATAGCTCGCAACCTAGTCAAAACTTATACTGAAGAGAATTTTCAAAATCCATTTGACTAGATGAAACCACATTAGACTAGTCAGGGTTATGTTTTCAAATTCTTATGGAAATGATTTTACAATTATAAAAAAAGAGAAAGAACAAAAAAAAAAGATAGGGAGAAGAAGGAGAACATACACTACGGAAAGTAACTAAATCACTTGCCGGAACTGTAGGTCTTGTTCAAGCACTTCTTAAAGACCTAATTAGTAGTATGTTCGAGCAAAAGATAAACCTTTTAAACGAAATATTCAACATTATTTATTTTTTTATAGGAATCACTGAACAATGAACTTCACAAACGGTAGAGCATCTTGGCATTGTAAGGAGTTCTTGAAGGAAGGCACACTTAGCCATTTCGGTATAGTAAACGTCGAGCTTTAACTTCTCCAAGATTTTTGAATTCTTCAACAAGTATCTTACTAGCTCCACTTCTCCTTCATACCCTGGGATCTGACGTTTCCATTCCACATACTTGAGCGATGATACCAAACATTGAGGTACTGTTGAAAAATTTGGTTCAACGTTCTTCTTGTTACGGCACATGAATCGGTTGTCAGTAACCAATTCCTGCAAAAGCAGAAGGAAACAATATTGACTAAATATATATACACCAAATATTTTCACAAACAATATGAATACATGAGAAGGTTAAAAGTTATTCATTACCAATACGAAAAATTCTAGCTTCGGGCAGCTCCCAAGAAGAGTTGGCAACATTTCAAGATCAGATTTAGAAAATTTAACATTCAAGCGCGATAGGTGACAAAACTGAAGCACTGGTCCCGACTTCGAGTATTCAAAGATTTCCTGGTAACAGATGTTATGGTGAGACACTTTCTTGGAACAATATTCAATCATATATATGCTCAAGAGTTGAGTGGTGTACCTTCCAAATAACATTGCTAATAACTAGTTCCCTGACACTCGATACATCGGTGAGGATGTCATGAACCATGCTGCTACTATACCTCGCACAGTCAAAGGGGAAATCAATATCTAGTCTTGCAGAGGAACTCAAATTGACGATCTCGAGGTTCTTT
Organism: Capsella rubella; assembly: GCF_000375325.1. NCBI lineage: Eukaryota > Viridiplantae > Streptophyta > Magnoliopsida > Brassicales > Brassicaceae > Capsella > Capsella rubella. The sequence continues at coordinate 7,853,527 of NW_006238916.1, forward strand.
GGTGAGGAGACGGAAGTCCTCAAACACTGTAGTAGAGGTGCATCAATCACAACTAGGGGGAAGTCATGATATATGTGGATTCTCTTTAGCGTATGAGAGCGCACTTGTAAAACATCTGGCTTCTTAAGCTCCGAATATGTGATGATGGTTAAATCTTCTAGAATTGGACAGCCAGAGATAAGTCTCTGCAACGTGGTCTCATCGTAATATTTATTATTTTGTAAATGCATGACCTTCAGGCAAGGTAAGGAAACAAACTCAGCATAACGCAAGGCGACCTCGTAGAGTCGTAAGTGTACTAGCTTCTCGCATGTATATAGACTTTGGGGTATGGGTATATGCATCCAACTATCGCGAAAACCGTGAACCTCGAGATGCTGAATCCTACGAGTAGTCACAGCGTCAATCCATGAGGTGACATCACAATGACACATATCATAACGTTGATGATAACCAAAACGTAACCGGAGTTTTCGTATCTGTGACTCCGTGTCGTTGGACCAAAGAAACCTTTTAACAAAACTCTCAAAGGCATGGAACTGTGCGAATCTGTAGTAGCTTAAGTCTAGTGTAGGAACTGATTGCCAAAGATTTCTCCATCTGGTGGATAAAGCACTTGTTCTCACAGCATCCCTTGTAGGAAGATGATAAAGTATTTCAGATATCAAAGATTCCGGTAGCTTGCTTATCAAATCTTCTTCTTCTTCCTCATGTGGGACTTGGTCACATATTTCTTCTTCCTTCTTTCTACTCACCATTTTTTCTTTCTTAACACAAGTGATCTGCACCATCAAAATATAAGGAAAAAAAAAATCCATTTAGATGCGTAGAGAGCTCAGAGACAGATGAAATGATAAAAAAAACCCTAGTCAAAAAAAATTCTCAAATAGTGAACCAGATGAAAAGCCATACTAATCAAAATTCTCAAAAAAACATAAACAATCGAAAAGATACGGACACACACACAGATAAATTGCGACAAGTCAAAAACAGATATCGGGAAGAACACAAGCCAGGGCTTGTTCGGTTTAGGGTTTTTAAGGTTTCTGAAGATGACTAGGAGGAAGAAGAAGAAGAGAAGAAGAACGCACAAGTTTTGAGATTTATTACCTATGTGTCTTCCTAAGGAGTCGTGTAGCAGCAGATAGGTGGGTTTCTAGATGACGTTTGACCATCCCTATGTAAGAAAAAGGCTCTTGGTAAGAAAGATTCGTGTATCGTGTGTGTACCTCTGATAAAAACGGTTTGCCGTTTTTATTTTTTAATACAAACGCCTTGCAGTTTTTATCTCTCCGTTTGAACCAAGAACGATTGGACCAAAACCGGAAACACCCACTTTTGTTCACATACTAATTAATCAAAACTGGTTTTAAATTATGATGTTCAGCTAAAGTAATGTGTTCGTCGAAACAGCAAAACTGGTCAATTTGCTAACACATTCTAAAACCAAAGCAAGAAGAAACCATGAAACTAAGACAATAATCTGTTCGTCGACATAGCAAAAAAGACCATAATTTGTTTACGGTAATAAAAGTTTGAAAATGTCTTTGATGGTTTGGGAACATATATATATTTAAAAGGTTTGTTACATTTGACAAGAAGATGCAATTACAAATTCACAAATCTAGAGTGAGTATATCAAAAATTTACCTTACTATAGAAAACTGCATTGACAGAGACCTTGAAAGCGCGATTTGATGTATTTGCATTGGAACCCATCTCAAATTTGCTTGTGTAGATATATCCAACAAATTTGAGAATAATAATCTGGTAATTAATGATCATTACATAAGCAGCAACAACCAAGTAACATAAGAAAGACTTAAAGTTTAATATATCCCTCCTAAAGATGAACTATCTTTTAGTAATTAAAGAACCAGGACTTTACATGTGCTAGAGCATCTTGGTATTGCAACGACTTCTGTAAGGAAGGCACACTTTGCCTTATAGGTGTAGTAAACATTGAGCCTTAGTTTCTCCAGAATTTTTGAATTCTTCAGGAAGTATCTTATTAGCTCCATTTCTCCTTCATAGCTTGGGATTGAACGTTTCAATTCTACAAACTTGAGCGATGATTCCAAACACTCAGGCACTGCTGAAAACATCACATTTGGTTCTCTCTTCTCCTTGTGACTTCGCATGGATTGGTCCTTAATTATTTCCTGCAAAGTCAGGAACACAAAAATAAATGAATAAAAAAAGATTGAGTAGAGAGACACACAATTAAAATATTTTCACAAACTATAAGCTTAGATTGGAGGGTTAAGGCTACTTCATTACCAATGTGAGAGATTCTAGTTTTGTGCAGCTCTCAAGAATGGTTGATAACATTTCAAGATCAGATATATCAAATCTGACATTCAAGCGGGATAGGTTAAGAAACTGACGTGAACAAAAAAAGAATTCCTGGTAACAAGACAAGTAAAAAAAAAGATGGTTACGGTGAGAAAATTTTGTGTAGAAATATTTTTGAATGAATATGCTCAAACGTTGAGATGTATACCTTCCAAGTATTACTACTAATAACTAGATCCCTGACCCTCGAAATATCGTCTAGGATATTGTGAATCACGTTTTCAGTGGGGTAGAAGAGCGCTGATCGCAAATCAATATCTAGCTTGGAAGGAAACTTCGAATTGATGATCTTAAAGCTCTTTGCTGCGTAAACCTTAGTCCTAAGACACTGGAGTTGAGGTGCATCAATCACAACTTGAGTAGGCGACTCATCCATATCGATGTCAATTCTCTTTAGCGTATGAGAGGACAATTGTAAAACATGTGCATTGAAATTATTCGGAGATCGGATGAGTATCAAATCCTCCAGGACTGGAGTGCCTGATATAAGTTTATGCAATGTGGTCTCATTGCGCCAACGAACATATTCCAAATGCAAGATCTTCAGACAAGGTAGGGAAACAACGGCATTAGGCAAGGAAGCGCAACAGAGTCGCAAGTGTACCAGTGTCTTGCAGGTATATATGCTCAGGGGAACGTTATCATGCCCATAGTAATCAACATCAAGATACTGAATCCTACGACTAGTCACAGCATCAATCCATATCGGGAGATTAAACTCACCATAAGGCACATGGATATTTTTTAACCGGAATTTGTGTATCCATGATACTTTGTGGGGATAAAAAAACCTGTCACCAAAACTCGCAAAGTCATCCATATACGAGTCTGAGACTGCGTCGAGGTCTAAGTCCAATCCTGGAACCGATCGCCAATGATTTCTCCATTTGGTAGACAAAGCACTTGTTCTTACAACATCCTTGGTAGAAAGATGATAAAGTATTTCTAATATCAAGGGTTCCGGTAACTGGCTTATCCTATCTTCTTTCTCATGTGACACTTTGTCACATATTTTGTTTTTCCTCTTTCTACCCATAATTTTGTTTCTCAGCACACAATTATAATAATCTGCATCATCAAAATTTAACAAAATATTAAAATTAAAAGTTACAGAAACAACCAACCAATTTCGAATGGACAAACTAGCTAATCTAGTATAAGTATAACCAAGAGAGAAGAAGACTACTAAAAACCAAGGAACAGAGATGGAGAATGAGATGGCTTCTCAAATCTATTAGTCTTCCTCCAGAGTCATGTAGCAGATGGTCTAAGCTAAGGCACCATCGCACCTTTAACTAGGTTAGGGTTGATGAAAACATTGTGATGTGTTAAAGCATAAAGCATACACATAATTATATTAGACCAATTCGTTTTTTCCTCGGTCTGAACCGATATAAGCAGGAAGATTAAGTGGTTCAATGCAAAACATGTCGGATAGTGCGTGTAATTTGGCAACGCAATAACCAAGAAACAACCAAACGTCCGAATAGACTAAACCGGAAATACCTAATTTCTTTCAGAATCCTACAAAACTGGTTTATCGAATTTTGGCTATATGGTTAATTAAGGCCTTTAGGCGACGGGCTTGTTAGGTTTAGAATATGTTTTGCTAAAATTAAAATTAAAATTAAAACGAAATGTGAAGAAATATCTTTTTAAGTAATTTAAAGAACAAGGACTTCACAAGCGCTAGAGCATCTTGTCAATGCAACGACTTCTGTAAGGAAGTCACACTTTGCCTTTTTCGTGTAGTAAACATTGAGCTTTAGTTTCTTCAGGACTTTTGAATTCTTCAGGAAGTATCTTATTAGCTCCATTTCTCCTTCATACCTTAACCTTGGGGTTAACCGTTTCAATTCTACAAACTTAAGCGATGATACCAAACACTGAGGCACTGCTGAAAACACCACATTTGGTTCTTTCTTTATCATGGATGGGTCCTTGACCAATTCCTGCAAAAACATAAGAAAAACATTGAGTGGCGAGATACATAAAAGATTTTCAACAAACAATATGCGTGAATCGTTACCAATGTGAAAGATTCAAGTTTTGGGCAGCTCTCAAGAATTGTTGGTAACATTTCAAGATCAGATTTACAAAGTTTAGCATTCAAACTAGATAAGTCACGAAACTGGAGCACCGGTCCTGAGTTGGAGTTTGAAAAGATTTCCTGGTAAAATGGAATGTTAGGGAGTTAAACTTTCATGAAAGAATATTCTTATATATGCTTAAACGTTGAGATGTATACCTTCAAAATGACATTAGTAATCACTAGGTCTCTAACCCTTGAAATATCGGTGAGGATGTCGTGAATCAAGCTTTTACCGTATGTCAAATTGCCATAGACGACATCAATATCCAATTTCGTAGGGAAGCCCACATTGATGATCTTGAAGTTCTTTGTTAAGTGAATCGTAGTCCTCAAACTCTGGAGTAAAGGTGCATCAATCACAAATTCAGTAGACTCATCGATGTTCATTCTCTTTAGCGTATGAGAGAGCACTTGTAAAACCTTTGCCTTACGAGACATATATGTGCTGATCATTAAATCTTCCAGAACTGGAGAGCCTGAGATAAGCTTCTGCAACATGGTCTCATTGGGATATACAACGTCTTCTAAATGCATGATCTTCAGACAAGGAAAGGAAACAGCAATCTCGGCATCAGCCAAGGCGACCCGAACAAGTGCCAAGTGTACCAATGTCTTGCACTTATATATGCTCAGGGGTATCTCATTAGTGGGACAATAGCTAACAGCAAGATGTCGAAGTCTAGGCGTAGTGGTGACAAAATCAATCCATGAGTTGAGATCACACTTACGATAAGGATCACAGATATTTAACCGGAGTTTACGTATCCATGACTCCTTGCAGGAAACAAAAAACCTTTCAAGGAAACTCACAAACAAATCGTTGTTTGGGAATGTGTTGAACTCCACATCCAATCCAGGAACCCATTTCCAAAGATATCTCCATTTTGTAGACAGAACACTTGTTCTTACAGCATCCTTTGTAGAAAGATGACAAAGTATTTCAGATATCAACGGTTCCGGTAACTGACTTATCCTATCTTCCTCATGTGACACTTTGTCACAGTTTTGGGTCCTTTTCTTTCTACCTACCATTTCTCTTTCTTCAAGCTAATCAAATCTAACCAAAAAAAAAAAAAAGTAAATTGCTCAGAAATGTTAGTAAATTTCAACTTGCACCACATGAAATATTAGTGGGAGAGTACTCTAAACAGATATATACGATAGATAATAACTAAAATTACATGTTTGTTACTTGTTAGGTTTAGGGTTTTCAAGGCGTAAGAAGAAGAAGAAGAAGAAGAAACACACCTATTCGTCTTCCGAAGGTGTATGCTCAAACGAATAGGTCAGGGTTTAAACTCTGAGTTTAATGACCTATTCATCTTCCTCCAAAGTCAAGTATGTGCCTTTAGGTTTAGACCACTGTGTCGCGGTGAATTAATAATGGCTCCTCTCTCTTACTCCCATTGGGAAGAGGATGCGTGTATACCTTTGACACAAACGCCGTACCGTTTTTTTCTCTTACTACAAACGCCGTGCTGTTTTTTTTAATCTCCGTTTGAACTAAGAAACAATCAAAAGTCCGATTGGACCAAACCTGAAACACAGATACTAAACATAAACCTGGTTTTAAAATTTGATGTCCTAACTCATACATAAACCAAAGCCAAAAGAAACAATGAAACTACTACTACTACTCATATTCACTTTGTCTCTCTACACAAATAAAATCATAAAACCTGTACTCTTTACCAATCAAAAGGCAATGACTTCACATTTGGTAAAGCCTCTAAGATTATACGTTATCCAGATTGTACTCTTTACCAATCAAACATTCTCAAGATTGTCTAAAATAAAAAAAAGCGTATAATATAGATTGGAACAATTTGGTTTCGTCTCATCATAACCAATAAAGAAACCAAAAGATTGATGGTCCAATGAAAATAAATTTGCAACGCAAGAACCAAAAACAACTTCAAATTTGGACTGAACTAAATCAGAATACCCAATTTTGTGGAATCGTTATTGTCATTTTCAAACTAAAATAGGAATCACATTGAAAAATCAGACTACAGTTGAGGGCTATAGTCACTTTGTCTTTATAGAAAAAGTCTACTCTACTACGAATCAAGGACGTCGATGTCATATTTGCTAGAGAGATTTGTCCATCTGAGGAGGTTCTTGAAAGTAGACTTTTCTTGTATTGAATACTTGGGGAAACGTAGAGTGAGCTTCTTGAGTACGGGCGTATTCTCTAGGAAGTACCTTACTATTTTCAACTGTGAAACATATCCTCGGTTTAGGAATTCGATATCAATAAACTCGATAGACGATAGAAAACACTCAGGCCTAGATGACAAAATGATTCGACGCCTCTCCTCATAGTATACCTGAAGAAAGAACAGAGGAATTCAGCATAGTGAAAAATGTACAAATGATAAAACTTATTGGGTTTTGTAAATCATTACCAAGACGAGGGATTTCAAGTTCTGACAGCTCTTAAGAAAGGTTAGTAACCATTCGAAATTGGAGTTAGTGAAAGTTGCATGCAGGCGGGAAATGTAATCAAACCGAGGCAACGATTGTAATTCTAAGTATTGGAAGATGATCTGGAACCAAGAAAGAAAAAATTTAAAGTGGGTCAGAAACCTAAATGATAGAAAAATATACATGTCCAATGCCAGAACTGATGACATATATACCTTGATGGTCTCTCTACACATTGTTACATCTTTAACCTTCGAAATCTGCGAGAGAAAACTGCGGATGCTATTTCTCTTTGATGAAAAACTTGCTCCACGAAAAAACTCCAAACCATAGGAAGTAGAAATATCTAACTTGGCGTCGGGATGCAATTTGTTTATCACAACAGAGCTTTTTGATAAGTCATCATTGATGCTCAAAAATCTTAGTAGAGGAGCATCAATCACAACTCCTGACCAACAAGATTGCGTTATTTTGAGCTTCTTTAATGACCTAGAGAACACCCGAAAGAGTGTTGCATTACTAATCACAAATGTGGTAATCTCTAACTCCTCCAAGACAGGGCAGAATGAGACAAGTCTTTCAAAAGTGGCACTATTGGGATACCTAACATCTTTTACGGACAAAGTCTTGAGACAAGGTAAGGAGACAAACTCGGTATTAGCCAAGAGCACGCAATCAAGTTTCAATGAAACCAGTGTCTCACAGGTATAAAGGCTTAGGGGCATCTCCAAAGGATTTACATATAGATGATAACAAGCATCTAGATGTTGGATCTTACGCTTAACTGCAGCATGAATCCATGACGTGATATTAGAGGTATCACGAGCTACAACGTATTCACTTCCATCAATAGTTAACTTGAGTTTGTGTATGCATAAAACTCTATTGGATTCGAAAAACCTGTCACAAAAACTCACAAAGGTACTTATTAAACGTGGGATCTGGAATTTTCTGAAATCTAGTTCCAAACTAGGAAGCCAAAGCCAGAGACATCTCCATCTGGTGGACAAAACACTTGTCTTAACACTTTCCTTGGTAGAAAGATGAGAAAGAATGTGACATATCAAAGGATCTGGTAATTCGCTTATCCTATCTTCCTTCAATCTCTCACTCAACCCTTTGGAACACGCCTGTTTAGCTTCCGCTCTTCCAACCATTGTCTAACTACGAAATCTGCAAACAATAATTGTAACCGCAAGTTTCATGAGAGACAAAATTAATATTAGAAGACTCATCTTGACATATGAAGAAGTAATTTACAATGAGAGAGAGAGACGACGAATCACATTGAGGTTAGTTAGGGTTAGGGTTAGGGTTTTTAAGTTCATGTTATGATAATGTTACAAAAAAAAACAACATAAGGGTTGAGTAAGGAGAAGAAGAAGTTACAGTGTAAGATTTCTTGTGGGAACTATAGATCGTGATTTAGCGACGTGAATGGATGGAAATATATAGGCTCACAACTTATATGTTGAGAAATTCGCTTAATTAGCCTTTGCTTTGACCTGACGCAATGCACTATATAAACACTAGTCTAGGTTTAAAACAGAGTCCATTTTTTTTTTATTAAAAAAAAAAGAAAATCATAAATAGTAGATCTTTTATCATAAAACAATAAAAAATGAACTTGAATCATTTATGGTTAACATTTTTATGATTAAATATGATTAGCCTTTTCTAATAAATTCATGGTTTAACAATGAAAAGATAGGCAGAAGGCTTCACAAAGTTGAGAAAATTATAAAGTCGAGTAGATTCATTGTCAAGAATAGATGAAAGATAATTCAGATTCTTTATGTGTAAAGACAAAAACTACATTTTCAAATATTTTCGATTTGACTATTTCAATCGAATTTACAATTTTAGAAGCAAATTCGAAATTTTTGTAGCTTCGATGATTGTTGAGAGCAGAACAATGTTTTATTGATTTTGTGTATTTGGCTCTCTTATTTGGTATACTTAATTTCGGATCAAATTAAAACAGATGGAGCCATGGATGCTAGGCTCACAGCTCAATGCAATAAAGCGACATGATACGTATAATCATTTCATGTGACCTTTGGAATCCAACTTCTCTATTATAAAACTTCTGCCTTTACTTCTCTGCACTTCGAAGTTCGAACAGCATCCTGTAGATTGACAATTCTAGATTAGTGCTCAAGTAAACTATGCAAGTGTCCATCAAACTCGAAATAGAGTTGGTTATTAATGATTATATATAACATGAGCAGCAACCACCAAGTAACATAAGAAAGACTGAAACTGTAATATAACCCTCCTATATATGATTAATTAGTGCTTGATCGTATGCTGTGGAAGCATCCATCAAATTCAAAACAAAGTTGGTCACTTGGAGTGGTGATTATTACATGAGCAGCAAACCAATAAAGGTAACATAAGGACTTGACTGCAAATTTAACATGTTCCTTGATTCCTAATAGCCTTCTAAAAGAAAGTAATTTAAACGACATTTTGTTAAGTAACTTAAAGAACAATGACTTCACAAGCGCTAGAGCATCTTGTCATTGCAAGGACTTCTGTACGGTAGTCAAACTTTTCCTTTTCCCTGTTGCGAACATTGAGCCTTAATTTCTCCAGGATTGTTGAACTTTTCAGCAAGTAACTTACTAGCTTCATTATTTCTTCTTCCCATATCACGATTCGAAGTTTCAGTTCGACAAACTTAAGAGATGATACCAAACACGGAGGCACTGCTGCAAACATCACATTTGGTTGTCTCTTCTCCTCATCACGTACGTATGCGTACCTGAATATATCCTGCGAAAACAGGAACAAACAAATTAATAAAAGTAAGAAAGCTAATTAGAGAGTTAGATAGGATTAAAGCTATTTCATTACCAATGTGAGAGATGCTAGCTTTGTGCAGCTCTGAAGAAGAGTTGGTAGCATTTCAAGATCACATATAGCAAATCTAGCATTCAAGCGGGATAGATTACGAAAATGACGCACTGGTCTCGATTTTGTGTATAGAGAGAATTCCTGGCAAAAGAAGTGAACAAAAATGTTATGGTTTTGTGTAGAAATATTTATAAATAAATATGCTCAAACGTTGAGATGTAAACCTTCCAAATATTACTAGTAATAACTAGATCCCTGACCCTCCGAATGTCGGTGAGGATATCGCGAATCACCTTTTTAGGGGGTTTCACCATGGGGCGGCCGCGCCACAATTGCAAATCAATATCAAGTTTGGCAGGGAAACCCAAATTGTTGATCCGAAACTGTTTTGTTGAGGCTATCTTAGTCCTCAGACACTGGAGAAGAGGTGCATCAATAACAACTTCACTAGACTCATCCATATCGATGTCGATTCGCTTTATCTTATGAGAACGAACTTGTATTGCCTTATGATTCGAACAAGAGAGTTTTAAATCTTCCAGAACTGGAGAGCCTGAGATTAGTTTCTCAAGTGTGGTATCACTAGTAAATCTAACACGCTCTAAATGCATGATCTTCAGACAAGGTAAGGAAACAAACTCGGCATTAGGCAAGCTACACCAACAAAGTCGTAAGTGTACTAGTGTCTCACATGTATATATGCTCACGGGTATACCATCACCGCTGTAATAATCAACATCAAGATGCTGAATCCTACGACTAGTCACAGCATCAATCCATGGTATGAGATCACATATAATATGACGATAACCCAAATATAACCGAAGTTTGCGTATCCAAGACGACTCTTGGGAATCAAGAAACCTTTTAACAAAACTCACAAAGGCATTGACATTTGAGAAATTGCAGATGGCTAAGTCCAATCCAGGAACTGATTGCCAAAGATATCTCCATCTTGTGGACAAAACGCTTGTTCTTACAGCATCCTTTGTAGGAAGATGAGTAAGTATTTCAAATATCAATGGTTCGTGTAAGTTGCTAATCAAATCTTCCTCCTGTGGTCTTTTTGTTTTCTTCTTTCTACCCACCATACTGTTTTCTCACACAAACTATATATAATCTGCAATCTGCACCATCAAAGTTAATAAAATATGGAAATTGAAAGTTAGACAAACTTAGAACCAACTAATTTCGAATGTTATTACGAGATACGAACACACTAGCTTGCATATTAGACTAATCTAGTTACCAAGAGAGAAGAACTAACATTACATGCGAGGCCTTCTTAGTCTAGCCGTTTAGGGTTTTCATTTTTCAACCTAGAGATTAAAGAAAAGTATATGTATATCGAGTACTTTTTGACACATACGCCGTACCGTTTTTCATCTCTTCTTACAAACGCCTTGCTGTTTTTATCTCTCACCTTAAACCAAGAAACAACCAAAAGTCCGACTGAAGACCAAACCGGCCGGAAACATTTCCATGGTTTTATTGATTTACATGTTAGCCAACGTTTTGACACATATATTGATTAAGACCGTAATTTGTTTACAATACTAACAATTCAGAAATATTTGTCTAACTTGGGCACTTCGTATTCGAAAGTTAATGAGATTATGGATCAGATGGAAGGATCTCATCCCTTGAGAAAAGTTTTTTTCTTGCTCTCAAAGGCCAAAGCCTAATAGTCTTCTAATATCAAGTAAGTCAACGACCAAAAGATGAACCTTAAACGAAATGATCAGCAACATCTTTTAAGTAATTTAAAGAACAATGACTTCACAAGAGCTAGAGCATCTTCTCATTGCAACGAGTTCTGTAAGGTACTCACACTTTGCCTTCTCCCTGTGGCAAACATTGAGGCTTAATTTCTCCAGGAATTTTGAATTCTTCAGCAAGTATCTTACTAGCTTCATTATTTCTCCTTCGCATCTTGGGATTGAAAGTTTCAATTCGACAACCTTAAGCGATGATACCAAACACCTAGGCACTGCTGCAAACATCACATTTGGTTCTCTCTTCTCCTTATCACGTATGGATGACTACTTGAATATATCCTACAAAAAAACAGGAACAAACGAATAAATAAAAGTAAGAAATCAAATGAAACAATATTCGTAAACCGGAGGAATAAAGCTGTTATAATACCAATATGAGAGATTCTAGTTTTGTGCAGCTCTCAAGAAGTGTTGGCAGCATTTCAAGATGACATATAGCAAATCTAGCATTCAAGCTGGATAGGTTATGAAACTTACGCATTGGTCGCAATTTTGAGTATAGAAAGAACTCCTTGCAAAAGAAGTAACAAAAAATGTTATATGGTGAGAAAAATTTTGTGGAGCAAATTTTAGTAAATAAATATACTCAAACGTTGAGATGTAAACCTTCCAAATATCACTAGTAATAACTAGATCCTTGACCCTCGAAATATCGGTGAGGATATCCCGAATCACTTTTGTAGGGTGTGTCAACCTGAGGTGGCCACGCAGCGATTGCAAATCGATATCAAGTTTAGCAGGGAAACCTAAATTGATGATCTGAAAGTTTTTTTTTGAGGCTATCTTAGTCCTCAGACACTGGAGTAGAGGTGCATCAATAACAACTTCACTAGAGTCATCCATATCGATGTACATTCTCTTTAGCGTACCAGAGCTTAATTGTACTACAACATGTTCCTTGACAACATTCGAAGTTCTGATGATGGTTAAATCTTCCAAAACAGGGGAGCCTGAGATGAGTTTCTCAAAAGTGGACTCATTGGGAAATCTAACATATTCTAAATGCATGATCTTCAGACAAGGTAAGGAAACAACTTCAGAATCAGGCAAGAAAGAGTAACAGAGTCGTAAGTGTAGCAGTGTCTCGCAAGTATATATGCTCAGGGGTATCTTACCACGCACGAAATAATCAATATAGGGATGCTGAATACTACGCCTAGTCACAGCATCAATCCATGACGTGAGATCAAACTCACCATAGATATGTAACCGGAGTTTGTGTATCCATGACTCACTATGGGACTTGAAAAACCTTTCAGCAAAACTCACAAAGGCATGCTTATTCGAGAATGTAGCGGAGTCTAAGTCCAGTGCTGGAACTGATCGCCAATGATTTCTCCATTGAGTAGACAAAACACTTGTTCTTACAGAATCCTTGGTCGAAAGATGATAAAGTATGTGACATATCAAAGGATCTGGTAACTGGCTTATCCTATCTTCCTTTGGTGAAGATTTGTCACATGTTTTGGTTTTCTTCTTTCTACTCACCATTTCTCGTTTATTCACACAACTACGATCTCTGCATCTTTATGTTTAAGAATGTCAAATTAAATTAAATGAAAGTTACAGAAACAGTTAACCAATTTAATGAAACAGGAAAGATGAAAGCTCTCCTGAAAATAACGCACCACGGCTAATCAAACCAATTCGTCTTCCTTCACAGTTATGTAGCAGATTAGGTTAGGGTTGATGAAAAGTGTGTGACGTGTTTCGTGAATCATATTGGCGGCTTCTAAATACTTTACATAATTGTTAAATTAAACCAACTCGGTTTGTTCCGGTCTGACCCGATAAATTGAAGCATGCACGAAGATAAAATGGTTTAATGCAATTTAAGATATCCACATAGTTCACTTCACTGCATTGCGCTCAAGAATCAAGACTATATAGTTCATGGTCATGTCTTCTTGTGTATACCATACTCTGTCCCAAAATATATGTCAAATATTGAAAAAGTGCGTAAAGCTTTCAAAGTTAATCTCAGCTTCAGTATTCTTAATTAATATCAGTTTATATAAAAATTATCATCACTAAAATATTTTTTTGCATACTCTATATTCTTCTTAATTTAGTTCTTTAAACTCAACATACCAAGAAAATCATAAATATACCAGTACACTCAAACATCTTCAATGTTTTAGGGACATAATTAAAATAAAATAAAAATGCAGTTACAAATTTCACAAACCTAGAGTGAGTTTTCTAGTCGATTTCCCAAGTTTACATTACTCTAGCTTCATTTCTGTGACATAACTCTCATTATAGACAACTGCATTGACATAGAAACCTTGAAAGGGACTCATTTCCTCTGACCTTTGATAACTTCCTGCAAATTTACAATTCTTAAATTAGTGCTTGGGTAAGTGCAAGTATCCATCAAATTCCAAATAGAGTTGGTGCTTAGTAATTATCAGGTTATCAGCAACCACCAAGTAACATAAGAAAGACTTAAACTGAAAATATTTGCATGCGACTCATAGCAGCCTAAAATCAACTAATTTAACGACCAAAGAGTAATCAAACTTTAATTCTTTGATTGTTCTTAAACTATAAAATATTTGCTTGTAGTTTTAGTACGTACCTAAAGAACAAGGACTTCACAAGCGTTAGAGCATCTTGGAATTGCAACGACTTCTTTAAGGAAGTCATACTTTGTCTTTTGTGTATAGTAAACATCAAGCCTAAGTTTCTCCAGGATTTTTGAATTCTTCAGCAAGTATCTTATTAGCTCTATTTCTCCTTCATACCTTGTGATCCCGCGTCTCAGTTCCACAAACTTGAGCGATGTAACTAAACACTGAGGCACTGTCGAAAACATCACCTTTGGATCTTTCTTCTTCTCACCACGCGTGTATCGGTTCTTGACCAATTCCTACAAAAGAACAGAAGAAAAAGAATTGAGTAGATACATAAAAGGCTCCTCACAAACAATTAAGATATAAGTAAATCAAATGGTTAATTAACGTTACCAATGTGAAAGATTCAAGTTTTGGGCAGCTCTCAAGAATGGTTGGTAACATTTCAAGATCAGATATAGGAAATCTTGCATTCAAGTGGCACAAGTTACGAAACTGAAGCACCGGTCCCAAGTTGGAGTATCGCAAGAGATTCTGATTATACAAGTAAAAAAAGAGAATTGTTCTTGGTGAGAAACATTCATGTATAATAAATATTCTTATAGCTCAAACGTTGAGATGTATACCTTCCAAAAACAACCATTACTAACAACAAGGTCTCTGACCTTTGCTATATCAGTGAGGATGTCATGAATGAAAACATAATTATAGACCTCATTGCCTACGTCATCATAAATATGTAGTTTCGTAGAGAGCCCCAAATTGATGACCTCAAAGTGCTTTTCTGAGCCAGTATCAATGATCAAGTGCTGGAGTAGTGGAGCATCAATCACAACTCGAATATGACCCATGTGGATTCTCTTTACCGTCTGAGAGCGCACTTGTAAAACATTTTCATGAAAACGATTTTCATTAAAGGTTGAGATGACCGTTAAATCTTCTAGAACTGGGGAGACTGAGATCAGTTTCTCCAAAGTGGACTCATTGCGATACTCAGCTGATTCTAAATGGATGACCCTTAGACAAGGTAAGGAAACAACCTCGGCATTGAATAAGCTGACTCCACAGAGTTTTAAGTGTACCAGTGTCTCGCATGTATATATGCTCTGGACTGGTATCTTATCATTGCGAAGGTAGTTAGTGTTATAAACAAACTCTATATGCTGAATATTCCTACGACTAGTCACAACATCAATCCACCGGGTGGCAGTAGCCTTAATCTTATCATAAGGATCATAGATAACTAACTTGAGTTTGCCTATGGACTCCATGTTTGAATTGAAAAACCTTTCGACGAAACTCACAAAAGCCTCCAAATTTTTGAAATCGAGAGTGCTTAAGTCCAGCTCTGGAAGCGATGGCCAGATTTTTCTCCACTTGGAAGACAAAGTAGTTGTTCTGACAGCATACTTTGTCGGAAGACGAGCAAGTATTTCTAACATCAAAGGTTCCGGTAAGTTGCTTATCCTATCTGCTCCATGCGACACTTTGTCACATAGTTTGGGTTTCTTCACACTACCCATCCAACTATAATCACAGAAAGAACCATAGTTGGAGTCAAATTTAAGACACGAGCTTACATCAAACCAAGAGATAAAATTGCACTCACAGCTACCCAAAATTCACAAATTTTCGAATGAACCCTATGCAAGCCATACATCAATATGATCAAGATGAACTAAAATCACATGCAAGGGGTTTTATGGAATGAATAAGAACCAAGCAACAATATACTAATAATAATAAGAAGAAGAATTGATATATTAACCACATGCAAGTATGCAACCAAAGATGACTAAGAATCAAATTAAACAACAATATAAGAAGAAGAAGAAGAAGAAGAAGAAGAAAAAAAAAAAAAAAAAGAAGAAGAAGAAGAACACACCTTAGTAGAATTTATCCGGGCAAGTATAGCCAAATCGGATATCTTAATCGATTGGACCAATCAGTCGACAATTTGCTATATACAGCTGATTTATTTTATAATTTTACTAGATTTGAGAGGATTCGACTTTGGATTCATCGAACTTCATACGAATGCCGAGAATATAGTTTGTATTCCGATTTATAAGATATGATTTCAGCTGTTGGTTTCTCTTATTGTCGATGTGGGACATTTTTAGTTTCATAAGAAAGTATTATTTTATGTTTATAAAGTAAATATCTTTCTTATAAAACTAAAAAGACCCCACAACATCTTCTAATTTTAATAAAAGTTTTTTTTTTGTCGAATATTTTTTGTTGCATGCAATAACGTACATGTTCAAAATATTATTTTAACTTTAAAATGTTAATATTTTAACATAGTTTTATTATATATTTAATTCTTAATTTGAATACAAAAATGAACCATTTAGAAAAATGGGACAAGTGTAGATAGAAACGCATAAAGCATTTCGAGCGTTATGAAACTCACAAGATTCAGTGGACAATTAAATGTATTGTTTTAATTTACTTAATTTTTTATTTTTCTTATAAAGTTTAATCTTATGAATGAACAACTGAAATGTATCTTACGCGTTTTTCAATGTAGAGATGACTTTTGGAGCATCATCATTGGTTATTTTAGTAGAAAGTAAGAGACTGTAGTTAAAGATGCTCTTGGAGCATCCTTATTGGTTAAACGTTAAAAAGAGGGTCTCAAACCAATTATATTAAGGTTAATCAAATTTATGAAGAGTAAACAGGCCAATGGGACATGTAACCATTCTGATTTTGTCTCAATTGCCAAGAATAGATTTCAGATTCTTTTTTAGATGGTGAATATACTAGAGAAAAGAAAGTTAATATACTAGTATCTGGTCAACATTAAGAATTTTAGATGGTTAATTAAACAAGACACTTAAGAAGTAAAATCGAACGATCTTTTTTTTTTTTTTTTAGCTTTGATGATTGTTGAGATTGCATACACCAAGAAACCAAAACAATAAATAGAAATAAGATGAGAGATAATGGCAAATTCATTTTTTCTATGCCTTTTCATATTTCTCAGAGTAATCACTTGCTTGACGATAAGGATAACAAGAGCGTCCTTTAATTTGAAGCATTCCCTTATTGCTTCACCATGTAATCAGAGCTTTGCCTACCTCTTTGGACTGTTTTGTCATTCTTTTTTAGCCCTTGAGACTGAGCCATAGGAGTCATAGCCACATAGATGGAGTTTGGAGTTGACGACGCTGCAGCTGCTGCTGCCACTTTAGCTGCTGCTGCTGAAGCTGCTACAATATTCTGTGCACCATCTCTAACTTGGATGTAGTCGTCCTCTATCACAAATAACTGCAAGCAAAAACCAGTTTAGCACTTTAAAGATTTGAGAAGAACACATAATTGTTTGGGCATTTTGGGATGACACGTACCTCGAGGTGGCTAGCAACAAAATCGTCCAACTTCCCGTACTTTTTACGGTAATCATGCCAGTGCAGAGGCGCTAACATTTTTCCCAAACGGTTTGGAAGCTGTATTGAACAAAAGAAACAGACATTATATAAAAACCCAATTTCAAATTCAATTGTTCACTCACATTCTTGTTACAATTAGTTTTCTCTTACCGTTGAACTGATTCTGATTCTCCCACCAGCTGGTATGGTACGGAGGATGCATGTCAAAAGGGACCTTTCATCAAGGAGAGCACTCTCTAAGTTCCTCTCAGCTTTCCCGGATGAGACTAGAGTCTCAGGCATGATGGATCCAGCACCATTATGTTTACCAGGAGAAACCTGACTATTAGTCTCCTACAAAGAAAGACACAGTTAGAACATTTCTCCTATTGCCAACCGAACTAGGGTCCACAAGCCAAGAGAATCTGCAGATGATATGTGCATTGCATACCTCAGGTCTCTGATTTAGGGCATTGGAGTCTATCCTTAGGGCATCGCGGAACTGTGAAGAAATGTCTTGAAAGTTATTCTCTGAGTGATTGGGTCCAAGATAATCTCCATTGCCAGATTTAACTGCCTGTTAAGGAGCAATTTTTAAGACTATACCATATGGAAGATGTATAACCACATGTGAAACAAGAACACCTACCTGTTCATTCACAGAGGACGCCGGTGTAGGAGATCCATATTGTGCTTCTTGAAGATCTCCATACCCTTGGTGAAGAGACTGTCCATTGGCTGGCACTGGGTAATCACTCTTCGCATCAGAACTTATCAAGCCATGAACACCTTGAGATGGATGCACATGATTCTGCATAGGCATCTGTGAGCTATGTGGTACAGCCTGCAAAAACAAACATGAAAGACAATGTTCACTAACTGCAACAAAATGAAACAATAGATGCATTCTAAGCTCATACCTTTTGCTGCAGCAACACTGATTGTACAACATGAGGTGAAGGTCCCTGAGGCTGAACAAGCTGAGGCATTTCTTGTTGATGCATGATAAGAGAGTGCAGAGGAGATTGACCCGCTTGAGAGTACCCATGCATCCCAAGATGAGAAGTTGATACACCATCAACACGGTTGTTCTACACATAATCACAAGCAAAAATGCAGTTACAGATAGAATAAGATCTTTGTAGGTGTTTTTTGCAGATTGTTTGGTTGCCAAGACCACAAGCAATCAAAAACGCTGGATAGCAGACCCAAAAACAGATATTCAATGATGCGCAACATGAAACAAACTAGAATTCCTACCAACCATCATATAATTGTGAGGACAAGGAATGAGACAAATATTCCAACTACAAGTTCCCTGAACTTCTGTAAGGACCCTCTTTATATATACTTTTTGGGCTGATGGATATATTTAATATTTAGCATCTAACACCTAAAATTTACCGACTGACCAGCCCAACTGAAAATGCAAATGTTTAGATTCATCTCAGCAGACGCAAACATTGTCTTGCGGATACGCAAACATCTTGCAGAGCCAACAAAAAAAAAAGGTTCAACGAGAGGAAATTGTTTACGAGAATCAACAGAAACATACATGTACCTGGGTAGCCCTATCATCACTTGAAGTAAAAGATGATATTTTATCTGCGCTTTTTCCATTTGAATGGGCAATAACATTTGCATTTTCTGAGTTGTTTCCATGAGCCTCAAATTGGTTCCCACTGTTCTGGATAACCTGAGAGGAACCATTGGAATTTGTTTTGGAGACACCTCCTTCCCTTACATTGGCAAGCTCAAGCTGAAGCTGTTGCACTGTATGTGACTGCACTCTCTCCATCTCCATAAACTGAAACCAATGACAAGGAGCATCATAGGATAAGAATAGAAACGTCTCAAGCAGCAAATCAATTAGAAATCTAAAGGAATTCAGGTAACCAAACCTGTCTTTGACAACCAAGCCAGAGCTGGTTGTACTGCTCAGTACGTTCTCGCAGTTCAGCCTGCAATGAGTGATTTGTAGAAGATTGTAAAGCATCCATCTCTTGTGCACGGGTAATCCAACCTTGTGCTTCTCTCAATTGCTCATCTTTGTACAAGATAGTTTCTTGAGCAATCCTATGCTACAAGCCATTAAAGATAAGGATATTGTTTTAGTGTATTAAAGTTTTAATATAACAATGCAATATAAATAAAATATCCAAAACCATGAAATGTTTTAACAGATTTTATTGTGTCATAAAAACATGGGAACACTTACTTGTTCCTTTAATTCATTGAGTTGGCTCTCTTTCTCTTGGATATGCTCCTGTAGTTCAGATAATTTATGTATATTTTGAGACCTCTCAGCTTCAGAGTGCTCACGCTCTCTTCTGCATATCAAAAAAACAAAACAAAAACGTGGCCTGTTACGTATTCCAAAATCTCTCACTCCGGAAACATCATATATAAAAGCCCCAAAACAATACTTTCTAGACAAACAAGGAAACCCCGAAGACCTTAGTAAAGAAGAGAAAAGATTTTTAAGAATTAAAAGCACCTGAGAGTGGCAAGTTCTTTGTTTTGTTCTCTTAGGAGACCCTCTTTCGCCCAGGCCTGGCAGAAGTACAAGAGCAACTTAGATGCATCATTCAAATCATCTTACGAATAGATAGGGTATACAACATAAACCAGCATACCGCTTCGTTATCCAGCTTAATCGCATGCAGCTCTCTGTCCTTCTCTTCTATCCTTCTCTCCATCTCCCGAATGGATCTCTCCTTCTCATGAAGTTGCTCCTAAAAGTTCAAAAACATTCCTTGATCTTCCTTGCAACAATAAAGTGCTCAATTAAATGAATTAAAAAAAAAAAAATCATGAAGAAAATAACCCAACCTGCATTCTAGCAGCAGCATTAGCATACTCTGTGGATTGAGATTCAAAGTTTCTCTTGATTTCCATTGCCATCATTTGAGCTCGAAGCTCAATCTCCATCTGCTGCAGTTCACCTTTCTGTTTAGAAATGTTATGAATTTGCTGCTGCAACAGCTCACCATCCATAGTAATCGAATAGTAACCCAAATCAACCGGCTCTCTTCCATTCTACACTAGAAGAAAACCCCACAAAAAAAAAATATCATCTTCCACTCTCCAATAAAGCAGCACGATTAAGTAGAATTACAAGCACAAAAGTAATTAACCTCATATATGGTTCTCTCATCAGTCTGGTTTAGCTTCAACTGTTCCAAATCCTGCAACGAATTTGACAAAGAGAAGTCAAAATGCGAACTAGGAAGCCACACAAACCAAGATTCGAAAATGTCATCTCCACAGTGATATATTATAGTATCAGACAGAGCAAAAATTAGAGATTTAAGGAAAAACATACATAGTCAGTGGAGTTTCCAACGTTATGAGAATCTGAAACGGCGCGCCACTCTTTCCTAGACGGAGTCAGCGGCGGATTCTGAAGAGAACCGCCACGAGTCGCAGCTACGCTCGAAGCGGTCTCCATTACTACGAAGCTAAACGAAGATTCACTAAAACTAGGGTTTATCGGAAAAGTGAGTAAACCCTAGAAGATTTTAGATGAAGAAGTGTAGACAGAGATGATGAATCAAAAAAAAAACACACGATTTCAAGAAACTAGAGGATGATGAAAGGTTTAAAAGGAAGGGAGATGGTTGAAATGTTTGACGCTGAAGAGACGCAGAGCAAGACGACGACCCGAAACTTGTGAAATTACAGAATCAATCAATCATTTCGCAGTTTTTCTACTCCTCGGAGTGAAGAAGATCGTGTTCTTAGCTCTTTTGGGCCTATTGGACCAAGCTATCTACGGCCCATTATTTTGCTTTTACGGTCCATTAAATTGGGTTTACGGCCTAGCTAAAAAGAGAATGACACCGTTTTCTTATGAGGGAATTAAACGACGTTGTTTTGATCAGGGAACTGGTCACGTAAATGCAGAATTAAAACGGCGTCGTTATTAGCTAAACGGTGGCGTTTGATTCGCGGTTGGTCTCTCTGAAGCATAAAAAATTTCGTAGAATCGGAGAGATTTGAGAGGAGAAGGAAGGAAGAAGAAGAACGATGGGGTACGTGTTGAGGGTAAGATTGGCTTCTTTCTTCGCCGGAGCTGCGACTGCATCTTTTATCGGTCTATCTGTGCTCTACAAGGACTACAAGGTCGCTCATGAATCGATTTCTCAGCAGGTTAGCGAATCGATTTCGAATTTCTGATCCTTGTATCGGATCCATTTCTAGCTATAGTCGCTTGGGAACAATAGGTTTTGATTTCGAATAGCTGAATCGATACATTTCGTTAGCAGATGTTGTTAAGAATTGGAATTTGGTGATCTGATTTGTAGCATTTCTAGGGTTCTCGTGTTTTCTCTTCGATTTAGATTCATATGCAAACTGTTTTAGTCATTGGTTGAAGAAGGATTCGCACAATTTTGATGTTCATGTTAGGAATTAGGGCTTTTGGTTGTGTTGCCGTTTTAGCTACTGGTGAGATTTTAGTTCTGGACCATGGACATGCTTGAGTTTCCATAGCCACCAATACGTTAGTGCTACATTTACATTTTGTGTTAATGGGAATCTTGAGAGGAAGGAACCCTTAAACATTAGGTATTGATGAATGTTGGTTGAGTTGAGAACTAGTCACAAGGGTGTGTCATCATTGTGAATATCTGTAGCCATTTCTCTGTAGCTTTGATGGTAAAGGTTTAACTCTATTCGTTATATCTACATTTGCATGATTTAACATGCTTGGAATTAGTGTTTTTTTAGTAATGTGAGTGGTTGAGTTGAGTCACAGAACCGTTATCTTTGTGAAGAACCATAACAGCATTTTGTCTGTAGCTTTAAACATGGCCATTGACTGTATATGTTTTCTACAGGCAAAGTCTTTTCATGACTCTCTGGATAGAAGAATCTCTACTCTCGAAAGCTTGAGACAAAGTGAAGCTCCTCAGCTTGCTGAGACAACTGAATAGTATCTGTCTCCACATTGACACTCTCTGCTTGGCAATGATGTTTTGAAGTTGAGATGCTCTTTTTGCGCTTTTATGAATAACTTGGAAGTTCTTGTACGACTCTACTGTTATAAAACAATGAGGTTTAAGGTGTAGTAGTCTACAATGGACTGAAACTTTTATTAACACTTCTCATGAAAAAAGTTTATGTTCCATTTTGGATTAGAAATCAGTAGACTCGTTCTTTAAACATATAAACTTTTAATAATGTGATTATATGGGCTTAGTCCAGGCCTGAAGTAAGTTGAAGGCCCAATAATTCTTATAAGACGGTTACTTCAATATATATTAAGAAAAATTATAAGGGCATCTCCGAAGGAGAGTTTTTAATGGGGTTCATAGGTTTTTGATGATTTAATTTAAATCAAAATAAATTAATATGGTAAGAATGGGTTGTTAAATTAGGGGTTTAAGGGCAACATTATTGGAGGCTAAGATCCCCCGGATTTTGCAAAGGAAAGATCTTATATGATAATGTTGGTATAAGGGCAACATTATTGGTGGGATCTTAGAGGCTAAGATCCCCCAGTTTTTACAAAGAAAAGATCTTATATAAGATCTTTCCTTTGCAAAAACCGAGGGATCTTAGCCTCTAAGATCCCATTGATAATGTTGGTATAAGAGGCAGTCTCTTAAGGTGATGTGGCTTGTGTTTATTGGATGTATTTGATTCAGTGTGTGATGTCTACAAAGTTTAAGAACTCCATACAAAGGTTCACCATTGAAAGAGTAAGAAAAAAACATTAATAAGAGGTTCATAATAATTAATTTAATTACAAAATTTAATTAAAATTTACCTAAGAATCCCATACATAGGTTCACCTTTGGAGATGGTCTAACTACCTTGGCACAACAAAATTATCTTTACGATTTTTGTAAACAATAAATCGTGTTCATTGTCAAAAATCGTAACCATGGAAGAATCCGCCATCAAGGTAAGTAATCTTCTTCTCCCTCCTTATGGTTTTCTTCTTACGCTCTCTCTCTTTGCTTAACCTCCTCTGTTTCTCTATTAGATGATTTAAGCTTCTTCATAAGAATAATATTTGAGGTACTAGTATAATGTGTCTGATTATGTCTTTGCTTGTACATTAGGGTTTGGGATCGCCGGAAAATAATATTAGAGAAAGGTAAAATTCATTCTTTTATCTTTTTAGTTTTTGTTTTAGGGGAACTATGAGATTTTGTCATGTTAGCTAAAATGATTTCTTGCAATGCAATGAAATTGTATTTGTAGAATTTGCACCGTTTCCGTAGAGGGATATGACAGTAGCCTTCCTCTGTATCCGCTCAAGCTCAAGTTGATGAAGCATTTCGATTTATGCGGAAACCTGTCGCAAATCTTTATTCCACAGGACTTAAAAACGCGTACCCTCAAGACTCCTCTCTTCATTGATTTTTGTGGAGAAGGTCAGAGAGACAATGCATTGAAACTCAATGGAAGTGACCTGGAAGGATGGACTCTTGTCGTTAAGCCTTCTCCCCACCAGGAAGATCGTCACCGATTAAGCTACCTTTCCCGTAAAGGAGAACGCGAGTAAGTAGATTAATATGATCACTATTATTATGTTCTCCTGCAATGCAATGCAAATGCAAAACAATTTCTTTTTAGTATGTGTTGTTCTTTGTGATCGATCATCTATTTATAATATTCTCTCCTTGTCAGTCTGTATGTTAAGGTATATGATGTACCTTCTTCGGTGCGTGACATTGATCTCACGATAGGCTTGTGTGACCATTTCTCTTCATGTGGAGAGGTCACCTGTATTGATCTTCTTGGCCACGGACCCTTTGAACACGAAAGGTTGTTTTTGCCTTCTTCTCCCCAGCTCTCTCTCTCTCAAGTTTTATTATATTCTAACTAAAGACTCGAATTTTACAGACTTAATTTGGTTACTATTTTGGGAGAAGGATGTGTAGAGAAGGCGATGGAACGAAGTGGACGTAACGCACAAGGATGGAATATTGTAATTGCTTCTGTATTCGGGCTACCTAGTCGTCGCAATAAAGTAAAGCTTACTGGCTGTGAACATCCAGGTACGTAAATTTTGCTCCTTCCTTCTTGTTTTTTTTTTGGTGGTTTCCATCTAACATTTGCATAATTATAACCTCTCTCTCGTTAATTTCGTTGTTTATACTTCATATTAGATATTCTAAGTGCTGAGATGGAGAAGAAGGAGAAGGCTAAGATGGAGAAGAGGGAGAAGGCTAAGATGGAGAAGGCTAAGATAAAGAAGATGGAGAATCCTAAGAAGAAAAAGAAAACTACGAAGTAGAAGGCTCTCCTTAATTAGGACAAGGCAAAGCTCTTTCTGGTTTTTTTTAGTCTGTGATACAATGCAGTCATTTGTGTTTTTTTAGCCAAGGATCCCATTGTTTTAGTATGGGTTCTTGATGGGTTAAGATCCTTCTCAATAGAAGAGAAGTTGCAATGTCTCTCAGACTCTGTCACAGAGTTTATGGTTTTGCATTTACAATTACAATTAATATGGGCTTCTTGATGGGTTTAGATCCAGTTCAATAGTTGAGAAGTTACAATATCTCTCAGACTTTGTCACATGCAGGTCTGGATTTTATAGTTTTGCATGTAAATTACACTTAATATCATCGCAAAGATTTAGTAGTTCATTTATTCTAGTAATTTGACTATCACCCTTCTAGATTCAAACTCAACATTATGTATGTGTTAATGAAAAGAAAAACTCGGAAACAAACCTCAAAAACAATTGGCTTTTTGGCATAAGTTTAACAATAATGACACTGCAAGAACTCAAATGAAAAGATCTTATTCACTCATTTTAATCTACCAATCCCGTTATACAATATCTCATGTGTTAAGAAAACAAATCATAATGGAAAGAAACACAATAAATAAGGAAAAGAAAGAAGGAATCATAATGGAAAGACATGTCGAGAGCACATGGTGAGTTTTGTAATGTGGGTCAGATTCCAATGTGAGAACTAGAAAAAGTGGTAACAAAACAATAATATGAGAAGAAAGAGAGAGAGAGTGATGCATTTGTCTCCTTGGCGGTGGTATGGTGGCTTCACTATCACCCGACACCTCCTCAAATTTGGAATACACCTAATACTATCATTATTGTTATTTTTCTTTCTACACATTTCGTTATTGTAGATACGACACTCAATCACGGATCGTTTTGTTTGGTTGTTCCATCATTTATCAAGAAAACATTTTTGAAAACGTAAATTAATGTTGGATCGCATCCAACCACTTGTTTACTATTTTAAAACTTATGAACATTTCTTTCGAGATGAGGATTTATTTACTATAGAGATAGGTAAGTGTCACAAAAGGTTTGATGGATATTTACTTCTATAGTCTTTTGTGATGGATATTTACTTCTATAGTCTTTTGTCAGACTCCAATGAACTCATATGTCACTTTTAATTGGATGTGAAAGAAGAGGAGCATCAATATTGAAATGGCAATAGACTGAGAAGTCAGAAGAAAACTTTTTTTTTTGAAAAACAAAATAAAGGACAAGTAGTGGTGGGGATATGGGGGGGTCCTGAAGAGAAGAGTGTGTCCACATCAACTTTTGCCATTTTTATTTTGTCTCGTGGCTTCTGCTTCATTGGATTTAAAGCTTGAGACAAATAGAAAGACGTTCGTTACTTGGTTACCTAACAACTTCACTTTCTTTGCTCTTGTCACAATCTTAACCCATTTTTTCCTTACATCTAACGTATCATTTGATTCCTTTTGAGCATTCCCATGTTCAAAACCATGACCAAAAGATATTTACACAACTTAATCTAAACTGGTTAATTTCTTTATTTTTAGTGTGTTACACTTTATTTAATCTATGAAATTTAGGTGATTAAGATGTTTGCGACGGACCAATCCTTAATAGCATCCCTAGTACACACCAATCAACCTTGATTTGGCCATAGGATATACGAGTGGATTTGTGGTTAGGATGCCATATACAAGAGTCTTTAGAACCAACGTTCTAAATAGACGACTACTCTACATTGTAGTTACATTTCCATGTGCCCATGTTAGTCTCCATATCTATCAGCCGTCAAGAAAAAAAAAATATCTACAAAGTAGACTCAGAGAAAACTTCCCCACCGTTAGATGGTTACATCCCCTAATAGATATGATATTGATCTCAAGATGGGTCTTGTCTTTTAAGGATTGATCCAAATGTCGGAAGCATGGAAGCATAGTATAGGACAATCTTGGCGGCAACCCATCACTACTCCATATCAATTGTATCCATCCCAATCTCTCTCTCTCTCTCTCTCTCTCTCTCTCCCTATAATGTATATATGTTACGTTATGATAAGAAGTAAAGGCAAGCAACGTTTTACTCATTATCTTCTCCTCACCAAATTTTATATAGCCCACACAAGCTACAACCTTCAGTAAAACGGATCTTTCACTTTCTTTTTTTTGATAAAAAGTCACATGTTCTTAAGTGAAAACAAAGCTTTACATAGACTTTTTTAAATCTCAAATCTTTTGATGGACTTTCTCAAAGTTTCAGACAAGACAACAATTCCATGTAGAAGTAGTGACTCTATGTTTGGTTTGAATCAGCAACAATACAAAGATTCATCTTTTGGATTTAGAGACATGGAGATTCATCCTCATCCTCATGGACCTCATCTCATTCCTCCTTGTAACAACTTCTCTCCTTGCTGTTCTCTTCTTTTCATTTGATTATAATAAAAACAGAGCATAACTAACGAAATGTTCTTCTCATTGATTTGTAACAGATTCAGGAAATGGAGTTTTGGGTTGTTATTATTATTACCCTTTCACAAACGCACAATTGAAGGAGCTTGAGAGACAAGCGATGATTTACAAGTACATGATTGCATCTGTTCCTGTTCCTTTCGATCTCCTTGTTTCTTCATCATCCTCTGCTTCTCCCTGTAATAATAAGAACATGGCCGGAGATTTAGAGCCGGGAAGATGCCGGAGAACAGACGGAAAGAAATGGAGGTGTGCTAAAGAAGTCGTCTCTCATCACAAATACTGTGAGAGACACTTACACAGAGGCCGTCCTCGTTCAAGAAAGCATGTGGAACCTCCTTACTCTCGCCCTAACAACAATGGTGCCTCTGTAAAAAACAGAGATCTCAAAAATATACCTAAGAAGCTAGCTAGTAGTTCCGTAAAGGAGAAGATACTTGAGCCAATGGAGGTTTCACCATCTCTTTCAAACTACAGAGAATCTAGGTATTGTGTTTTAGTATACATCAGAATCATACTCTGTTTTGCTTCTTCTCATAACTATGCTCTGTTTTTTTTTTGTCTCTGTTTTGACCGTATTTGTTTTAAATTGGAAACAGAGGAAGCGAGATGTTTCCTGTATCGGCGACAACAGACCAAGAAAACAAGTATCTCAACTTCATCGATGTTTGGTCCGATGGAGTAAGATCATCAGAAAAACAGAGTACAACAACTTCAACTCCTGTTTCTTCATCCAATGCCAACCTCTCTCTTTACTCGCTTGATCTATCAATGGGAGGAAACAACTTAATGGGCCAAGACGAAATGGGCCTGATCCAAATGGGTTTAGGCGTAATCGGGTCGGATCGTGAGGATCATCATCACGGGTATGGTCCTTATGGTGTGGCTTCATCACTAGAGGAGATGTCAAGCTGGCTTGCTCCAATGTCTACCACGCCTGGCGGACCATTAGCGGAGATACTAAGGCCTAGTCCAAATTTGGCTATCTCCGGCGATATTGAATCGTATAGCTTGACGGCAACTCCGAGCTCGTCGCCATCTAGAGTGGTGAAGAAGACGATGACTAGTTCAGTGTCTGACGAGAGCAGCCAGATTTAGAGATTATGGAGCTTGGTAATAAAGACTTTTTGTTTTGGTTTCTTTGTTTCTTTGTTTTTTTCTTGGCCTTTATTTAATCTTGTTGTAAACAGTCACTTTGATTAATTATGGAGTTATCTTTAATCAATGCAATTTTATTGAGTTTAGTATTTGTTAAGTGAATTTTGGATTAAAATAAAATAACACATAATTAACTCACAGATAATTTTCAATAGTTCATTGTGGTTATGCACATAGGTTTTACTCTTTACGAGTCTTGGTTTGACTCTGTTTTGTTTCACAAATATATATTTCGATAATTATCTATTTTGACATCTTACTTCATTTTAAATCTTCTAGTATCCAATTCCTATTTGGAATCGAAAAATTGTTTCTAGTATCTTCTTGCAATTCCTATTTGGAATCGAAAAAAGTTGATTATTCCTAGCTAGGTTTTGTTGGATTCGTCTATAAATACACACTTTTTACTCACCCATTCCTCCATAACACTTTTCTTCAAGGTTTCATCAGATTGTTCGACTTTTCTTCTTTTCACCTTTCTAGATTTTGCAAAGAGACATGTCTCGACACCAAAACTTCGATACAAGATTCACAAAGATATACCTGGGAGGTTTGCCTTGGAAAACAAGAAAGGAAGGGTTGATAAGCTTCTTCCAACGTTTCGGAGAAATCATCCATGCTAACGTGGTTTGCGATCGAGAAACAGACCGATCTCAAGGTTATGGCTTTGTAAGTAACCCAAGAAAACAAGCATATACAACGTTTAGGTTACCGTTTTAAGAGACTATTTCAATCATGAGTTTTCTTTCTTCCAGGTCACGTTTAAAGATGCTGAATCCGCAACTAGGGCTTGCAAGAATCCGAATCCGACAATAGAGGGACGAGTAGCAAGTTGCAACCTCGCTTACGTTGGTGCTAAAGTTAAACATAACCAATCCAATACCAACCTCGTCCCTTCAAGTCATGTTGACCTTCGTTACAATACATCCCCGAGTATTTCTCAAAACATGCAACCATTTATGTACGCTGGACCTCATGCTCCTCCTCAATGGTATCTTTTCTTACCCCGATGCAATTCTTTTTCATTATAATACGTTTCTTGGAATAAAAGTAACAGTACATAAGTTTCTATCCATATGGTTTCTTTGAGTTAATGTAGTTTTTTGGTAAATCTTTTCAATGTTCAGGAACCAAATGTATCCGCAACATCCTCAACAGTACTACAACTATCCACAGTTTTACGATTATCCTCAACAGTATCCGCAATGTTATCCTCAATATGAGCCGGTGTCTTACGAACAATATTACCCTATGGTGAACACGAACCAGTACTGCGACTATCCGACGCAGCAGCAATTTATAAACGCTGTTAACCTAGAATCGAGCAGCTCCACGTCGGCTACACCACCAGAGCAGACGGAGTTGGCTTCCACCACACCAGAGTCTTCGTCACCTAAAACGACTTCTAAGAATAATACTAGTGATGATTCAGGGTCTGGTGGAAACAAGCAAAGTTAGACGACTTGTGGAGTTTGAAGATTAATTCTTATGTTATACTTTTAATAATATCAATGTTGCTTCTACTAAGTCTATTTGGTTTTTGTGACTATGTCAAAAAAAACAAAAAAAAATTTGGTTTTTGTGACTATATTATAGCTAAATGTAATTTTATAATTTTTTTTCTAAATCCATTGCATCTCCATCGTTTTATATATGATGACTTTTGAGTCATGCTTGAATAATATAATGTTCCTACTTTACTATGATTCTATTTTGGATCATTTTCTAAAATACCATCATTTTTGTTTTTAAGACAAAAATACCACAAAACTAAAATTAAATTTTAAATTTTCAAACTCTAAATTATAAATTCTAAACATCCTTCCCCCTAAATACTATATCCTAAATTGCAAATAATCAACTCAAACCAAAAATTTAAAATTCCATACCATTGAACAATAATTTGATTTTAATTGTATTTTTGGAAAGAAAACCAAAATGATGGCATTTTTAGGAATTCCTCTTCTATTTTTTCCTTTTTGTTTTTGGTATCTGAATTCAATTCAAAATGAAATAACATATGATTATAGAATCCGACTTAGATACATCTCCTAATATCTTGTTTAATTGGTTTTGTAATATACAAATTTTGGGATAATTATTTAATCAAACGTGGCAATAAAGCAAAAACGTCTAAACCCATCAAACACGTCACTGACGGTTATAATGTGATATTAGGTTTCGTTGCCATTATATTTCTATTATTGTGGAGATAATCCAAAACTTCGAAATCGCAGTAGTTAGGGTTTTTTCGAGTTTTGGTAATCATGAATCAAGGTAATAGGTTATTTTTGTGATTAGGGTTTTACGAATTTTCGCTAACTACGATGTCTCAGTATTTTTCGGCTTTGGCTGTTTCTATTGAACAGATTTGTGATGGTTTAGAGAAACGCATGTCAATTTTATGGTCAGTTACTTAATTTTGTGACAGAAAAAACCTTTTCGGTTCTGCAATAGATCTTCAAACCCTAAGATTGAGTGATAAGATTAGGGTACGGTGGCGGAAGTTTTTCATGTGGTTAGAATTTTGTAACCTTAGAGTTTGCGTTATCTAATCCCCAAACTCTAGTTGTGGTGTTAAAGATATTGTAATGTTTGGTTTTACGATGTAACACAAGTCCAAATTTGATTTACGATGTGACACAATCTTATTTTCTTGTTTTCAGTGTTGGGATTTACTTCTTGTTTCTCCAATGTCGAGTCGATCCCGATACTAAATGGATCAAACTTTTCTGAATGGAAGGAACATTTGTTACTTGTGCTTGCCCTCATGGATCTTGATATATCCCTAAGGGAAGATCGTCCGGATGCCATTGAAAAAACCGAGCATTGGGACCGTTCCAACCGCATTAGTATGATGATAATGAAAAACCGGATCCCGCCTAAGTTTAGAGGCATTGTCCCCGAGGATGTAACAACAGCCAAAGAAGCTTTGTCTGCGGTTGAGAAATGCTATGCGAAACCTGAGAGGGCAGAAGTGGCAATGGTCCTAGCCGAGTTTGGTTTAAAGAAAAAAGAGAATGAGAGTGTTAGAGAGTATATTATGATGAAGATGAGCGTTGCAGCTAAGTTGAAGAAGCTTGGGATGAGTATTCTTGATAATGTCATGGCGGATATAATACTCGATAGTCTTCCCTCGGAGTATGATCTTCTTCGGAAGACTTATTACCGTATGCAACTTGCATGGTCCACTCATGAACTCATCTCTCACTGTGTGCAAGAAGAGGAGAGGTTGATGAATCAAAAGAAGGAGCATGATCTTGTTGCTGGTAAAGTCATATGTAATAAGAAAAGAAAGCACTATGATGAATGTTTATGATTTGATGATTCAGGAGTAGCATCAAATAATCCATATGCTCTAGAGGCAGCATTTGAATATTAGAAGCAACAAAGCTTGTTATTGTGGTTTTGTAACAGATTTTGAGTTCCAACTTTTTGCTTTGAGCATATATCATAATTTTGAATGTGTTTACTCTTTAACTGTTTCTAAAAGAAACATAGAAAACAAAGTCATCGATAGATCATGTTTTCGCCTGTTCTTCTTCTGCTTCCCCTGTTTTTGCTCTGTTCGCTTAGCAACTGAAGTTACTTACAAACAAAAACACTTTATGATACTTACATTATGTTTTAAAAGCTAGTGCATATCTTCATAACACAATATAACAATATACCATTAGCCGCAGAATCTAAAAGAAACATCTAAACCCCAAAAATCTTACAGTTCAGGTGATTCATGGATAGATTCAAGCCTTGGGATCCACTTACTGTCGTCAAAATATTTGAGAGAGGTTCTCTCATTCACAAAAACCAGCTGCTCCAATGAAACTTGCTTCGCCAACAAGTAATCCAGCTGTTTCCTAGTTATCACCACTTTGACTCTCCTTGTTCCTTCGATAGCCTTCTTCTCTTCAGAAACCGAACCATCCTCGTGACTTACAGATCCATTCTTGATCTTTATGTTAGAATCTTGAATCTTGCTACTATCAAGATGCTTTACGCACAAACATACACCAAGGTTGGAGAGAGTCACCAAGATTTGCTTCAAGCTTAGTCTTTTCTTCATCACTATGTGTTCGTAATTAGATAACATTACAATAAGCTAAGTAAACTATGAGATTCACTTTCTTATGATGTGTCTATATATAAACAAACAGAAAGATGCTGCAATTATTAAAATCATGGGTTGTGTTGAAATTGGAGTGGATAGTAAAAAAAGTAGGTGGGAATGTAACAGATTCGGATCAATGGGTATCTTAATGAACAAAAGAAAATTAGAGATGCAAGTCTTGGAAATGTTCACACGTATGCACAATAGGTCGGTTCTTGCACATACAATATAAAACATTAATTTTGTACCGACTTTATAAGAAATACAAAACCATATGGCTTGTCTAATACTTCGTGGTATAGTCATGATGAAACCTACTTCATGTTTTATATTTGATTAATGGTGATCTCTAAGTCAATAAGAAAAAACAAAAATTGAATAAAGAGTTGTATATGCTAATATTCTCCATATCCTAGTAAAAAAAAAAAGGATTCTTATATATAGAGCAATAATTAAACAAAAGTTACTGCATGCCTTTCATTTCTTCTATACTAACCTCCAATACTTTATTTTGTAGAGAAGTCATATCAAAAAGAAAAAATAACAATGGAAGATCCGAAATAAAGATTTCTAGTTTATAAGATATTTTGTCTACAGGGGATTTTATACATAAAATACTAGAACATGACAGGTTGACCAAGGATATGCTCTGTTTGTGTTATCATTTTCATCAAATTTGTATGTTTACATATACAAATTTATGTAAAACTAGTTGCTAGCAAATTGTGATGGTGTTGAACTAATTAGTTTCATTTATTTTTCTTTCAAATACAGGGACACGTATAATCATCATCAGTATTACCAATGTTACCTTGTGTATCCATCCGTATTAAAACGTGATAATCTCAATCCAAGACATGAAGCTTCTTGTGTCTGTTGGATTCTCCTAGTGAACTCGGTTTAGTTCGACTAACTTTATATTATTAGCTAAGTGAGAGAGATTACTATTGTAGACTTTTATATATCATTGCTTCTGTTGAAACAGAGTATATCACCTATATACTCTACTTTTTCTTAGATTCTATCTCATTCAGATTGTAAAGAAAAACTTTTATAAACTGTTTTGTTATTAAGGTTGACGCAAAAACAAAAAAGAATATGCATGAATAACTAATTAACGAACATACAGAATATATTCTTGCAAGAATATGTTATATCATATTATTCAACTGCAATGTTCTTTATTCATGAGTCATATTGAATCTTCTGCTCATGCTTCCTCGTATCTGTTGGAAAACATATAAACTCTTCCAATATGAAAAGATAACTTTTACTTGATACTTCCCCAAAAGTAAACAGATTTCAAGAAACACATACAATATACATATGGACCCAAGTCACCCAATAATCTCAAATGTTTATGCGTATATATAGCTCTAGGAAAGATGCAAACACCCTGAATTATTGAAGACAAAAAGGTTTTAAACAGTCAGGTGAAAACATTGCTCCTGTATATTTTCCTCTTCATCACCATTTTTTTTTTATATATCGGTAATAGCCAATTCAATGTTCCTCTGCTTTTTAACCACGGATATGCTCTGTTTTTCGTTATTTACATCTAATATAATTCTATATTAACAGTTCAATGTTGCTTTACAAGAAGTAGTAATTACCAGCACACACACAAAAACGCCATCAAAAAATCAAAATACATAGTTTGGTTGAGAAAACGATTAGGCATAACGGCATAAGTCAAAAGAAACTATGATTATTCTTTATATATCATATAGTTGTTGAGCAACGAGTCCCTTGTATGGAAGCTAATGGAGGAGTGGTCATGTTTACTCCAAAAGCCACTATTGCAAGACAGTTTACATTGAACCGGTATGCGCCCGAGACCCATGTCCCAATCTTCCACCGTAGCTTCCCGTCCATCTTCATACCGATGATTACTTTACCAGCTGACCGATCACGACCAATTTGATAGCCAAAGGACTGAGCAACAGGTAGCTCAGTCCCTTGAAGAAAAGCTGTCAAGAGATTGATTTCTTCATGGGATTGGTAAAAAGGCGGTAGAGAAGCCTCTGAGGTTATTTGTTGTCCTCTATAGGCTGCGTATACGAGTAGCTTGTCGTAGTAGATCCCTACTTTTTTGTTAGGGTTTTTGGAGAAGAGAGTGAGTTGGATTGAAGAGTTGAGGAGATGAGTAGAAGAGGAAGTGAGGTTTAGGCTGTATATATCGGCTTCTGTGAGAGAGAACTCGGGTTTCTCGGGGTGGAGGATGAGCCAAACGAGGAAGATGATGAGGAGGAGGCCGCTGAAGAACGTTGAGAATGTAAAGAAGAGTTTCTTGTGACGATTGTTTATGTTAACCCCTCCTTTCTTGGCGCAATGTTTCGGAGAAGTTATGGAGATTTGAGACATTTTGAGAGAGATGATGATGATGATGATGATGAGAAGAAGAAGAAGAAGAGGGACAGAGAAGGAGGAGAGAATGTGAAGGGGATTATAAAGAGTGGAAGAAGAAAGCTATAAGCACTTAACCGGCAATTATCTTTGTGGTCTTTAGTAATGCTTTTTTGACTTAGTTGTTTGCTTGTGAAGGTGTGAAAATATTGACCGTTGGATTAACCGATAAATAATGGACTTTTGTTTTCTTGCTGTCGTTTTTTGTCTTTCTTTATGTATATATTTGCGTGAACGTTTTAGTTACTTATATTATTATACATGCTTGATTAGTTAGGGCAAACACGTACCAAATTATTATTAAAGTTAGCACATCGTGAGACTTTGAAATGTCTCGAAAAGCAAAAGCTTAATTTTCTTGCAGACTTTTCTTTAATTTCAAATGATTAGTGTTTTTTGAGAACATGCAAAGTTAAAAGACAAAATTTTATGAGAAGAAACCGATTTCATAAAATACCTCAAATGTGTAGACTAAAACCAATATCGATGATTTTGTTAGTTTAAACTTTAAAGAGAGCACAAGTGTAGGATTGAACTTAACACTTAGATCAAAAGTCAAAACCAAAAGAAAAAACTTAGATGAATAGACCAATATGGCGTAAAATGATACAGAAGAAAATAGTTGAACAAAACATTTTGGTATATTCTATATAGTATATTCATAAAGATTATAATAAGATGTATACAAAGTATATTCTATATTGTCAATAGATTCATATGAATATAACAAGAAAGAGAACGAGCCTTACGGTATATGTGAATGAACCATAGATGCATGCGGAGATCCTTTTTGTCGGAACCTAGAGCGTTATAAAATTTTTAATTTGGTCGATTTGTAGTACGTATTTACATAAGACAACCCACGTACGTACGTATTATTATTTTTGGAAACATAAAACCATATACTATAAAAAAAAAAAATCAACGTACAAGAATCAACGCCTCCATATTGCTTTAAAAAGTTTCATCCTATGAAAAGCTTAGATTTTTTCCTTCCACAAAAGCAGCTTTTTAATCACATAAAAAAAACAATTGGATAACACCTATTCTATTATATAAATCAATAAGAGCATCATACTAGAATAATATATATCGAATAGTATTTTTACTCGTTTGATTTTCCTATATTAATATAAACATACAATCTTCTTTTGGATTTATGAAAACTAATGGATTTTTTAAAGTAAGTGGATTAATTTCACCAAGCGAATTATGGTGAGTGAGTAAATTACTAAATTGTAAATAAAAGAATACAATTGGATAACAGACTATAAAAATTCGTCTAAAATGTGTTAATGTCATGGAAGACATGAGGAATCTATAATTGGCTTTTTCCATAGTGAGGAAATATTTAAAAATATAGAGAAAAAAAAAAGAAGGAAAAAAAAAAACCGTGGAAGCATCTCAATCATTTCATGGGGGGATTGCTTTTTGTGTCTTTATGTAGCCGTTCCTTTTACGCTAAGGAAAAGATAGAGAGCAACTCGTGTATATGCATCCAAATATCTCCATTAGATTTCACAATAACATTTTTTGTGTTATAAAAACTAAGTAGAAGAGATGATTCGTATATTAAAAAAAAGAATGGATCTTGGTCGAGGATCAATATATCTATATTTTTCCGTTTTTAATCAGCCCTAGAAGTTTTATGAAGAAAGCTTTATAGCTCTAAAATTCATTTTTAACTTAAGCCTCTTCTGCTATATATATTGTCAAATCTCAACGCATGCAATTGTATGATAAAAGCGTAGGGACCTCTAGGCTCACAGAAGTTGGAAAAAGGAGAAAATGAAAACAATAAGACATATTAGTTTACTAATTTATTCAAGGATTATATTTGTTATATTGTTATAGTATGCTTTTTGGTTTATGAATAAACTACTTGTAAAAAAAGACCCCATATGGACTTTGGTAGCTAGTGCGAGATTAATAATGTTCTTCATTACTTTTGAAATACTTTCTGAAAATTTGTTCATCATCATAATGTTCTTGCTTTGGACCTAACTTTTTATGGTTTAGCTATTCAAACAATGAAAGTGTGAAAAAGATACTTTGCTTTTCGATAATTTCTTTGGGTATTTAAAAGTCACTTTTTGTTGAATTTTTCTCAAAAGTTTTGTGTTTTCACGAAAAATGTGAATTTATATATTTTTTTATGAACTAAGTATACGAGACAAACGTTACAAGGTCTACGGTTGATAATAAGACTTTAAGTCTTGTAACCTAAATATAAAAATGCAGAAGAGTTTAACTTTAGAACATTCATGTTAAAATATGATATATGGACCAATATTTGGTTAAAGTTGTAGCTATAGTTTTTCCCAATATAGAATTGTGGTAATGAATTCTTCAAAATGAAAAACTTGATTGGTAAATATATCTTAGTTTTGTGTTGTAGATAAATTTTAGCTGTGTAAAATTACAAAAATATTGTATATATATATAGTTTGTTTATGTGTGCAATATACAAAAATTTGGATTTATCTTTTTTGGAGGGCCAACCCAATGGGGCAGCATGATGTGAACCGGTTTTGTTGCGGAGTGAAATGAACTTTAATGCAAATTGGAATCTCCGTTACATCGCTCTATGAAACCATGAAACAAGAAAACTAGAGATAATTTATAAGATCATAATACTCACATGGTTTCTTAATAAGGGTCAATGGCTATATACATGACTTTTTTCCTTTTGGAAAATATGCAAAGGTTTGGGAGATAGAAAATGAAACACAAAAAAAAATTGTTTGGGTGACAGAAAATGTATTTCATAAATTGAACCAAAAAAAAAAGATTGGACTATTTCTTGATTTATGCATGTAATCATCCTTTGGCAAGGTAATGCTAATTTTTTCAAATCCCTACCTTTGTGGTTTAGGATCTCACAAAATGTTGTTCACTACTTTTAAATGTTCAAGATTGCGTAATGGAACTATACAAATATGTCTTAACGTTGGAGTTAGGCGTTGCTAAAGGTTTTAATTAGGATATGGATGCAAAGAGTTGGCCACAAATGTTTCCATGGAGTCAATGCAGCTGCTTTGTGCCCACACGGATCCTTGACAATAAGCAAACGAGTGAAGAGAAAAAAAAAAAAGGACCTGTCAGACCGCCGCGCGACCACCCCGGCAAGGTAGAACCGAGCCGAGTAACGATCCTCTACAGCACCGGATGCATCCGAGGACGATCGTAGCCGTTAATCACGCTCTGATCGCACGGTCATGGTTCATCAACCAGGGTTAAGGGCCTGTCTCCTTAGAAATCAAGGATACAGAGGTACGAGCCTATAGAACAGATCCTGTTCAAGTAAGGTCGTGACCATTGCTGCTCTCCCAAAGTTATATATACAAAAAACATTGTTCTTCAGAATAGCGATGTGGGACGAATTTAAAGAATCATATTAAAACTAAAAAAGACATGCATGGTGTTATAGTGGTATTTGGGTGAAAGGCCCACGTAATTACATATACCAAGCCCATCCTTAACTTAGCGTTCAAAATTGGTCAAGAAACCAATGTGATTTGCGAAATATGTATGGCATTTGTTACAAAACAATGGAGTTAAACTTTTAGTAACAAGTGCGACACATTCTTGTTCTTAATCTTTGCGTCTGAGCATTATGTGCAGTAACGAAGCCATCTTCACAATCTTATATTACACGCAGAAATCAGAAATGAGTGAAAACAGAACCTGTTAGAACAAGCAAAACAGTCATTCATACACAATTATTGTTTTTTTTGTGTATTTTCAAAACAATTCTTCCTTTTCTCTCAGTGACTCCATAGCTTCCTTCTGAGGTTGTTCACACATACTAACCTTAACACAAAAGGTCGCTCTATCAGGGTAATCAAAATCTATATTTAATAGGACTTTTTCTCTCTTACGGATGCAATTGTTCAAAATGTTGATCACACATAACGTTAGTTATTGACTCATTAGTAAAATCTGGATAGACAAATATTGTTAACATAATTTCAAACTAATCGATTTGATGGAGGCTTATTTGTTAAATAAACCTTTCCAAAAATAGGCGTATGCCGAATAGCACAGAGAAGACACGGTATTCTTTAGTAAAAGGCGAAAGAATAGTTTGCTTTGTCTTCACTGCTCGACTCCGTGAATCTTTGGAACCAGTTCTATGCTCTTTATTTATACTAGAGTTTCACTGACTGTTCCTAAGTCTTACAAGCGATGTGGGATGTCTCAGTCAATTCAGTAAGAAAAAAAGCCTTCATGGTTTTATTTATTCCGCGGATATGGTATATACTTATAGACGTGATCAACGATTCTTCATGGTGCATATTTCTTGAAATAATGCAATGATCGTTCTACTAGTCTCAAGTCTCTCTTGTTCTCTGTGAACAACGTAATATGTAATAACATGAAGACTGAATCAAAATTTTAGGGAAGCTTCAAAGATAAAGCTACCAAAAATAACCAAATATCATGAATACATGTATATATATATCCGTTAAAATGTATGTAAATAAACATTAATTTAAATGACTTATATATTTGAGTTCATTGGTAAAACTATAACCTCCCTAACTTAAGTTATTCTCTGGTCGTACAGTATAACAGTTAGTTCAATGTATTTAATTGAATGGTTGTAACAACAGACGACTTATAAAGTGTAACTCTCCCTGTAAACTTTATTTATGTAATAAGGCTACACTATAAATAGTGATTTTCTTCTGATTCCTTAAACCATCTTAAACAACCTGCTCTTCTCTATATAGCAAAAGAAGAAATACAAGATATAGTCATCGTAATGGAAGGTACAAATCAAGCTTCTTTCTCCGTGTTTCTAGTCATGGCTCTGTGTGCCATTACTACTCTATTGAGACCGGGGCGAGCCGAGGTGCTTGTGACACCTCGATTTCCCACCATTCCTGGTTCTCCAATTGATCTCACAAAATGTTGGTCATCGCTCTTCAACGTTCAAGGTTGCAATATCGAAATATTAAAATCTGCCTTAACCGGAAAGTTTGAAAACGTTGGACCAACATGCTGCAAAGCATTTACAGAAGTGGATGCAAAGTGTTGGCCAAAAATGTTTCCATTGAATCCATTGTTCCCTCCTCTTCTCAAGAATATGTGCTCTCGCATCAGCGCAGCTGCACCCGCACACACAACACCACAATTCCCAGGTTCTCCCATCGATCTCACAAAATGTATGTCATCACTTGTCAACGTTGAAGGTTGCGTAAGTGAAATCTACAAATCGGTTGTCACAAGAAAGTTTGGTAATGTCGGACCAATGTGTTGCAAGGCGTTCTCAGCTGTCGATGCCAAATGCTGGCCACGAATTTTTCCGCTAAATCCGTTTTTCCCTCCTCTTCTCAAAAATGAATGTTCTCGCATCAACGCAGCAGCTCCTACACACAAGTAAATTAGCTAGCGGACCATCATTCACACTGTTATAAATTAGGCGTTAGGCCTTTTTATAAGCTTATAGAAGAATTTTCTCAATTCCAAATTGTTGGTTTGTTGCTTTGTTCAAGGTTTTAATTAAGATATACAAATAATATAGAAATTCAAGTTTCTTGCTTAATCTCACAGCTTTTATTTATTCATTAAAACTCTAAAATGTATGCGTTGAAATCCACGCAATGTTTAAGCAATCACACATTCTCGATCCAACGTATGAGTTTATCTTGTTATCCAAGAAAACGAAATGTCTTCGTTTCTTTTATATATTTCTCATACGTTCTCAGATGAGAGTCCAAAACAACAAGTGCTGTAAATACTACAAACACTGCGTTTTGTTCCGACCATTAGTAAACGATATAGTACTCCGTTAAGATAATGCAATTTTGAAACTAAAGAATTGATGGAGGTTTATTTGTAAATAAACCTTTCCAAAATTAGGCGTATGCCGTTTAGCACAGAGAAGACACGGTATTCTTTAGTTAAAGGCGAAAGAATAGTTCGCTTTGCCTTCACTGCACGGCTCCATGAGTTTTGAGAAACAGCTCCTAGGTCTTTATATATACTAGAGTTTACTTACTGTTCCTGAGCCTTGCAAGCGATGTGGGATATAGCAAATCAGTGTGGAAGAATTTGATGGGTTTATATGAGCTTCTTAAAGGATCACCTAAAGCCCATTAAGGATCATCGTAGTCCTAAGCTTGACCGAAAATTTTATTTGAGGCTCTCTTTCTCTGTTTTGTAAAACTGTGGTTTTAAGTTTAGAAAACATATAATCAACTGGAGACATCGTTTAAGCTTATTACAAAAGGTTTTTTTTAAATTTCCGATCCAAAATAATTTGAAATGCTACATAAAAAGGTTGCTGATTATTAGCCCTGTATTAAGTTTGTTTATTACAGACTTACAATGTAAAGAGTCAACAGTAAATTCTTTTGTTTGGACTTATTGTTCCAAACCGATACAACATGAGTGAGTCAATATGTAAAAGTGTAACACTTCCATGTTATTATTCAAAAGTTATCAAAACATACGGACGACTCAAGTGTAACTCTCGCTACTCTATAAATTCTTTGTAACTTATTCAAATCTGAATGAAATATACAAAAGAACTTGAGAAAAGTGTTGAAAAAAAAAAACCTTCGGCCATCTCGTCAAATATGCTGTGAAGGGAGCAAAAGGGAAAGGGACCTGTCAGACCGCCGTGCGACCACCCCGGCAAGGAAGAACCTAGCCGAGTAACGATCCTCTACAGCACCGGAAACGTCCGAGAACGATCGTAGCCGTTAATCACGCTCTGATCGCACGGTCATGGTTCATCAACCAGGGTTAAGAGCCTGTCTCCTTAGAAATCAAGGATACAGAGGTACAAGCCTATAGAACAGATCCTGTTCAAGTAAGGTCGTGACCATTGCTGCTCTCTCGAAGTTATATATCCAACAAGTCTTAGTTCCAAGATGGCGATGTGGGATGTTTGTGTTCTTGTAATGTGAGTTCCCTCCTAAAAGTAGACGATACGGGCCGAAGCCCACTCATTTACATAATCCCATTCTCAACTTATTTGCTTTAAACCGGGCGGTGTATCTATATAAATTCTAAACCGAACATTCTAAGAGAAAAATTGGATAGTGTGTCTGGTTTAGTAGTAAATACCTAGACGACACACAGTGTGACACAACAAAATTTGGTTCTATCTGCAATTTGCAAAAGTGAATTATGTCATAGTGTTATAGAATAATCTTACTTACCTAAAAAAAAGTTGAAATAATAACTTGCAAGTAGCAAAGACAACACAAAAACGAGATGTTGTGAAACTTGGCCAACTTGTTTCCATGACGTACGACGTTTTAAGGTTTCACTTCAAACGACATGACGAAGACAAAAGTTGGTATTAAGTTATGAAATAATACAAACTTGTTTCTGGGAGTACGTGCGTACTAAGCCAAATTGATTAGTTAGGCTTTTGTTTTTACATCCTTTTTTTTGCTTAACAATAAAACAAATTAAGATCTAAAGATCATGAGATTAGGTTTTTAAATCTTGAAAATAAAGTGAACGTATGTATTGGCTTGAGAACATTTTTGACATAAAGAGCATGATAAACGTTGAAAGCGCATAAGACAATTTAGTCCAACCCGGTGACATCATGTTGGAGAGTGAAAGTAAAATTAAAATTTCAAAAGTTGCATTTGTAATTATTATCACTAAAAAAGCGACAATATTTTAATATACTTTTTGCTTTATTTTTTAATTACATATCACAATCACATAAGTGTTGTTGTATATACATTTCATGGGTCTCTCGAGACTCTAGACCAATAATATGAATGACGGAAAACATATAAGATTTATTTCAGATATCTTTCGTTATCGTATCTTTCAAAAAAGTAAATATAATTCATCATTTTTTATACAAACGTAACAATCGAGTATGAACCTTTTATATATGTAACTTACAAGTGGTTGGATCATACTTATCAACAAACCATAGGTCATATTGTATTTTTAATTTAAATGTTAACATTGGGGTCATATATATGTATGAGCTGGTTTTGTTTGGTATATAAAACATTATTAAGAGAGTTCTGTCTTCTAATTAATCCATGCATGTTTAAATTGTTGAAGTAGTTGTAGCTTAGAGTTAGGAGGCTTAAGAAATTTTGAATGTCTCATCGATCTCTAGGGTCTTCCCATTAAGAGGAGCTAGATGTTGATCTCTGCGAGCTTCGCAATTTTGAGTTCACTTGCATGGTTTCATTGAACCGGCAAACTCGGTTCACTGTGATTCATGAATCATGATCCCTCCTACAACGAATTCCCATCTTAGGTTTGGAGATTACATTGAACCAAGCTTTGATTTGGAGTCTAGCTGGGTCAATCGAACTAAGTTTTGGCCATCCCAACATAAAAAAAAATGTCTCGTATGATGCAAACATAAATTCATCTATCAAAGTAAAATAATATAACCAAAAAAAAAAAACAGTTACGATTATATGTCGTCAATTATTAGTCTTAATTATATATTTTAGATGAAATACTAAATAATTAGTGGTTTAACCTTTTTCATTTTGTAACTAGGATATAAAAATGGTGTTTATAAGATTTTTTTTAATAGAAAAAACAATGTAAGTCAGTTTTATATTTCTTAGATTTGACTCTGTACAATGAAATGTAAATATAAAACATTAAAATGTGTGTTGTTGACAAAAAAAAATGAACAATTATAAACCAAAATTAAGAACAAGAGATATTCCCTGATCAGCTAT
This sequence comes from Capsella rubella, assembly GCF_000375325.1. NCBI lineage: Eukaryota > Viridiplantae > Streptophyta > Magnoliopsida > Brassicales > Brassicaceae > Capsella > Capsella rubella. The sequence goes on from NW_006238916.1 coordinate 7,897,061, forward strand.
AATTTAAAAGAATAAATGGAATGTAATATTCTTCTAAAACTTATATATTCATCTTTTCATTTCATGCATCTTTACCTCTTTATTCATTTCAAAATTTCCATTTTAATTATAACCTATGAGAGAAGGACACAACCAAAAAACAAAAGAATATTCTAAGCACATTGTATTAGATTAATCTTATCTCTCATTTCACTGTTCAATACTAATATTGGATTTGGATGAATATGCAAAACAAGAATAAAACAAATCACTAAAAATGTTCTTAGTCAGAATTTGTATTTGTATACATTAAACTTAAAATTCCAAACATTATAGTAAAAAATAATAATTAAACACAACAGACAAAAAAAGGTAAAAATAATCTATCTGTACACAACCATAGAACCAAGTAGTTTTTTGTGTTAATGTATCTATATCTCTTCTTCCTCTTTATAACTACTCTCCTCCTTCCTCTGTTCTCTCTCTCTCTCTCTCTCTCTCTCTCTCTCTCTCTCTCTCAATCTCTCCATCTTCTCCTTCACATACCAAAAAAATTCTCAATCTTTCTTTTGATGGCATTAGCCATTTTGTCGCACGAGGTATCTGATCTCTGTATCGGTAAACCACCTCTACGGTGTCTATCCGTCGCCACAGCCACCGTAGCTGACGCCATCGCCGCACTCAAATCCTCTGACGAACCATTTCTCACCGTCTGGAGCTGTAACCACGACGATGAGAAAACAGATGGTATCGACAAGTGCGAGTGTTTGGGTAAGATCTGTATGGCTGATGTAATCTGTTACCTATCAAAATTCGACAGCAATGTTTTGTCTCTTTCCTCTGCTTTCGACGCATCTGTCTCTGTTCTCATCCCTAAATCTCGTCCCCTCGTCGTCCATGTTCAATCTTCTTGCAAGTATGGTGACAAATCATTTTTGGGTTTCTTTAAAGCTCTGTTTTTTATGGTTCGTGGAGATTAAAAATTTAATCTTTTTGATTTAGATTGGTCGAAGCTATTGATTTGATCATACAAGGAGCACAGAATCTGATTGTTCCGATTCAGACAAGATCAATCACGAAGAGAAGACAACAACAAAAACTTCTGAACCGAAACGTTGTCGTTTCACTCTCCACCACAACCTCAACGACTCACAAGAATAGCCTACAATTCTGCTGGATCACACAAGAAGACATAATCCGATTCCTTCTCGATTCCATTAGTGTCTTCTCTCCGTTACCGTCTCTTTCTATCTCCGATCTCGGTGTTATCAACAGTACACACAATATTCTCGCCGTTGATTATCACTCCTCTGCTGCTTGTGCTGTCTCCGTCATCTCTCGTGCAATCTTGGACAATGTCTCTGTCGCTGTGGTTGATAAAGGATGTGATCAAGAAGAAGATTCACGTATAGCTTTGATAGGAGAGATATCTCCGATGACACTAGCTTGCTGCGACGAAACAGCTGCAGCAGCGGTTGCTACACTCTCGGCCGGAGACTTAATGACGTATATCGACGGTAGTGGTCCGCCGGAGAGCCTTGTCGGTGTAGTTAGGAATCGTTTGGAAGATAAAAGGATGGCTGGATTGATCTCACTCATTGATTCTTTGTCTTCGTTTTCGGGGTCTTCCTCGGATGAAGAGTCTCCGGCAGGGAGGACTAGAACGTCGTCGTATGGGAGGTCGGTTAGTAACGCGGCGAGGATGGCGAGGAAGTCGGTGGCGATAGTGTGTAACCGGAAGAGTTCGTTGATGGCAGTGATGATACAAGCGATTGCTCATAGAGTGAGTTATGTGTGGGTGATTGATGAAGATGGTTGTTTGATTGGTATGGTTACTTTTGTTGATATTTTGAAACTGTTTAGGGAGTTCTTGGATGGTGATCATAATCATAACTAATGATCATCTTATATATATATATATATACTTCAGGCTTTTATTTTTGAAGTTTTTGTTAGAAATTATTGAAACATAGCAACTAGAATTGCTGTTTTTAATTAGATTTTTCTTTTGGTGCAATAGACCATAAGACTAAATCCTTGTAAACATTTCGGCTTTTCTATATAACTTTATGGTTTTTAGTTTTTGTTGATCTTCGGATCTAATGATGACCATTTCAGTTCATTTTTTTCATGATTTGAATTGCATACAACAAAGAAAAATGTATAGCTAGGTCATAGTTAGAGCACGTACGTATATTGGATGAAATTATGGGTTTCACGTCTAGAACATAAAGAAACCAAAACTTGGTGAGGCTCACGACTTCTAAATCGAATTACTTAAAATCCATTGTTGTTATACTTGGTGTCCAAAAAAGTTGTAACAATGTAACATATTGGTGGTGGAAGAAAAGGAAAGATTGATTCTCTCTGTAAATGTACTGTAGAAACTCCAGTTGACTAGTACAAAAGTTGAAAAAGTATGGCCCTGAGATTTGGTTTTATAGATTTGGGCCAGTCAATGATTAATTTAGACAGCTTGCAGCTAAATAACGCTGGTGGTCAAAATACCACGTGATATTAAATAGATATCGTCCATTTCGTTTGGTACAATATGTTTGTAAATGTGTGTCTCGTGTGTCTTTGTCTCGTTGTGAGTGTGAAAGCCTGACGACTGCTTCATAAGAGAGTGAGCGTTAATTGTTTGAATAATTGAAAGCCGTCTCTATATAAGATTTCACATCTTTGTGACAGCAATATATTACATTGTGATATACATGTATCTTAGGGTTAAGACAAACTTAAGTATGACTTAGCTAGGTAATGTACGTGGATGAATTGTATGATATAAAAATTGGCATATTCGATAAATATCCTTTTAGTGTTCAATGAGAATTAACGATGCATATATATAGTTACGTTGGAATGATATTGACTTCTTTTTTAAGCGCAAGTTGGTTCTATCTATGTATTGCATTGTCGAGTAGAGAGTGATTTTGTTTCTTTTTTTTTCTTTCTTAAGTTTAGTTAAAACATCTATAGTAATTTTGTAACAAAATATTTCAACTAAAAAAACCAAAACGAAAATTTATGTATGCCTTTTGTGTTTGCATTTCTATACTATAAAAGATAATTTGAAAGTAAAAAATCATACACATGAGTCGTTTCTAACTTGTACACTTTCTGAATGTTAGATTCTTACTAACTTCGTACATGTGATGTGAGGGGCAAGTCAAAAAGAGCAGACGATTCGGTAACTAGGTTGTCCAAAACGTATACAATGATGATGTATCAAAAGATTCAGAACCTATATAAAAAATTTAATGATTCAGAAACTCAGCCTTGGAGGACATTAATTATATTGTTTCTCTTGTCATTTGCTTACACAATCTATACCAAGGCGTGGAAACAAAGAATATATATATATATATATCATGAAATAGCATGTACAAATGTTTGAATATGGTCATATATACATATGTAGTTTTTGGCTTCTTTAATTTTAATGAATTTTACGAACATGTGCTGGATTTCCAGAAAGTTGGACCATCAAGGACACGCTTTTGTATTGCAGACCTCATGATAACAAGATTTTTTGTTATGATGCGTAACAAAACCCCAAAAACGAACAAATATCCCCCCCATGTATGTGGTCCTTGTAACCATTTGCTGGTCGATTCAAACAAGCGACTAAGTTATATTTTGAAGTTCCTAAAACAAATGCTGTCTAAGTAGTTGTTTGTTAATGCAAAACAGAGAAAGAGGAGAAACAATATGTGTTTCGATTCATAATTGTTTCAAACTAATGACTCCATTCTAAACTATTCGAACCAAGCACGAGATGCCTATTTCAGTCCGTATATATATAGCCTTTTTTCAGATATATAGATATTTAGGTAAGCTGAGTTTTGTACTAACCAATAGAGAATGTAAGAGGGATCACACACATGATCATCTGATGTACACCGTACCACTATATCCTTTTCCATTTGAGAACCTTTGATCCAGACCACATGATTTGGATTGCATGTCACACTCGCACACGGAAGTATCAATAACCTTTTTGACCGAAGCTTCTTCAATAAAAGCCACTCAAGCCAGAGTGTCTTTACGCATAACTCAATAGTCAAATTCCTCATCGTTTGGAAACCCTCTGATTCGGTCAGTTTCTCTCTCTTCAAATGCAAAAAACAAAAATTTCTTATAACTTTTGCTTTTTTATATTTTTCCCAAAAAAAAACTCTTCACCATAGTCCATAGATATATTAATCACAACTAAGTTGAGCCCAATGAGATAGAAGATATTACATCTACCTTCACCGTTTACAAGATCTTTAGAGCAACGAGATGATTAGGAAAAAACACAACAATCATAATTTTGTTTTGTGTGTATGCGAATGCACACGCACACGTATGGCTTTTAAATCTTGAAACTGTAAAGACCAATGTGGAGCCATCCTCGGAATCTCTTGCGGATTCTCTCGCTTTTTTTCTTTCTTTCTCGTTTCTTATTTATCATGAGAATTCGCATGTTCTCTGCCTCGCTCACACACTCACTCGATCGTCTACAAAACCGATTGCATCATTCTATTTTTTATATTAAATAATTAATAATGACGAATTTAACAAAAAGAAACGGGAGTTTCAAGACCTCTCTCTCATACTCCCAATGCATTTAATTGCATTTAGGTAGCTTCCAGCTAATAAGTTTCCTAAAAGAAGCTGGATACTAGACAGCCTATTTAATCGTGTCATTATTTTGCTAATCAACTTTTTTAAACGAGTACTTTCGAGTTTTGAGAAAGCAAATAAAATAAACACTTTAGAAAAAGAAAAAAAAAACACAAAAAAAATTAGTAGAAACGAACAAATAACGAAAGTGAAGAGTATCATCAGATGATCATGTGGGAGAAGTTTGTTTCGGTATCTGTCGTCGAATCTTCCTTCTCTCTGCCCTTACCTTTTCTTTTTTGTTTCCTTGTCAACATTAATGGGTTATTTTAGTTTGGTCGGCTCCAAAAATAAATCTAAAATAACAATTTTTTTAGTTATATTTCACTTTGCACAGAACCATGTCTGCACATGAAGAAGTTATGAACTAAGTGAGACCAGAAGAACATCTTTTGATTTCTACAGTGGTTTGGTTTCTTAAAGACTACTAATTTGTATTCATTCCTCTCTATATCTCATGGTGTTTTCCTCTGCTTCTGGTTGAATTTGAATCTCCGGTGGATTTAAAGTTCTAAGCTTTTTTTCCAAATATCGTGGAGTCTACCAAATCTTAGCAAAGGAGATACAAAATTTCTGGGTTTTTGTTGTGATTCGGATTGTTACACCCCCAAGAACGCTTGATGGGTTTTTAAAGGTTAGATTTTTAAACTTGTAGAATCAAGGAATACGATTTTGTTATTGAGTTTCCTCTCAAATTTTGAAACTTTTCTGCGTTTGTGCAAATTCCAGTTGAATATTAGGTGAAGAGAGGAACTTGTTTCGTTTGTGTGTGAAGAATCAGATTTTTATAAGAAAAATGGGAGAAGGAGAAGAAAATGGTAATGAAGCAGATTCAAATGAGAGATCTTTGGCATTATCACCTACTTGGTCTGTTGCTATTGTCTTGACTGTCTTCGTTGTTGTTTCTTTGATCGTTGAGCGCTCCATTTATCGTCTTAGCACTGTGAGTAAAAGCCTCCTTTGTGATTTTGATCTTCTTGAGAATCATTTGTATCAGCTTTCTTACTTCTGTGTTTTTTGTGACAGTGGTTGAGGAAGACAAAGAGGAAACCAATGCTTGCTGCATTAGAAAAGATGAAAGAAGGTTTTGATGATTAACACAAACTTCCTAAATGGTCCATTTTAGTGTATGGTTTTTGGTTTCTTATATGTTTTTGGTGTTTTTTTACAGAGTTGATGTTGCTTGGCTTCATATCACTTGTTCTAACAGCTACCTCTAGTACAATAGCCAACATATGTGTGCCTTCAAGTTTCTACAATGACAGATTTGTTCCGTGTACACGATCCGAGATCCAAGAGGAGCTCGAAAGCGGTTCAACTGTCAAGCGGAATCTCTTAACGAAATCCCTCTTCTTCAGCACCTTTAGGAGAAGGTTGGGTGTCATAAAAGAGACTACTTGCAGCGAGGTTCAAACTCAAAAGGGTCGAAATCTTTAAGCATTAGCAATAGTAATCTGGTTGGTCATTTCTTGATGACTAACTAAAATTCAATCTCGTAGGGGCATGAGCCTTTTGTTTCATATGAAGGCCTTGAACAGTTGCATCGGTTCATCTTTATAATGGCAGTTACACATGTCACTTACAGCTGCTTGACCATGATTCTTGCAATCGTCAAGGTAGTTTCTTTCTTTTCAGTGCATTATGTGTTTGATAGTGTGCTTCTTTTCTCTGTTTAGATTTGGGAAGAGCTTCTGTTATTAACAGCTTTGTTTGGCTTGCTTCTCTATCTAGATTCATAGTTGGAGGATCTGGGAAGATGTAGCTCGTATGGATCGACACGATTGCTTAACTGGTGAGCTGCTTAATGGTTATCATGGTCTTCCAAAGATGGCGTAAAAATATTCCATCTGATCCTTTATAGAATGAGTGCACAGATGAAGTGCTGTTACTAGTCATTCACAGTGGCATAATTGTAATGTTGTAACAAGTTTCTTTAGCATGATGATGAGGTTTCTGCTCATAGATGAAGTTCATGGCTTTGGTTATTCAATAATAGATTGAGTATTTGTGTGTTTGTGGCAGCTGTGGCACGGGAAAAAACATTCCGAAGGCAAACAACTTTTGTCCAGTATCATTCTTCAGCTCCTCTGGCCAAGAATAGATTGCTTATATGGGTGGTTGGTTTTTGCTAGCTTCTTTCTCTAGAAAATAGGAAGACAACTCCAAATATTAGTTTTCTTTTACCATTTTGGTATTTGAATAACTGGCTCCAATATACTGATGTGTCTTTGTTTTGTGCTTGCAGATATGTTTCTTCCGGCAATTTGGTCGTTCTGTTGTTCGTTCTGACTATCTTACTCTTCGCAAGGGATTCATTGTGGTGGGTGGATACTCTATGCCTTGTCAACTTTTGCTGTTACAACTCTCATCTTTTAACTTACTTATAATTGGTACTGTTTCCTTTTCTTCTTTTATGAGCAGAATCATCACCTCACATTAAAGTACGATTTTCACAGCTATATGATCCGTTCTATGGAAGAAGAGTTCCAAAAGATTGTTGGTGTGAGGTGAGCTACCTTAGCCTGTAGAAACACTATCTGGTATATCCAATATGAATAGATGACTGAACAACTTATGCTTCAATGATCTATTACAGTGGGCCGCTTTGGGGGTTCGTAGTTGCTTTCATGCTCTTTAACATAAAAGGTATGATCACCAAAACCAAAAGACTGATGATCATTGTGAGAAATCTTCATATCATAAGATTCATTTTTTAAATCTTGGCTTTTGTTACTGCAGGATCGAATCTCTATTTTTGGATAGCGATAATTCCTGTTACTGTAAGAACTACATTTTGAGCATTCCTAGCTTTCTTGTACCGCGTTTGTAAACATCATACAGCTTAGTAAATTTTGTTCATTCCCATTCTTTCAGCTTGTTCTTCTGGTTGGTGCCAAGTTGCAACATGTAATAGCAACTTTGGCATTGGAGAATGCTGGTTTAACTGAATATCCTTCCGGAGTGAAGCTGAGACCTCGTGATGAACTTTTCTGGTTCAATAAACCAGAGCTACTCTTGTCCCTAATCCACTTCATTCTGTTCCAGGTTTACAAAATATCTTTACTAACCTCCTTTGCATCGAACCAATTACTCGGTCTCGGTAAAACTAATAGCTATTTGATATCATTTTCCAACAGAACTCTTTTGAACTGGCTTCGTTCTTTTGGTTTTGGGTACAACACTTGACCTTATATTTGATATACTTTTCTCGGACTTAAGATTTTGGTTTGGAACTTACAAATACATTTGTTCTTAATACTTCTCTCCAGTGGCAGTTTGGGTACAGCTCTTGCTTCCTCAAGAATCATTACCTCGTTTACTTCAGACTTCTTTTAGGGTAATCGAACCTTCTTTCTTCGAACTGATTTAGCTCTAGGCTGTTGTACATTTACCTTATAGTGTAATATAATTCATTTCCACTTTGTAGCTTTGCTGGACAGTTTCTATGCAGTTACAGCACACTACCACTTTATGCACTAGTCACTCAGGTAATTTAAGAAAAATCCGTTGCTGGTTTCGACTTTTGAAAGCTTTCGTAAACTTCTTTAGACATATAATGCGAATATTGTTTTTGATTGCAGATGGGAACGAACTATAAAGCAGCTCTAATACCTCAGAGGATAAGAGAGACAATTCGCGGTTGGGGAAAAGCAACCAGAAAGAAAAGAAGGCACGGGATATATGGCGATGATTCGACTGTTAGAACAGAAACGAGCACGGTTGCATCTATCGAAGAATATGATCATCAAGTTCTTGATGTTACCGAATCTTCTCTACAACAGCAACAAGAACATGGTATTGAGGTTGAAATGCAACCAATCCAACCTCGTAGTGATGATTGTGTACCTAATGAATCTTCAAGTAGAGTTGGAACACCTCTTCTTCGACCTTGGCTCTCCATTTCTTCACCAACAACCACAGAGTTGAGATCAGAACCTATGGAACCACTCTCCAGATCGTCTTCATTGCCAGTGAGACGAGAGTGAGTCAGTGAGATATATATATACCTACTAAGTTAAGCTGAGTGAGGATTGGGTTTAGTTGGATATATAGGATTAATTTCAGTAGAAAATTAAACAGATGAACATGTACTCTTCTTAGTACATAGATGTAATAATTGGAATAATTTAACATTGAAAACTGTAAACTTTGTAAAAGCAACACTATTCTTCATATTTCCTCTACTAATATTAGATTGAAATATTTTAAAATCAAAACATACAAATTTTGTTTTAAAAAAACGACTCAAAAGCTTCAGTAAACATTAATTTTTTTTACATTTTTGAAAACTATATTATATTTTTCCTTTTCTGAATTATTAATTAATTCTTTGTTTCCGATTCCGACAATTACTATTAACTTTTTAAGTTTTGTAAGCTCCTCCCCGGCGGCTTCGAAACCCTAAACCCCAAAGTTTTAGCTTCCGTCAATCTCCAATGGAGGAGACTCCTGCTAAGACGGAAGCTCCAGCTTTCGTATACGATACACTTACACCACTCTGTTTCTCTGATTCGAATCAATCTCCGCCAATTTATGACGAACCGCACCAATACTCTGTTTTCCGCAAAGAGATTTCAGATTTCAAGGACGATACAGCCCCGGTGGAATCAGCTACGATTGATTTCTTCTCACTGGACGTTGATGGCGAGACTAATGAGAACGGCGTCGAACCTGTGACGCCGGTGGTGGTGGCGGCGTCGTCGAAGAAGAAGAGTAAAAAGAGGAAGAAAGATGAAGAAGCTGGGCAACCCAGATTGGAGAGTAACTGGTTTAGTGAGAATAGTTTTTCTAAGATCCCAATGCTTCAGTTGCATAAAGGTAATGAGCTCAATATCATTCAAAGTTTGAATCTTTAATGGTTCTGAAGTTTGAATATTTGATGGTTCTGAAGTTTGAATCTTTGATGGTTCTTGTTATTTCGATTGCTTTCGACATTGTTGCTCTTTTGTTGTTAAAACTTGTTGAGAAGCTTCTTTGATATGTTAATTGATGTTAGGTTCTTGTTAAATCGATTGAGTTGTTAAAAGTGAGCTAGTAGCTGGATTTGGTATTTGAGATTTCCTTTTGGTGTTGCATCCGCACAAGAAACTTGTTGATAAGCTTTGATTTGGATTTCATTGCAGAAATTGTAGATTTCAGCGATTTCCTGTTACCAACACAAGCGGAGAAAGCTGAGCGTGATGCAGCTGTGGAGAGTGTCTCAAGTGTTATTACGTATATCTGGCCGAGTTGCAAGGTACAAACTTTCGAAACTTCAATCTCTCTTATGAGTATTGTTTGATTTGAAAAACTGCAATTTCTAATTCTTGCTTATTCTCCTGTTGCAGGTTGAGATTTTTGGGTCATACAGGACAGGGCTGTATCTTCCAACAAGTGATATAGATGTAAGTGTTCAACACCACTTTTCTTTGATTGACTCTGTGGTACAATTAGAGTTTAGCACAATGTTTACCTCCACATCCATTTTGAGTTATATCTATATGAGTTATTATAATATTGTTTTGATACTTAGACGGTAATGACTGTATAGACGACTAGTGTTTGAAAAGACCTTCATTTCTAAATTTTATTCCTTTTGCTGTATATATAGGTGGTGATTTTGGAATCAGGTCTCACAAATCCACAACTAGGTTTACGCGCACTCTCCAGGGCATTGTCACAAAGGGGAATTGCAAAGAATATCCAGGTATTTTGACTTTTTAATATTATTATTATATGGCAGTATCTCAGAGCGATCATGTTGTATAATTAGCTCTCTAATTGTTTAGGTGATTGCTAAGGCTCGTGTACCAATTATCAAGTTTGTTGAGAAGAAAAGCAACATTGCTTTTGATCTAAGGTTCTTTATCTTCCCAGTTTCCCCAACTAGCTTCTCTTTTAGTTTCAGTCCTCTTTTTTCTTCAATAAATTGTAATCAAAACACTAGTTGAGTTCTTAAATGAATTTTTATTTGTGAATAGAGTATATGATTTAGCTAGTATTAAGTATGTCACTGGCTTTGCAGTTTTGATATGGACAATGGACCAAAGGCTGCTGAGTTTATACAGGTTTGTGATAGACTGGTAGTACATTTTGTTACTTCAGATAGATCGCATGAACTTTGGGATTCTTCAGCTGAATAATACTCTTTAGCAGCCTATCATGTTGATCTGTGTAATCTTACTACAAGTCTCTGATTATTTTGTAGGATGCAGTATCAAAGTTACCTCCTCTACGGCCATTATGTTTAATTCTGAAAGTATTTCTACAGCAGAGAGAACTTAATGAGGTCTGGACATGATAGTCTGCTTGATTTAATATGTCTTCCTTCTTCACCATACCAAACATTGAAAAATTGTCTTTAATGTTTTTGTTCAGGTGTACAGTGGTGGAATTGGCTCATATGCACTTCTTGCAATGCTTATTGCATTTCTCAAGGTAGAAGTGATTACTTTAATTTCACATTACCAGATATTTCACTTTAAGAATTAGAATCTCTAAATCGGACATTCTTTATCCTTGTTCTTCTATGAAACAGTACCTCAAGGATGGTCGAAGCGCACCTGAGCATAACTTGGGAGTTCTATTGGTATACTTTTGTCACTGTGACTGAAAACTTTAATTTGCATGGCTTCATTTGTTGGCTAAAATTTATCCTTTTCCTTAATGTAGGTAAAATTCTTTGATTTTTACGGGCGAAAGTTGAACACCTCAGATGTTGGTGTATCTTGCAAAAAGGGAGGTTCTTTCTTTTCTAAGAGCAACAAAGGGTAAGTAAACTAACTGACATTGGAGGTTTTATTTACATAAGTCTCGTCTACCTCTACTTTTCGTTTTTGTTGACATTCATATGTTGTCTTTATTTTCGTTTTTGTCTCTCCAGTTTCCTGAACATGGCCCGGCCTGGGCTCATCTCTATCGAGGATCCACAGGTTAGCTTCGAGCTTTGGTTTTGTATAAACAAGAAACTTAGAATGCATGTGAGAAAAGATTAATTTGGTTTATTTGTTTTTGTTGTGTAATCAGACACCAGATAATGACATTGGGAAGAGCTCATTCAACTACTTTCAGGTTCTATTCACTTGTCTAGTTTATCAACACAGTAAATACTTTCAAGATGGCTATATATATACTGACTAGAGAGGGCTTCTTTATATGCAGATTCGATCAGCCTTTTCAATGGCATTATCTACTTTAACAAACACAAAAGTGATCCCAGCTTTAGGACCAAACCGAAGCATTCTCGGGACAATAATCAGACCCGACCGGATCCTGTCAGAGCGGAAAGGAGGAAAAAACGGGGACGTCACTTTCAGCAGTTTGCTTCCTGGAGCAGGAGAGCCATTGCCTAGTGACGGAAAAAGCAATGGGGGGCTCTTCTGCAACTGGGAGCTTGAAGAAGATGAAGAAGGTTCGTTCCCAAGAGGGAATTTGACAAACGGTGACATTACTCCGATAGTAGATACTCCTGGCGGTAGGAAATCGAAAGAATCTTCTCGAAAGAAGAAGAAGAAGAGTAAGAAGAACAAGGAGGTAGATGAAGAGGAAGAAGAAGAAACAAGTTCAAAGAAGAAAAGACGACGGAGGAACATAGTTGGATACACATGGAACTACTGAGATTTTATTCTAAGTTGGTTGACTTTGGAAACCAGAAAGGTTATGTTGTTGACAGAGACTATGAGTGTAAATTATGATTTGCTATAACAGTTCTTTATGCTGTTTGTAACAAATTAAAAAAATTTACCATCAGTTTTGAGTAGCTTCTTAAATTAAGAAAAATACCATGTAATGGAACAATTTAGAGATTTAGTTATCAATTTTAATTTAAAAATGTTTTTGTTTTGTTTTTCCTTCTGGTTTTGTTTGATATAATTTTGATTAATTTATCAATAGGGTACGAGAAGAAGCAGAACAAGTCATCAATCATTATCGTGGTCGTCACTAACATCACCATCATCATTTTATCGATTTGCCATAACGTTGGCGTGAGAGTAACGTATGTATTGGAAGATGTACACTGGTTATCTAATTATCCTCATGTTTAAACTCCCAATTCTCTGGCAAATACAGCTCTTTATTTGTCTTTCGAAATGTTTAGATGTACACTGAGACATTGTTTGATGTTTACCATGTATTTGAGTATTTCCTAAGACACAATTTGAAAAATGACACATGCTCATACATATCATCATCCATACATATCATATATCTGTTTCTGGAGCATACATATAGTTCAAGCCGAGGAGATACATGCACAACTGTATGTATAAATGTATGGATAGTTTTAGGCAAATACAACAGGGACAAACAATGGCTTATACAGCTCAAGACCAAGCAAAGCTATTTAAATCATCACATACTGTACAAAAAAACGAGAGCTAGAAGAACAAACAAGAACTGACTCAGAACAAAAAGAGACAGAGGAGAATGCAGCAAAGGAAGAAGATGGATACCCGATGTAGAGACTTCTCTAGCTGCATCATCCTCTGGCTGTTGTTCCCATTGATGAGTCGGGAGTTTCGGTAAGGATGAGCCAAAGTGTTTGTAAACGTTCCAAATATCCTCGTATGCACCATGTCCCCAAACATTCCAATAACCGGGTACAAGAAACTCATCATGACTGCATTTGCAAGATCATTTGATGATTCTGTCGCAGTGAAGCCACCATAATGACGAGGAGACTGAGCCTGAAGGCGATGTTGCAAGCTCGGGTTGAGAGACGAAGTTGAACTGATCAGATTGTTCAAAGGGGATGAAGCGGGTCTTTGAGGTATAGCTTCAGAAGAAGATGAAGAAGACATGCCTCTTCCGTAAAGAGGAACCAACGAACCAATCGAGATGTTAGATTTGCAAACAGGACAGTTTTGCTGCTGAATAATTGAGAGTGAAGATGATTTCTGCACATCTAACCATCTGTAGATGCAAGGCCAGCAAAAAAGATGACCACAAAGAGTCACAACCGGATCATGTGCAGTCTCTAAACAGATGTTGCAATCAAAACACCCACTTTCCTCAGAGTTAACTTCCGTTGGAACCGTGCTGAGGCTCGGCTTTTGTGTCAGTACAAACCCATCACCATTTGCTCGTTGTGCATCAAACCTGAAGAAGTTCCCTTCCATGATATTGTAGTAAGATCCTGAAATCAGAGTAAACACACACAATAAAGTCATGTCATTTAGACTAAAGCACAGAACTTTTTAACAGTCATACATACAAAACTCTATTATGAATTCTGTGAATCATCATCTAACTCAGAATTATATGAACACCCAAGTCAAAATGTTAAGAATAAAGCCATTGATTGATCTGATTTCACTAATGCTCCAAAACCCATCAAACAGAGTCGAAATCACAATGCAAAAATCTGATCTTTGTGGATTGAAAAATCTTCAAAATTAGGATTTCAAGACACTACATTTACGATTCCAATCCAACCATTAACGATAAATTTCATTCCAGTAATCTGAGAGAAACCAAAAAAAAGGATTAAAACCCTAAATTTATTGTCCTAAATCCAGAAACAGGAAGGATTCTGATCAAAGTAGCAGGAAGAGAACGTACCGTACCGGAGACGGCGATTGCAAACAAAACACGAAAGTAGCGAAGGAGGAGGCGTAAGGAGAGAGATCTCAGCGATACGAAGTAGAGAGAGGCTTCTTATGTTATGATGAATCGATAATAATGAAGTTGATGTTAGTGACCACCACGATAATGATTGATGATACTTGTTCTTCTTCCTCTTTAACCTTTAAACCAAACCAATATTTTTTTAAAAATAAAATAATTAATCAGATTATATATATATAAAAAACAAATTTTCTGAAAATAAACCAGAAAATTTTAAAATTATAAGTGATAATAACTGAATTGTTCCATAACATTTTTAAATTTTAAGAAGCTACTCAAAACTAATTTGTTACAAACAGCATAAATAACTGTTTTACCAAGTGCAACCAACTTAAAATATCATCTCAGTGAAACCATTCTAATCCTTTTTTAAGTATTCTGATTAAAAAGTTAGATTAAGTTTTATATTTGTTTCTAGTTCCATTCCACAAAAATCACAAACAAGTATATACCTATGGATCAAATTAAAGTTAAACCTTGAATCATCAGCATTTTCCAATCGTTTTATATCTCTTTTATATAATAAATAAAACTTTTTTTAATGATTTTTTTGTGAAATCACATATATTTTTTAGAAAAAAATGATTTTGAACTTTTCACCAATTCGATCCCAAAATTGTTTTATTCCTTTAAAGTCCAACAAAAAAACAAAAAAAAAATTGTTTTATTCCTTCACACGTTGGGCTTTATATTCCTATACCCATAACAATATTCTAATTAATGGGCTATATTATGGCCCAATTTAATTTTTAAGTTCTATTATTCGCACGGCTGTTGGATTAGTAACGGTTCATCACGGCCTTTCGATCTAGGGCCAAGTTTACTACTCGCCGGCGATTTAGTGGAAATGGGAAGAGACCACGACGGCTCTCCGCCGGCGAATACGGAACGCGACGTGGAGGATAGAGGCTATAGGGAAAAATCATCCCGGGAGAAACCGAGCGGTGCTGGAAAGGATTCAGGGGAAGAGAAAGATGTGAGTCGCCGCCGTGAATCGAAGAGGAGAACAAAAGATGGCAAAGGTTCCGGTTCTGAATCTGGTTTGGAAAGTGGTAGCGAGTCTGAATCGGATAAGGAAGAGAGACGTAGAAGTAGAAAAGATAGAGGGAAGAGGAAATCAGATCGGAAATCTAGGAGAAGACGGCGTGATTATTCGAGTAGTAGTTCGGATTCGGAATCAGAATCAGAATCGGATTATTCGTCGGAGTATTCTGACTCTGAGGAGAGTGAGAGTGAAGATGAGAGAAGGAGGAGGAAGAGGAAGAGAAGAGAAAGGGAAGAGAGAGAGAGGAAGAGAAGGAGAAGAGAGAAAGACAAGAAGAAGAGGAAGAAGTCTGATAAAGATGGAGATAGGAAGAAGAAGGATAAGAAGAAGAAGAAGAAGAAGTCTGAGAAAGTGAAGAAAGGAGCTGTCACTGAATCATGGGGGAAGTATGGAATCATCAGAGAAACTGATATGTGGTAAAGTTTACTGTCTCTTAGTTTTCAGTTTACCTCATTTTTGGAAGAACTTGAGCTCTTAGGTGTGATTTTAGCATTAAAATGTTGAGCCTTTGTGGAGATTTCAGTCGAGAAATGTGTTGATCACTGCCCTGGATTTTTATACATTAGATATTGAAAAGTGATCACTCATGTGTAGGAATAAACGACCAGAGTTCACGGCATGGTTGCTTGAAGTAAAAGAGGTAATTTTATAGCCTTATATGATCCTATTCTGCTTTGGAACTCAAATTGACTTAGCTCTGTTTTTGGCACCCTCGACTTGATTTTGGTTATCTCTCTCGCTTTAATAGGTTAACTTGGAAAGCTTGCCACCTTGGGAAGAGAAGAAAATGTTTAAAGAGTATGTACTTTGATATATGTTCAGATTTAATCTCCAAAGTTTGTGTTCAGATTATGCTCTGGTTTCTGATAAATGTTATGTGCGATTGATGTTGTTTTCACAGTTTTATGGAAGATCACAACACTGGTACATTTACCTCGAAAAAGTGAGCTTCTTTCTTGTGTGGATGTATTAATTTTGTTGAACACTTATGGTCGAGATTTGTTGTTGATCAAGATCTGATCTTTTTGCAGATACTATGACATTGATGGGTACTACAGACAAAAGTTGGAAAAAGAGATGAAAAAGGGATTAAAGAAAGCAGGGATTAGTGAGCGTACTGTGTTCAATGATGAGGAACAACGCAGGTAACCAAATATTCTTAATTTATATCAGCTGTCAATAAATTATAGTAATACTGTTAGATGAGTTGCTTAAAAGGCATGTGTTTTTGTGCTTGTTTCAGGCTAGAAATGCAGGAATTACGCGAAAAGCAGAAGGAAGAAGAAGTTTTAGCTCTAAAGCGATCAATGGAAGGCGGAATGGTCAGTGTCTTGTTTGAATTCTTTGCCATTTATCTGCTTGCTTGCACAAATCCTATGTGATTGACTTATAATAAATCAATGGCAGGCACAAGCCATGAAAGAGCAAGCTCGCCTGAAGGAAGAAATGGTGTACTTATACAAGATAGGGGACATGGAGGTTCGATACAAAAGCCTTAATATTTTCAGTGTTTTGGACCATTCTCACATTCATTTTCAAATTCATTGTTTATGTAACGTTTTCGAAACACATGCAGGGTGCAGCAGCTATACAGAGAAGGTTGGATCCAGATGTTCCTATGTGATGTGGAGGTTTTGGTTAACCTTGACATCATATTCTCTTACCGGCCCCTAAATTGTGTTCCAAGATTCGAACTTTTGTAACATAACGATAAAAAGTACCTAAGTTTTTATCTCCTAGAATCCCTAAATCATGATACTATTTTGTATTTTTATATTTTTTGTATTCGAATAGTTTCATCCCATGAGCGGAACTAAATGCATCTATTCCTTCTAATACCACATCTTTGAGATGTGAAATTGAGTACACACACTAGAACATTAAGGTTTAGAGAGATGTATTAGAACACACATTAAAGGTCCAATTAATGTCATAAGAAACAGTCCATCAGGCCATGTGTACAGGGTTTTCTCGCGGATTACAATCTAGTACGATTACAATCTAGTATATATCATTATGTTTAAGTTTGGTGTATTTTCTTGAGACACACGTGATGCAATTTTGAAATCATAAAGATTATTAATCTAATTAATGTGCGCTGGTATAATTAAATTGTGATATATGTTAAAAATTAGTTCAAATTTCCTAAAGCAACTCGTACATGCTTAGAAAGATACTACATGTTATTTTATATGTTTTAATAGTATTTTTATAAGATCTAAATGCAAAATTATACTTCGTTATATTTTTACTTTTCAGAAACGGGATGTGTCACATTTTGTTTTTTAATGTTTTGTGTTCATTTTTCTGCTGATCATCTGAAATATAATCTTTGATCATTATTTCACAAATTGCCCGAATATCCGTTTGTACCCAAGTCTAGTGGGTATGAGCAAAAACGGTCGTGTTATAAGTTTAATTAAATCTCATAAAACAACAAATAATAATTCGTAAAGTTTAATCTATCCATTACATATTTACATATTACAATCTCGTGTGAAAACCATTTCCCACCGAATGTAGTTATTAGTACTCAACGTACATTAAAAAAAACAACCACAATGATAAAATAGAAAAACAAACCATTATACAATACCAAGTAACGAAAAAGAGGGGGGAAAAAACATACATGGGGTTTTAATGTTTAATTTAGTGGTTTACTTGCAACTGTTGAATGCTATTTATAGATTTCGATGACGGAGAAAGGATAAGCGGGACATACGATTTCGCAACGAGAAAATCCCGATGCATGTGCCAAAGTTTCATACTCAGAAAGAGATCTCTCTTTACCACCCGAACATTGTGTTAACATTGTCATGTCCATACCAAACACAATGTTGGAACATACATCTCTGCTCATTGCTTCTACTGGTGTAACCATTTCCACTATTATCAGTTTACCATTTTCTTCAAGACTTTTCCAACTGTTTTCAAGTATTTGTACGCATTGTTCGTCCGTCCAATCATGTAGTATCCACTGTTATGATTCGAGATTATGACGATGCTTATAAACTTCGATATTCATATTTTACTTTCTTTATTTGTTGAGATATTTTATAGAACGTTACCTTCATGAAAATGGCATCAGCCTTTGGAATCTTTACGAACATATCTCCCGCCACATGGTTTACACCTGAAACTTATTTGATGTCAAATTCTACTATTAGCATCGTTATTATACATAAAATATGGGAAAAACATAGCATTCAACATTGCTTTATTAATAATAACATAAAAACTTTAATCATTGTAAAAAAATGAACTTATACTAGTAGGGATGATTTTTCCAAAAACTGCTATTTGGTATTTTTCTGATATATGTACATATCATGTTAAGAATTTATATAATCACATGATCATTCATACCGGGATAAGAAGGAGCATTGGCTAACACCGGAGCTAAATCGAAATTGATACCAATAAGATGAGGATACTTGGAAGTGATGAGACGTAGTGTTTGACCAAGTCCTCCCCCTACATCCACCAAAGTCTTCACATCTGTGAATCCTTTGTAAACTCTCAGAACTTTCTCCATAATTATGGTGGAAGATTCCAACATAGCCCGGTTTAATATTTTACTAAATTGCTCATCAATTTGGATGTATTCGAATACTTTCATTCCATGGGCAGAACTAAATGCATCTCTTCCTTCTAATACCACATCTTTGAGATTTGTCCTATGAAACCAAAAAACCTTAATTGCTCACCGAGTGTATAAATGTAAACATTAAGGTTTAGTGAAAAGGTCACCTTAATGTATTTGAAGAGTTAACTATTTGTTTTTTTTTTTTTGTGTGTGTTAAGATGCGTATAATAATCAATATACCAAGACTTGATATAGACGTCGCTAAGGTTAAGCATGAACATAGACGCAAAAGAACCCGAGACGTCACGATTGTTCAAGAGAAATTTGCAAACCGGTTCTGCTGCATATACCCTCTTGACGATTCCGGTGTGACCAGTCTCTTCTGATACAACGGAATGGCATTTAAAGACCGAGTAGCTAGCGAGAAACCGCAGCATCCGGTCTAGCAAAACTGGAGCTTCCGGGTTGCTCGGTTTGGTTGGGAGTCTTAGTGCAATCTCAGAAGGTGAGAGCCACAAGCTGTCGCCTACGTTGACCATGGTGTCGATGATGCCGAGCTCCAAAGCTGCTTTGAGAACCATGGGCAAGGCAACTCCATTCGAGAGCCTCCTCGCTAGCAAGCTCGCCTCTTCTTCAACTTCTTCTTCTTCTTCTTTGGTTGGATTAGGTTTAGGGTAAACGGTTACGGGACCTTGAAGATGGTTTTCCATTGTTCTTGTGTTAAGGAAAATATTAGGAGAGTGGTTCAAAATATGTAGCTTGCTATTAACTTTACATTCTTTGTGCTATTTTATAGAGTGAAAAATCAATAGTGTTGCCCACTTTGTGTGTTTGTGGTGGCCTAGTGGTAGTTGTCTAAGGAAAGACGTAAACTCGCTCCAATAGTTCAATTTCTACTGAAACAACCTTTGCTAATGGGCAGGTTTTCTTGGTCGGACTAGCTAGATCACCCCTGAGATTATTTAGTCTAGTTTGTGTTACCGACTGGTTGTGTTGGTTTGGTTCTTACCACGCAATTGAACCTCTAGCACCTTCTTATCCCATATTGGAACCGGATCATCTAGACATTATAGAATGATCTATCTAGAATGCATGAGACCGTTCTAAAATTAGATACGTCAAAATCTTCGTTCTTCAGAAGATTTATGTCTATTATCGTTTTACTGCTATGGTGGCCTGGCCATACTGTCTGTAATGTTATCTGGTTGGGTGAGTTGACCCATGTTAGATATCCAAATCCAGCCAACGTTATGTCTTGCTTTTTTATTTCCAGTAAATGTTTTGTGCACTATTTAAATTTGTGTGGTGGTTATAGTGGCCATGTCGGCGAGAACGTGGTTCGTTCAGCTATCCAGTTTTATTAATGTGGTTTTTAGGTAAGTATGTTACTAAAGAAACATCATAGTATATTTACATAGGGAAGTGCCTTTCGAGAGGCTGGCCGAGCCTCCTAGTTTAGACTATCTCAAGGCCCAAAGGTAACTTAGTATCCTCCATTGTTATATTCTCAAGCTTTGAGCTTTAACGAATATGAATCATAAAACAATTTTCTTAGTATATTTCGTTGTTGCATTGTCAAGATTATTTTTACGGTTTACCTTTTTTTTTTTCTCCCAAATTTGAATCGTTTTACATGTTGGAGGGTCAAGGGTGACCATTGGATGGGGTACGGTTTGACACCGATTTAATAATCATCAATGTGACTTATAAAGTTTAGTTATATGTTTCTGAGTTATTCTATATTTTTAATATATATACATATATCAAACGTAACCCAATTCTTTTTAAAAAAAACTCGGAATTTATGCGTACGTAAGTGAAGCATAAATTATTATTATAATTTTTTTTTAAAAACCCATAAATGATAACATCAACTGTATAAAGAATTTTTTTTTTGTTTTATTAGGAATTCTAGCGATAACATGTAGCATAAAAATATATAAAATGATTTTACAGAACTACATTACTACATTGGAACAAGTCTACAACAGTTTCGCTTGTCTCGTGGTCAAAACCACCCTATCCGACCGGAGCGAGTACTAAGCTAACAACGCCACATGTCAAATACTAAACTGACTCCCAATCACTGATCTCTACGTGAAGTTGGGGTTCCCACAAGAGTATATAAACATCTACCCCGTAATGCTATTTTCTCACAAGTCACAATTACAAAAGCTAAAAGGTTCTTTAAGAATCAAATTAAGTTTTACAAAGAGAAGATTAGAAAATGTCTAGCAACAGCCAGAGCATGAGCTTCAACGCTGGCCAAGCTAAAGGCCAAACTCAGGTTTTTGTCTACACTCTACACCATGCATTTTCGAAACTTCAATAGAACTAATTGTTATGTTTGAGTTAATGATTGATATTAGTATTAGAGGGTAACTTAAAAATCGTTGTATATACATAGGAGAAGGCAAGCAACTTGATGGACAAGGCCTCCAATGCTGCCCAATCTGCTAAGGAATCTATTCAAGAGGTTTATTATCTTATTCTTATTCTTTTTATTTAATACCTCTTTTGTGAAACAATTTTGAGAAAACCAGTGAATAAATATTGGTTATTTTTGGGAAAAAATAAAACAAAATATAGGGAGGACAGCAGCTGAAGCAGAAAGCACAAGGTGCGACTGAGGCCATTAAGGACAAGACTGGCATCAACAAATGAGAACCACGTTGAAACTAAATAATCTATGTTTGATGTTTCTTTCTATCCGAATAATAATTAGATAGACAAATCTATCTAAATCCAAGACTATGGATTTCGATTTGAAGCCATTTAGGCAACTATTCTCTACGTTTTTTTTTTCTTTATCTAGCCAAGGGTTTTTTATGACTCTTGGCTCTTGATAATTTGTAGCCATGCAGTTATTTTTCTATATTAAATAAAATGATATGATTACATGAAACTATAGCTTAATTTTTATTTTTTATAAGCAATGATTGCGGCTAAATTTATTCTCTTTGTTACGGCCATGACTAGACACATTGTTGGATTATAGTTTCTATCCGTGACATACCTAATAGTGTGAAATGGTGGAAACCTATCATTTCACTGGGAAAAAGAAAAATAATAGAACAGACATTGTTTCGAAGCAAGCAAGTTTTGTTTGTTCCGTTGTTTTGTCTTTATACATGCTACACATTTATGTAATATGTGTGTGTACGCATGCATGTAAGTAGTGTTTAGTGTTATTTCGAGAAGACTTAAGCACCATTAATCTTTTCTTTTTTAATATATATTAAGATCGACATTATCTTATTATATAAGACAAGGTTTTTTCTAACTTTGCCTCACAAAATGACATTTGGCGCTCTATATTCATGACACGTGTCATTTTTATTGAATTATAATTTAACATTTTAAAATTATTTTATTTGTGATATTGTGTTGTAAGTTATAAGATATGTATTGTTTACTTTTCAAAAAGTGTCATTGTGGCAAAAAAAAAACATTTTCTCCAATTTTACTTTCTATTTAAATTAAATATCATATAAGCTAAACATAAAATGGAGTAGTTAAATTTTTTTTCTTTGTATTCAAAGAAAATTGGTATGAGTTTTTTTCTTAAGATTAAAGTTCAGAAATGACATCAAAATTTCCTCCTCCTTTTAAAGTATTTTTTTCCTAAAGTTATTAATATGGGTAATAAATTATTTATAATATGTTTTTATAATTTTTGAAAAATAAGTTTATAATAAAATAATTAAAGAAAATTGTTTTTTTTTTAACTTTAGCATGGTGAAATCTATGGTAAATAATGAAATTAGAGAAAGTTAGATTTTTTCAGTATAATAAAATAGTACATCTAAAATATTTAGAGAAAGTAACTATTTAACCAAAAAATATTCTATTATTTAATTTAGAAAACAAAATTTATTTAATTTACTATTATTAAACAGTTGAGAGAGGAAACACAGTCTAATAGAATATAATATCATAAAATTTAATCAAAGAATAATTATCATATTCTTCACAAATCATATATATAAAAATAAAGTTTCACTCTCTTCTTATTGGTTCACTTGGCATGTAACTTAAAAAAAATATTATGTATTATCACTTAATTCACAATTTAATATAAAACTGAAAAACTATTAAACCACAAAACACATTTAGTCATATACATTAAACTCACACTTTAATATAAAAACTGAAATAATATAAATTAGCATTTACTATATTTTACATTGAATTTTTCAGCACACAATAAATTATAATTGATTCCCATGATTTTTTATGAAATTGTAACTCCCATCACTTCTTTTCCTATATATACTCATTTTCTCAGTTACAATTCCCTAATTCTCTCATCCTCTAATTCTCTATCTCAATTATTATATAAAAGAATAGCTTTGTGTTTTTTTGTATGATTTTTAGAAAACAATTAAATTATTCTTTTATAAAATCTCAATTGTAAAAGAAATTAGAGACTATTTGATATACATCTTATGTTATTATAATTTTTGTTTTTTGAAAATTCATCTCTAATTTCTTTTTTAGTTTATCATGCATATAAGTAATCATTCCCTCACCCTATTCCTTTATATTCATGTATATTTAATATTTTTCTATTTTTATGTTGTTATATGGCATACAAATCAATGAAATTATTATTTAAGAATTTGATATAAATATTTTTAGAAAGTATGATACAAACACATGTGTAAAAATAAAATATTTTGAAGGCTATAAAATCAAAAACATTGACCACTATGTTTGTATCCAAATATACAAAGAAATCAATACTTTGGTATATACATTGTAGAACTTACCTGGTACTAACCTAATATATATTCTTTAAAATTTTAATATTTTTCCATTTCTTCTCTAAAATTTTATTTTGAATTATTTTCATTATTGCTGTATAATTTATTTACGTATAAATTCCCATGATGTTATTGTTACATTATTTTAATTTTTCATTTAAATTAGAATATATTATGTTTTCTCGGAAATCGTGGTGGAGAGCAAAGTGGCTATGGTAAATTGTATTTGACTTTTCCTTTTAATTAACATAACCTATTTTTAAGAATACATATGGTTTAGTTTGTTTTATTGTATATGTAATTAATATTAGGCTATTTTGATGCTCTGCACTAATATAAAGTTGTTGACAAAAAAAAATATTCATGTGTCATTATATAATATTATCCTATATGAAATATTAGAAAATATGATTTTTTGAGAGACCGAAGGAAAAAGTAATCAACATTTTATAAGCAATGATTTTTTTGAAAAAAAAAAAAGATGACATAGGGACAAACCTAAAGTAGATTTATATAGATTACAAGTTCAAAGAGTTGTTTGTAGTGATATAAGACTATAAATTTTACTTTTAGTATCCTAATGTAATTGAATAAAAAAGATATTCTAATGCTTATTTTAATTGATGATGGAATTTGTTGAATACAAATTAAAAAATTATTTAATATTTTTTTATTTATAATGTATTTTAAATAATTTATGCAGTAGATAGCAATATGCATAATACAAAATAATCATAAAACATATATACTTAGTTTTATATTGGAAACATCAAATTAATATTATATGAGATAGTGCATAAAAATGAAGAAAACTACTTAATTGATTCAATTAAATTGATTTCCAAAAAATTTATTAAAGTTAATATAAATATAATATCAAATAAATCTCGCGCATCGCGCGGGTCTACTTCTAGTATATAATATGCTTTGCTTTGCATGTTTAAGCAATAAGGAGGGAATCTTTTTAACCACTTGGGTTCTAGAAGACACTAATGATTTGAAGTTTGAAAGAATTTGATCCTTCATGGAGGGACGACATTTTTCACCCAATTGGAATTCGAGTCCCCACAATTTTTTTTTAACTTTTTATCTTATATATATATTCTTTTCTTTTTTTAGTTTTTTTATTTTTTTCTCCCATTTATACTAAAATATTACAAACAACAAAAAAGAAAGAAGAATTGGATACGATTTTATATCTCCATTTTTAATCTTGTTTCCTAACGTGCTCACACTGATTTGTGAAAATGTCTGTTGTAAGTTGTAACCTCACAATAAGGAGAACATATTCTCACTAAGATAGGTTTTACTTTTGTTTTTAATTCTATCAAAGAATATATATGTGTACTGCATCTTCCTATTGGTAAACTTGATATTAAAACCTTATACGTAGTACAATATCTTTTCATATATTTTGACCTTTATACTATACATTAATTTCATGGAAACTGAAAATAAAAGTCATTTTAGTACGATGTCTTGTCAAAATTTTCTTTATGCTTATTCACACACGCTATATAACTAACTGATATTGATTTTGATATTCCTTTTTAGGTAAGAAAACAAGTGGGTGTAGAGTGTAGTGCATTTACATGTTGAAATCTTTGAAGTACAAAATAATTTAAAGTCGAATAGATTACAAAGGGTAAAATGCAAAAGAACCTTCAAGGCTTCAACTTTTAATTAGAAAAAGTTGTAATCAGACAAAAATACATTTAAAAGATCAGTTAATGAATATAACTTACAAGCTTCTATTTATTATAAAAAAAACACAAAAAAAAATATTACACTATTGTTACAACAATTGCTACATTCTTACTTCTGTCACCATCAGTGGTAAATTGGTAGCGGCAAAAGTGTTGGATTTTGTGATGGCAAGGCAACATTGCAATAGTGGCAACATGCACCAGAACAATGTTAGTGGTGGCGATTTATATTGTTATAAAAAATGTTCACTAATTTTGTAAGAGAGATGATCAAGGGTCAAATTTTTCTTTATCCACTAAAACAAATGTGTTTATGTCAAAACTTAGATTGTGGATTATGGAAGATTTTTTTTTTTTTGCAGATTTTGTGATCTGAAGCTGATATTAGATCAAATTTGAAAATTGGAAGCTAGTTCTTGTTTTTTTCCCTAGATACATATGTTAAGTCTCTAACGAATCATTTTAATAGTTTATGAATATATATAGGTCCAAATATTACAAGTTCATGTATTTGAGTTTATCATTTTGCTGCCCATGAATATTTTTGCAAAGACAGAAAATATATCAAAATCTCATGTAGGGACCTAAATTATAGACATTTTAGATCTTATCCGATTATTGTAGACAAACAAAATAAAACCATTTTTATAAACGTAGAGCGTAATAATTTCCTAACGTGTGGTTACAAAATAAATTGGTTAAATAATCACACATGTAAGAAGAATTATACGAAAGGCAGAAATTTTGGTTTTAACTTTTAACATATAAGAAACATCGCATTTGTTAAAAATTGATGAGTCTCTATATACTATATAATGAGTATAGATTCTAAAAATAAATTCTCAATAATTGTTAATCGATTCCACCAAAAAAGAATTATTCTAAATATCATGGATTTGGGCGTCATCAAATTCCATATAAATAGTATATATATCAACCAACCATAGATTTCAGAAACCTGATTTGATGTTCTTTGATATAAGATTCTTATTGGATATCCCAAAATAGGCAATGTACGTATTTTTCTACTCCAATGTATATCTAAAGTTCAAGTTCGAACCTCGAGATATTGAATAAGTTTTGCTTATACAAATTCACCACTTTGGTCTTGAGTGTGGCAAAATACAAATGTGGCTCAGTTCACAAACTATGGTATGTGACAAGTAAAATTTGAAGACATTCTTGTGATGAAAAATCATCATTGGAAGCCAAGATTTATTTCAAAATAAACCCCACATTCCAATTTATCCAGAAGAAAAAGAAAAAAATGAAATATCTTTTGGGAGATATTTTCAAAGACTTGTTGATTCGTATAAGAGAAATGATGATGATGGTGTTAGACGTAGATGTGTGTGTATGTATATGTACAAAGTCTTGAGAACACGAATCTAACAAACAAAGAGAAAGAAAGAGAAAGAAAGAGAATGAGAGATGGGTCCAAGACACCTCACTTTTTATAAGTCTTTTAAATTGTCGTCGCACGACAAAACTAAACAACATTACACATTATTCACATCAGCAACTTCCACTCTTCTTCTTTCGTCTTCTTCTTCAATCATTCTCTCTCTCTCTCTCTCTCTCTCTATCTCTATCTCTTTACCTCATCTACACAACACGGAGACATCTCATTTTAATGGAAGTTTCAACATCATCCATGTCTTCAAAACCAGAACAAATGATGCAAAACTCATCTCCTTCCATGATCTCATCTCCTAGGTTTCATCAGCCTCATTCGACGACAAGATCATCTCCTCATCATCATCATCATGACCAACATCTCTCGAATCCTTACCCAACAACATTTGTTCAAGCTGACACTTCCACTTTCAAACAAGTCGTTCAGATGCTTACCGGCTCCTCCACCGATCATACCTCCACCGGGAAGCACCAAGAAGCTCCTTCTCCGGTGAACAACAACAACAAAGGGTCAAGTTTCTCGATTCCTCCCATCAAGAAAACCAACAGCTTCAAGCTTTACGAGAGAAGACAAAACAACAACAACAACAACAACATGTTTGCTAAGAATGATCTAATGATCAACACGTTAAGGCTTCAAAACTCTCAGAGATTGATGTTCACAGGAGGAGGAAACATCAGTAGTCATCATCGTCAAAGCCCGAGATTCTCTCCGAGGAACAGCTCATCATCAGACAATATTATCCTGTCTCCGAGCATGTTGGATTTTCCCAAGCTAGGTCTAAACAGTCCCGTGACGCCACTGAGAAGCAACGATGACCCCTTCAACAAGTCATCGCCTCTATCATTAGGGAACTCATCTGAAGAAGACAAAGCCATTGCTGAGAAAGGCTTTTATCTTCATCCTTCTCCAGTCTCAACTCCTAGAGACTCTCAGCCACTGCTTCTTCCTCTTTTTCCGGTCACTTCTCCGGCGAGCAATCCATAATCCCGACGATCTATGAGTGATTCTATATATATATATTATTAAATTAAATTCTATATAATTCCGGATATTGTTTAACTATAACTAAGATATCTTTATAAAGTTCGATCTTGGTTATGGAGTGACTGTAAATTTTGTGCGGTTTATTCACTTTTTAATCTCAAATATCAATTGCAATATATGTAATTTGAAGCTATAAAGTATATATATATATATTCATGATGAAACTCATTTTTATAATAAGCATTATTCTTTTTAAAACTCAAAAATATCTTTTATAATTTTGTTCATATGATTATATAGTTGAACGTGTGCCACTCAATATCGAAATCGAATGTAGAGATAACTAGAGAATCGATCCATGTCTATATGCTCGAATTTATGATATAGACTTTATATTCCTAAAAACTTGTTTAATGTCAAAAACAAAATGACTTCGAAAGAATATGGAAATATCAAAGAAAAAAACTATGGTTTGCGATTGGAAAACATGAGTGGATCGAGTGGTCATTGTCAAGAAGTATTTATCGAAAGTTTGACTAGTAATATGAAAAATATTTAATATATCCTAAGTAGAAAGTTTCAAAGAGACAATTTGAAATAGAGAGACGACTCGTGAAAGAAATTTCTGATCAGGTTCAACACGTAGTATGGACCATTTCGATATACAATATGATGACTTCGAATTTTAGTCATCATGGAGGCACGTTTGGTCTTTTTTCACTAATACTATACATTTCTTTGGACTTTCTCTTCGATTTTTTTTTCTCTCAATTAAATAGTTATACGTTAATACTGTTCTTCTGTTGCTTTGTCTTTTGACTTGAAAGGACAAAAAAATAATCTTTGAATTGAAAAACAAAAAACAAAATAAAAAGGTGGAGAGAAAAAAAAAAAGAGTGTAAAAAGAAAGTAAAAGACGAAATAAGTAGTCTGTTATGATGAGAGTTGAAAACCAAGCAAAAGTCGAATCATCTTTGCTTCGCATTACAAGCAACTTCCACTTTGGAAATTTTTGCCACACCCCTTTCTCCTATTCACATTTCCAAAAAAATTGGATATAAAACAATTTAATGTCCTTTTAACTATTGATATTTCTATATTCAAGACCAAGTTGACGTTGAAGTTTATGTAACTAGCCACACAAAATAAATATGAAAGCAAGTATAAAGAAACATATAAGAAGGACTAGTATAGTGCAATTGCTTGTGGCTAAAATTAAAGCCTACAAAAAATAACTTCACATGTTTTGGTTATTCAACAATGGTAACTAAAGAAGAACAACTGTACAAGTACAAGAGCATCTTGGTATTGCATGGAGTGTCTGGCGAACGTGCTCTACATTTTTCTCCTTATAATCATTCCTTAGAGTCAGTTTCTCAAGTAATGTTGAGTTCTCCAAGAAGTACCTTGCTACGTTCAGTTCTGTTCCACATCCGAAGAGCACACCTTCCAATTTAACAAACTTGAGCGACGATACCAAACACGATGGAACTGTCGAAGTGATCACTCCTGCTTTCTTGGTTTCTTTGTAGTCAACCAATTTCTAAGAAAACGAAAAAATAGAAGAAGAAAACAGATTATTAGTAGTAGAGAAGCTTCACGAAAAGATAAGATTTACTATTAGAGGGGCAAGCAAATCATTACCAAGCTGAGAGATTCTAGTTTTGGACACCTCTTTAGAAGATTTAGCAACATCTCCAGACTAGAGATGCAACATATAACACTCAGTCCGGTCAGGTTACAAAACTGATGCAGAGGTTCTAGTTGCATGTAATGAAAGATATCCTAGTAACAAGAGTAAAAAAAAAGAATGTTAGAGATATTTACTATTATTTTTGTAATCACATAATGTCACATATATATATACCTTGGTAGTAGCATAACTAGTGACAAGACACCTGACCCTTGAAATACTAGTGAAGAAATCGCGCATCATGCTTCTGCTGGTTAAATCGTTTGGATCCAAAATACTGAGCACGTTGGCGTCAATATCTACCTTGGCAGGGAGACCTGTATTGATGATTTTAATGTTCTTTGTTGAGTAAGCTATAATCCTCAAAAACTGGAGTAGAGGCGCATCGATGACAAGTCCATATTCTCGATCATACCACTGGTTTATGTCGACTCTCTTTAGTGTCTTAGAGCGTACTTGTATAGCCCTTGCATTATCTTCTGTATATTTGACAATGCTCAAATCTTCTAGAACTGGAGAACATGAGATCAGTTTCTCCAACGTTGTCTCATCGGTATATTTAACAAATTCTAAATGCAGGGTCTTCAGACAAGGTAAAGAAACAACCTTGGTGCTAACTAAGATGACTCGAACAAGTCGTAAGTGTACCAATGTCTCAGAGGTGTAAAGGCTCAAAGGTATCTTCACTGCAACCTTGAAGAGACGATCACAATGAAGATCAAGATGTTGAATCCTACGCGTAGTCGCAGCATCAATCCATTTGGTGAGATAAGACGAGTAGTCAACATAACCAACAGTACGAATATGTAACCGGAGTTTATGTATACATGACTCTCTGTGGTGATAAAAGAACTTGTCAACGAATACCACAAAGTCGTCGATGGTTGAGAACTGGCTTGAGGCAAAAGCAAGACCGAGGTCAAGGGAGTCTAAGTCTAATCCGAGAACCAGTTGCCAAAGACTCCTCCATCTTGTGGACAGAACACTTGCCCTGATAGCATCTTTGGTCGAAAGAAAACTAAGTATGTGACATATCAAATGATTAGGTAACTGGCTTATCAACCCATTGTCACAAATCTGCATCAACACATTTAAAATATCAAAACTTGGAAATTAAGAACCATCTGGTTTCTAGTGAAGTACTGAACAAAACATGTCTTGCAAGCAAAAACAAAACCTTATTAAGAATCCTAAAAGAAAGCTAGGGTTTTGAACACGATTTATTTGTAAACAGAGAGAACGGTAAACGAAGAAGAAGATGAAGAGGAACGTACCTTTTTTCTGATGGCTCTTGGTGTCATAGAGAAAGATCGGTGCAGTATTGGATTGATTCTGCGTGATGATCTGATGGATCACTCTTGAGATTCTCCGATGATCGACTCTTTACCTTAACCAGTCAAGCAATGGGGATTTTTTAAAAGTGGCTTTAAACCTTATAATGGGCTTGAGTACATAGACTATATGGGCTTATTTGAGGACAACACAGCAAAAATGTTCAAAGCCTTACTGATTTCACTTCACTTGTAACTTGTAAGAGACTAATTTGAGTTTTTTTTGCCAAACGTCTGCGTTTAGATTTATCATCAAGTTTTTGTTTTATTTGGTAAAAGTATTGGTTCAAATCAAAGTACAACTCCATAAGAACAAGATACATAAGAAGAACTCTAGATTTGGGAGAATGTTGTGACAGTCTTGAACCCGTGATTCTCCGGTAATGGAGCGTTTCCAGGTCGAATCGATATAATCGCCTCCAGACCTGTCACCAGAATTGAGTTTCAAACTCAGTACTTTCTTTTAAAAACAGAATCTCTTATTGGTTTTGAAGTAAATAGTATATAGAGTTTTTTACCTGCGGCTTTTGCAGCTGTGGCTTCTTGGTAAACATCTGTTACAAACAAAATCTCTGAAGGATCATCTACTCCCAATGTTTCTGTAATCTCCTTGTAACTCCGGCTTTCTTTCTTGTTTCTGCAGCCAAGAAGCGTATGAAATTTGTAGTTGGATCATATTCTATCAAAAGGGAAGGGACAGACAGATAACTTTTAATACCCGATTGTAGTGTCGAAAAAGCCAGATAAATATTTTCTCAGATCACCATTGTTTGTGTTCCCAAAGAGCAGCCTTTGCGCTAACCGACTACCGCTAGAATATATGTAAACCTATTGGGAAAAATAAATATTAGACCTGTGAAAAAATGTCATGTCTCTAAAGCCTCTGCTACATGAACATACCTTAATTCCTGAAGAATGCCATTTCTCTAAAGCCTCTGGTACATCCTCGAAAACAACAGATTTCAGTTCATTACACTCAAAACCTGTTCTCCATATGTGACCCTGCATACAAAAGTTCATATCACCTTTTATCATACAATATTAGAATCAGCAAACATAAAAAACGGAATCTTTTTTTTTATCTTTTCTTACCTGCAATTCCTTTAAAGCAGTGATCTTTCTATCGGCTCTTATCATTGCCTCTACGTTAGAGACCATAGCGGCAATGACATTTTCTTTCCCTTCATCAGCATGAGGGATAGGAACAGCACCTGTTACACCCTGTCTCAAGTCTTCCTCAACCTACAAAAAACAGCAGAGATGATCTTTAGTTGCTTGTTTATGACAACAGGTAATACAACAGGAGAGGAAATTAAATGTTATTACTTGTAACCGCAACAACTTAATATCCTCTTGTGTTTCTGCTGTGTCATAAGTCAAATTCAGATGTTTTCCAACGTTTTCACGGGCATAAGGAAAGAGAACATCTGTGACAAAAGTAATGGGCGTAGTTGTTCCTTCAATGTCGAGGACAATGCATCGCTGCAACCAAACAGTGAATAGTTAAAATTCTACTTTCAGAGATATATAACGAGAGGCATCATTGACATTTTACCCGAGGTGAATCTGTTTGGTTTTGTGAATCCTTGACTCCAGATTTCACAGATAGTTTTGTGAAAT
Organism: Capsella rubella; assembly: GCF_000375325.1. Lineage (NCBI taxonomy): Eukaryota > Viridiplantae > Streptophyta > Magnoliopsida > Brassicales > Brassicaceae > Capsella > Capsella rubella. The sequence continues at coordinate 7,929,465 of NW_006238916.1, forward strand.
TTTGATTCTGTGAATGTGTGGATCTTCGGATAGGCCCGTGATCTGGGGTAGCTGCATCCAGACCCAGTTGATGAAGCTTGATGGCAGCATCGAACAGATAATGGTAACATTCAGCCTGAAAGTGACAATTAAAAGTTTATAAGTAGAAGCAAACAATATATGAACATAAAACTCAAACATATAGAACTTATTGTTGGTTCTTCAACTTTCAACCAAAAATTGAAGTAACTTGCACAAACCTGTGTCTTAGCATGGATCCAAGAATCACCCCAAATGTAAACGCCGTGATTCCGTACCAGTACTGCAGTTGCTTTTGGATAGGCTTCTATCTGAAAATGGGAGTCATATATGTAAAAAGTAATTAAAATTTTCCTTCTGTTGCATATAGTCAACTCAAGCTTCTCACAGAATAATTAAACATACTGCTTTGGTAAGTGAATCTGTTAGTTCATTCTCATATGCTGTATTTTCTATGATTGGGACAACAAGTTCATCATAGTATCCGTGACCTTGAATCCCCTTTATCATCTCCATGTGAGTTATCTGTGAAATGTTGAACAAGAAGAAACATTAGAATGCAAAGTCCTAACTGTATCGCCGAACCTGGAATTGTCTGCAAAAATTAGTAGTATTTGGCTTACACGGAATTCTTTGGCTTGCGGATTTAGCATTGTCACAAGACAAGATTCCATGCCATGACTGTGTATAACAGCTCCAGCATTTCGCATCTCATATGCCTGCAACACAACAGAGTCAATGCTATGAAACTTTTCGATAACGTCACTATCTTACTGTTACTAGAGATTAGACATCTATAAAACGAAAAGGAAAACAATACAAAGAGAGCAAGTCAACTTGGCAGGGTAAAAAATGAGATACCATACTGTGCAAGTTTTTAATAGAACGTCTTTATACTTGAAAAATTGCTATTAGATTTAAAACTGACCATGTACAACTTGATGAAACACAACTTATTGAAGGAAAAAGAGGCTGTCTTAACTTAAATGGAAATCATATGTAAAATTATAACATTACAAGCAATAATCATGCCAAGAAAGATCTCTTTGATTTCTCAGGTGGTTATTTAATAAGTAGAAGGAATTTACAACCAAACGAGTGTCTGTCTAAACATCAATAAACTCTACATATCAGTTAATTTTCTGATCCCATTGTGTTTGTGTGAAGTTCTAACACTTGACTGAATCCATTTCAACCAGTGCAACGTAGTGGAGGTCCTATGGGTCAAAGAAACCCACTGACGATGGGATTATTGCTCAAATTGGACAAGTTTTACCTTGTAACCGAGTTTTCGCAAGCGTTTTCCCAAAGAAAGCCGCCTGTTCTGCACTTTATTTAGGATTGTAATCCAATAGTTATTAGCAAACAACGTATTTGCCATTCCAGAAAAGAAAAATCACCAGCTAAATGGGAGACACAACAGAATACCACTAGAGAAGAGCGACGAGCTCTTAACCTATTTGGGTCATGACCATGTGCTCTAAGAAATCCTTCTTAACATAAAACAGTTTTAACTTGGAATCAGTAAGTGCTGCCCAACATTTTGACGAAAACCCAGCATTGCTTAAAGTTTGAACCGCAAAATGCACACCCAACAATGAAAATACCATACGATACAGTAGGCCAAATAAGTCAATATCAAAGTGTCATTCACCAATAGCAAAGTTATGATGAAGCCAAGTACACAGCAAACCCTAATATAGGAGAATCAAGTTTTACTACTTTGAAAGCAACAAAACCATACCTTCATGAACAGAGGAGCACAATCAGTACACTTGGGAGGCTTATTTGGGTATGGCTTTGGAGAAGGTGAAGATATGATTGATCCATTTGCAGATAAGATGTACATATCTTCTGGTTGCATCCTCTCCTTTTGAACACCTTCAAACACATCAACAATTAGCAAACCGTGAAGCATATAAATTCAGTAACACACAGTAATCAGCCTTGCCAGATTTCTACTTCCATCAAAAACTTTTGCATTTTCAAGTCTCCGGTGATTCATATACACAAAGAAGAACGCTTCCAAACATTGAAAGACAAAAAAATTGTCCACATAAAGAGTGTCACTAATGTGATTTTAGGACCATAAATACACAAAGATGATCTCTAGAAACAGAAATTTGAACTGATGAAACACAGAGTTCAGATAGCAATTGAAGGTCCACGAGAACAAAACCAGCAATTCAATAGAACAAAGGCACATACACAAGCTCAAATAACGAATAAGATACATCAAAATGTATCAGAGAGAAAGGGAGCGACTTTGAGATGTAGAGAACCTGAAGGAGACATGACGATGAGTTGCTCAGCTTTAGGGATTGAAGCATCATGAACCTTCATCGTTATGCTACCGCCAGTTCCAGATACCCAACCTTGAGTATAAAAATGACGGCAGAGTTCAGTGACCAACGAACTTGTCTCCTTCAATTCTTTACCCTCCAGATATGCCTGTGGAAACCCGATCATCGCCGCTGCTTTGCCCACCACAGCCGCCGCCATTGATTCTCAGAACGAGAGGTACAGAGATTGAAAAAAGGTTGGAGCTTTTCAGATGAATGAAACGCAACTTTTATCTTGCGAGCATTCCTTTGGCTGCTTTAAGAGAATTTGATTCCTTTTTTTTATAAAAAGGTCCAAACTTGCGTCAAGGTTCCATTTTTAAGCACAGCATTTTTCTTGCTCTCAGTCTGACATCATAGAATCACAATAATCGAAAATTTCAATTTTCAACTCCTTGTTGTTTTAATGACTCTAAAACGGCACGTAGTTTTATAAAAAAAGGGACATGTTTGGTAGTGAAATTAGCAAAGAATAAGTCTATCCGAATTCGAGATAAGAATAGTTTAAAAACCCACTCTTGAACCCTCTCTTAAGAACTAAACATCATCGTCAAACCAAAACCAGAGAGCGAGAAAAGCTCCTTATCTTCTCCAATGTCGAGAGGACCAGGTCGATTAATACAGAACGTGACACAGTTCGCTGATGCTCAGTTCAAGCAATTCTCCACTCGTTATGGACAACAAGTCATAGACATTCTCGATTTTCCAATCAAGCTTGTCTTGTCTCCTTTCACTCTTGCCTTTGACATCGCTGGCTCTGCACCTCGTGGCTTTGGCATCCCTGAATTCGTCTCTAAACTGTCTTATCTCTCTGTTTTCGTGAGTTGTTTCTCCTGAATTTATGGTTCTGGGTTTTGAGCTTTGAAATGTTAGCTGTTGTAAAGGATGAAACTTTTGTTGGTTTTGCTGAGTTTCTAGCTTGGAGTTTATCATTGTCTTACCGGGTTTTTTTCGTATCTGATGTTTCCATGTCAATTCCTCTCTGAATGTTTCCCAAAGTTTTGAACTTTAATATGAGTATGAATCAAAGTTTTGATAGATCAGAATCAATTTAGGAAACTGGAAAATGTTTGTTTTACTTGTGGTGTATGGGAGCTTTTGATCATTTAAGTTCCATGAACTGCAGGCGGTTGCTACGCTTGGAACTTATGACATTGCATTGGATTTGGGAAAGAAAGTCATATGCCAAAGGTCAGCTTCAACATTTGAAGTTTATCTTAGTTTTTGATGCTTCTGACTTAAAGAATTTTTGGGTCACATGTTGTCAACTGTTCGAGGCCATCCAGTGAAATGGGAAATTTTTCTGTTGGTCAGGGATTGCAAAACTTGTAATGGGTGGCAAGCATTACGGTGCACCATGTGCAAAGGAACAGGGAATGTTCATTACCAAATCAAAGATTACAACTTGAGAAGGTGGGATTGTCTCTTCTTAAACCAAGTTATAATCGTCACTTCAACCATTAGATGTCATAAGAATTAATCAATTCAATGTAATTCTGATAGGTCTCTGTGATATTGTACCATACATAAAAGAACTTAAGAGATTTCTCCTTTGTCTTTTTTGTAGTGGAGAGAAACCAACAGCTGATTCTGTCGCAGATGCTATAGTTGACAATCGAGCTGAGTTGGTTCATCTTCCATCCTCCATCAACCTTAGTGCACCATTGCCTTCAAAAGACTGCCCAACTTGTGATGGAACAGTAAGCTTTTTCCCTGCTGCTAATGCTCTAGACTGCCCAACTTGTATTTACATTGCTATATTTGATACAGATTTGGTTTATTGTTCTCAAATTGTCAAGTACTGCTTTTTGATGTACATATGATAAGGTGCTTTTCTGTGTTTTAAGGTGAACGAAATAGGCTTTTTTATTTGCTAATATGATTTGACGGAACATCTATTGATATCTCAGGGTGTGATGAGCTGTACTGAGTGCAAGAACAAGCTGCAAGTCAGGATCTCAGCTGATGATGTATGTTTTGCGTCTGCTATAACTCCTTCTCAGCTTAACATCTACCTAAATTCCCAGTGGGATGTATATTTATTACTTAGTCGGTGTTAAATGCCTAAAAGAGAGGTAGTTTGTTTTTGTGTAGAACTATCACTTCATTAATACCAAAACTGATGAATATATTTGACATCCATTTTGCAGATCATGGAACCACCATGGAAAGCCTACAATGTGCTAAGGAAAATGGATTATCCCTACGAGGTGAGCACCACAAAATCTATATATAGACTCAAAAGTTTGCTATGTTACCACTTACCAAGTCTAACGAGTCCTGTTTTGTATTCCAGCACATTGTCCACAGCATGAAAGATCCCAGCATTGCAAATTTTTGGTTGATCACTATGCCTCAAATTATGGGTGGATTTGAATATGATGAAGATGTCAAGAAGAAAATATGGTGGCAATACGAGGTTAAAAATCTCTTTCTACTTACGTAGATCTCCTTCAGCATGCCTTTTTCACCAGTCTTCTAGTTTAGAGTTTACTGCCATTCACTCATTTGAAGGTTATGGTCTTCTAGAGGCTTAATCAAAGTATACCCTAAAAGCTATAGGCTAGTCTTAGCTGAAAGTTGAATCTTCCTAATCCTCATTTGGGATGGTGTTGCTACGCCAGTATAGAATGTCTTCCATATCTGTGCTCAGAGCTCTGCATGATAAAGAATTTTACGCAACAAGAAACCAGAGGGCGGCTGTTAATTTTTTTTTGATAGTTAAGCTTTTAAGCTTTATGCTTGAATGATAGTTGACTATATGTGTCTTCTGCAATCAGGAATCTATGCGTTATGATCAGCTTAGGGACTTGGTGGCTAAACGAAATCCTGGTTGGGAGTATTTGCAGAATGTAAGATCACCTTTTTGTGGATTTCAAATATTTGAACAAATCTGGGAACTAGCTCAGGATATTTTAACTGAAGAAGTATAGCAATCACCAATTTAGTTCTCATGGTTTTACAGGCCTTAATCTCCATTGATCCTGTCCGTGCTCGGGATGACCCCGTCATAGTGAAGAATGTCCCTTATTACAAGGCTAAGAAATCTCTGGAGGCTGAAGTTACAAAACTCAGTCCACCTCCCCGTCCTCAGAATTGGGGTGTAAGCTCTCTTCTTATCTTTGGTTTTAACGTCACAGTTTCTGTTAATGGTCAGGGATGTTTCAGAACTAACCCCTGAACATGTGCAGGAACTTAATCTCCCATTGAATACTTCCTCCTGGAGTGAAGAGGAACTCAAAAACCCAGCAAAACTGTACGAGAAGACAATTCTTCTCAATGCTCAAAGAGAGATCTCAGATAAAATCTTGGATGCACAGTGGGAAGCTAAATGGCGACAAGAGAAGGTTAATAATACTCAAAGAAACCATTTTGACACAATTTGTTATCATATCACATTTCATTAAAATTCCAATTGCGTAACTTTTTATCTTTTATAATTTGTAGGTGGAGGAAATGTTGGAGGAGAAAGTAAGACCTTTCACCCAAGACTCCAGCATGGCAGTTCTTCCGCAACCTATCTTGTTAAAGTCACAGAAGAAAGATCAAAAGGTAACAATTGAATTGGCTAGACGAATAAGTCTACTTCATTCTCTCTTACACAGTACATAAGGTTCCAAATTACATCACCTGTTATATAATCCTAATTAACTCTATAAACCTATCATTCTTATCGACTAAAGTTTTGTTTTTTCTGTTTCTGATACAGGGAAACCGGCAAAAGAAGTGGTGGATCTTTTAACCAGACCAGTATGTCGGAACGAATCTAGATTAAATGGATTTTTCGAATTGAGTTTTGTGTTTCTTTGATGAAAATATGAAATCTTGCTGTATTATTAATATTACACTTAAAAACTCAGTTGTCAATGTTTAAAAAAAGAAATGTTGTTGTTGCTTACACTTGGCAGATTCTTTTGTGTACGACGATCTTTCTCGGATACATTCAACTTAGCTTTCGTCATTTCTCCAATCAATCCATACAAGTCCTCGTGTCTCTCCATCACATTTCATTATTAGTTACGTGTTTATCATGTTATGGTACTTTTCAAATATAAATCATACATACATCTACATCATATTGGATAGAATAGAATAGAACATATACTAGTTTCTGACAGATGGAATTTTATCATTTTTTTTTTCGTTTTTCAATCGAGACGTATACATCAAGCAGCTTGATTCAAGCTTTTTGTCTAATCAATTAAAAAAAGTGATGCATGAATTCACGGTTTTAACTTTCAACATTTGGTTTAGAATACATCTCATTTTAATCAATATGTCATAACAAACTCAATAAGGCCAAAATAGAGAACTTTCTCACATGGGTTTATAATATTATTGGTATAGATAGTATTTTGAATTGAGTTTGACATCATATTGGATAGAAACATATCAAAACATATTGCATTGAGTTTTGAAATATGTGCTAGTGTTATCAAATAGTTTTGCTTCGAGATTATAGCTTTTGTTTTCTATCTTATGTGAAGGAAATTGGATGTTGACCTTCACTTCTGTGGAGCTTTTCGGTAGGTAAAATTTATTAAGTGTATCTTTTTCACTTGTGTATTCATTTTGGTGGAGTTGAAGCCATACTTTGAGAATATATGTAGTTACTAGGTAGCATCGAAAGTTTCAAACGATTTGTTGTTTGAGTCGTGGAATTTGAGTTGGATATGGATTTTTCTTAATACGTTAATACTGAAAATATGATTTATTGAAACCCGCACAAAACGATTAAGACATGCTCGAGAGAGAGAGAGATATTACAAAATATTTTGTAGTCACACCATAATAATCAATTAGAAGATAATGATGGACGTTTACAAAACGACACATGTGTTTCCATTGTTATATATGCTCCTCTATTATTCAGGAACAACTATCTTGACCCACAATTAAGGCAAAATATATCAATATTAGTGATCCATGATTAAAAACGGTATTAAAAATATGTACTTAATGCAAATATTTGAATAAGAAATTAGCTGTATAACTAATGCATAAATGATCATACCAATGTTAATGATGAATTTCGGTAAAAATCAAGTTTCAAGGGTTTTGGAAGAGAGTTTACACAATCTAGTAACTTTAAATGTGTTTGACCAATTTTTGTTAACTAAGTCGCAGGTCCGAAAGTCAAAATTATGATTTTTATGTGATGCAGTAACTCATGCAAAAGTCGTTAACGATGAAAATGCTTAGAATGATGTATGTAATAAGGAAACCAAAAAAAATGCTTTTAGAACAACACAATGATATTTATTTATTACAAAGAAAATAATGTGAAATCACGAAGAGAAGAGTCGAGACAAGAACAATAGAAACTCAAAAGCAATAAAATAAAATTTTAAAAGATAAATCTAAATCAAAAACACGAAAACCGAATTGTTTAAACTCTCAAGCGAACATCAAAAAGGTGAAAGCCGCACTTAGTAATGTAGTCATAACCGAAGTAACAGCCACACCACTTGCTGAGTTTCTTTTCGGACTTGGCGCCGGGGCAGTGATGTTATCAGCTGAAGGAGTAGGTTGAGAAGGAGAAGGAGACAATGGTGGAGTCTGGTCAGAAGGAGATGAAGCAGGAGAAACTGGCGATGGAGTAGAATCAGGTGATGGAGATGGAGGTGAAGTAGCCGGAGAGTGAGATGGTGCGTGCGATGGTGAGTGAGAAACAGGGGATGGAGATGGAGGTAAAGTAGCCGGAGAGTGAGATGGTGCGTGCGACGGTGAGTGAGAAACAGGGGATGGAGATTTTGGAGAGTGGGATGGAGCATGCGAAGGCGAGAGAGCTGGTGAGTGAGAAGATTTAGGTGGTTGTGCAGGAGAAACAGAGGATCTTGGAGAGTGAGATGGAGCATGTGAGGGAGCTACCGTAGACGGAGGTTTGGCTGGAGCAATAGGAGAAACAGGGGAATGAGAGTTAGGAGCTTGAGCAGATGAAGGAGGCTTAGCCGGAGAGATCGGTGAAACAGGGGAATGGGACTTAGGGGGCTGAGCAGATGAAGGTGGCTTCGCCGGAGAAATAGGAACCTTAGGGTGGTTTCTAACGGCTAGGACAACGACGATCAGCTTCTGTCCCTTCTTACAGTGATCTTGATTACCACTAATGAAATAAAATGGACCAGATCGATCAAGAGTCACAACAGATTCACCATTGTCAAAGTTCTTGATCGGGTTCCTAATGTTACAGCCATCAAAATCAGCTTTCATCACTTGCTGAACCGAATCTGAACCCTTTGGATACTTGAAAACTGCAATTGAGATTCAAGCTTTGTTAGGTTACAATCACAAGAAAAGTCATACAGCAAAGGGAAAGAAACTTACAGAGAGTGTCATTGACTTGGAAACGGTTTCTTTCAGCCCAAGTATTGTAGTTTTCTTGAGGGTTTAAGTCCCAAACGCCGTTACCTCCGACGTTAAACCTCAATGCATCAGTGACGGAGAAGAGAGTTGCAAAAGAAGAGAGGATGATAAAAGAAAAACAAAGAGTCTTCATGATCGCCGACATGGTTTCGGAGATCTGAAAATTTAGGGTTTTTTTGTGTGTTTGTGATGAGTTTGGTTTGGTGGAATGAGTTAAAGCTGTGTGATGAGTATATATAGATATAAAGGAGATTAAGGAGAATCGAAGAAGATCTCTGAAATTTACAGAAATGGAATCAGAAGATTGGTGACAGAGTACTTTGTTTCTGTATATATACAGAGAATGTGTTTTTTTTGGTAATGTAATTAGGATTTTGAACGTTTTTTTTTTGTAAATAAAATCAAAGGCATTTATGTTAAGACGTGTGAGAATTGACTCACGAATTAATTCACTTGCTAAAAAAAAAGTGATTTGAATGGTTGGATTTTTTCAAATTTATTGATTAGTCTTGTCATTGAAAATTTTTAAAAAGAAATTGTTAAAAAAAATTGTCGAAAATGATTTTTTATTTTTGTTGAAAATATTGTTGTTGGTTTTTTTCCATGTTTAGTTTGATTTCATATACTTTATATGGTTTCAATTTAAAGATTGCATAAATGAAATCTAGTAGTGTGTAGTAGGTGTTGTTCTTCTATAGCCCAAATCGTGTGCTACATTAGAAAGGCTTTTCAGAAGGCATGGTTCGCTTTTGAAGTCCAAGTAAAGCTGGATAGCAAGGCCCAACTACGCTAATATATTTCTCTTGTTTGAGTTTACACTTTCCAATTTTGCAAAATTATTTTATAGAGATAGTTTTGATATACCTATGTTAAAAGGTCTCCACTAAATGACTTATTTGGTGTTTCTAGGGTTAGAATATGTTAAAATACAATGAATATGATTGATTACAAGTGTTAAAGATGCATGAAGGTCTAAAACCTTAATATATTATCAATTATACTCCAGTGAAGTCTTGATATAGATGGTAAACAGTAAACACACTACCTTCAATATTTGGTTACATAAACACATTTCTTTAACATATGTATCTTAAACCAATAATTATACAAATACGATGATCATATGGATCCAAAGTATTGAGTGATTGAGAGAGAAAGATTTGAGACACACTTGGTGAGGGAGGCCCAATAAGGTGGATCTTGTTGAGATGTGGGACTAGAACTCTAGAAGATTCACACTGATGAATTGAGTAGTACTAAAGCACTTTTTCTACTACAATGACCATCATTTTTGGTGATGAGGTAAGTGCTAAACTACTAAAATAGAACAATTGGAGTCTTTTGGTATTCGCACAAGGAACACAAATTCATGAATCACTTTCAACACCGTAGTTGTTGTATTGTGAATTCGTGTGTTAAGATATGGTAAACCCTAATTAATCCATATTTCGAACAAACCAAAAACTTATTGATGTAGTAACAAAGTCATTAACGTCATGTTTTGATCAAATCACATTCTTGTTTACTTTTAAGTAACCTCTATGAACAACAAATATATAATAAATGAATTAGCTAGAGATTCAGTTTTGATTTTGGTTCATTTACTTGCTAAAACAACCCTTATCGGATCATATAAACCGAAACCCTCAAAATTTCACAATAATTAAGTGGAATTTTATCAGACCAAAAGATCATTACGTAGAAACAACAAACAGAATCTTCAAAGTGTTGATCAGAATGAGTAAATCCAAACAAGCCACATTGATATAATATATAAGTAACTAAACCATAAAAAAATACATGTTATTATTACCTGAGCAAATTCATAATCATCAAATAGCATAGAAATTAAAGATGAAAATGGGATGATAATTAATTACATTTTCTTTTTCAATGTAGTCTGTTTTCACTTCACTCGGCCTTTTCAGCTTTGGTCTCCTTCTTCTCTTCTTTCTTGACCTCTTCTTTCTTCTCCTCTTTCTTGATCTCCTCTTTCTTCACCTCTTTCTTCTTCTCTTCCTTTGGTTTTGTATCTCCCACAGCTTTTGGTTTGCCCTGCTTTGGTTTCATGAAGCAGAAGCAAGAACAACATGGACACTGAAACAAGAACTTCATTTCTCTCTATATCTCTCTCTCCCTCTCTCTCTCTCACTTATCTTCTTTTTCTCTCACTCACACATTTACACATTTGCTAACTTAAAAACCAAGCTTTAATGAAAAGTAGAGAACTGATTGGGTTTGTGTTTTTCACTTATTACTGTGCTCTCTTTTGTGTTTTTGACATATCTCTAACAAATCCTGTCTTTTTCTTCTCGTTTAATAATGATGCTTTCATATTTGGACCCTACTCCATTGAATTTTAGTATCATGCAATGCATATTCCAACCAATTCTTTTATTTTATTTTCAATCATGTTTCTCTTTAAACCGCATATACACAAAAGACACTCGAGCTTTTAGCTCGGCTGTAGTGACAGTGGTACTGACGGTGGTGGCCACTCGCTTCGTATAAATACAACAACTAAACTAGTAACTTGTGTTATAGGTCTTTCACGTATTCACACTATATACATAATACATCGTTCAAGTTATATAGTTCGAACTTCAGTTTTGGGGAGATTAATATGTATTAGGACCACTAGATCACAAGTGTTGTTTTATCAATAAACTCGATTTTGGATAACACTCTAAAGTCTAAACAATGACGAGTAGTAAAATGTAAAGAACTTGTCTACCAAATCATCTTCTTGATGATCGCTACACTAAATCCAATACTAACACGATAATTTTGGTGCAAACCTTTATATATTGAAAGGATATAATAATGACATTGTGACAATGTATGCATTGTGGGGAAAACAGTTAGTTCTTTTTTTCGTATTGAATCATGCATATTAGTTAGTATTGATCATTATAATTTGATAAAGGACTACTGTATATTACTTTTGGATCTTTCTGTGTAATATATGGTCATCTAATATGGTTGGATTCCACTTCAGTCACTTTCAAACCAAGTTGATGGCCGCCCTACTCTTTATTTATTTATATATCTTTCTTTTTCTTCTTCTTTTATGTCCTTGAAACGATTTTTCTGGTATATTCTACGAATTATTAAAGTGCATTTTTATATTATGCATAGTTTAAGTTTTCTAGGTTACTTCTATGGGCTGGGCTTAGTATGTGCTCAGATTCATCTTACCAATATGACAAGTGATAACAGGCTTACCCAATTGTCTCCTCCTAAATATAGTTTGATTCGACTGTTCCAATGAATAAGAAAAGTATTGAGTCAAGTAAATTATCCAAATCACCCCATTATGGTAACTAAATGTTTAAAAATGATCATAATGGTTTGTCAATTACACTATTTCAATGGTTTTAAACATTTCTTTAGTTATTTGTAGCTAGTGTGCTTTGATGCCATTGTGTGGATAATTTGGATGGTCCAAGAAGGACCCAGCCGATTTAAACAACAATATATATCTTTGGCCAGTCGAATGAAAAGACCAGACAAGGGCCATCTTTTTTTTTGGCTTTGGTTAATGTCATATGTCTCTATAGCCTATATAGGTTCTTGTCTTCTTTTACAAAATAACATAAATCTCACAAACACACGTTTGGACAGATACTATTGTTGTATCTCTTAAGATAATTTAACTTACTAGCAAAACTGGATTATCTTGGGTATTTGAGATAGATCGGTCAGTTAAAGTGCACCAATAGTATAAAGAGGACGACAAAGTATAGGGTGACTTATTAAATTAAACAATGCTACTAATCAAAAGACTAATGAAATCATAAAAATAGTGATAGAAGTGTGTGATAGATTCGAGGTTCGATCTTAGAGAGAAGAGAAGACTTGAAAACCAAACAAAGTAGGAGGCCGCATAGGTGTACGATTCATTCGATGACTTCACGTGATTTGCGGTGTGTGAGCAGTTGACTAATACAATACATTATCAAAAAAAAGACATCACTCCATTTTCGATGCTCCCAAAACCATTACTTAATACACTTCCTATATATCTTACTATATGAAACAAATATTATAATCAACACTAATTTTTAATAATGGTTTTGGTGCAATCTATCGTGTATTACGCCACTCACATATACTATTAAGTATTTACCATATTTTCCGTAATAACTTCATATTTTATATGAAACTTTTGTGTAAATGACTTCAACTTCGCAACTTAACCATGAGAACACGCACACACTTCTTCACTATTCGTCTATTCCTTTACCAGCTGATAAGTGATAGCCATGGTTTGATCCTGATTTAGTCGATCGGTTTGACCTCAAATTCACTTTGCTAAATAAAAACCAAACCAAATAAGCAAAATCATTAATGAAAATATGGTAAAAGTCACATGGGACTCGTGGCTCTCTCTTGGCTTTTTGTTTGTGTGTTGAGGATTTTTCAACGGTTCCACATTTTTCACGGCATCGGTCCCGTGACGTCCGCCTGAAAGTCCAAACCGAACCCACACGGTTCTATACTGGAAACGTCGCTCTCCGCCCGCCACGTGCACCGCTAATAGCCCACGATGCGTCAGTCACAACTTTCACGAGAGGTCCGAGATCGATGTACAAAATTATCAAACAAAGTCTTGTGGATTTGAAAATACATAAGTTTGCAATATTATGCATGTATTTATCGTAACAAGTTATAAAATATCTTACACGTTCCTGTTTACTTGCACAAAAGTTGGTTTTTGTATTGATTTATGGTCACAAAATATCTTACTCATTCATGTTTACTTACACAAAAGTAGGTTTTTGTAGTGACTTAACGTTAATTGTTAAATAGTAAAGAAAGATTCATAAATTTGTTCATATAAACATAGTATTTTAACACATTATTATTAATCTAATGATAGTATTAGGTATGATAACACTATACGAATGTTAGCTACATGATTCGATCATTGTCATATTAGTTAAATGTCATATATTTTGTATGTTGTGTTTGTGCTAAAAGGACAGAAGTGGGTTTATACAAAATAGAGAAAGACAAGTAAACTTTGTCCATTTTTTTCTTTTCTTAATGCGACAAATTATTATAAAGAAAACTAATTAAAAGTCTGTGAGAAAAAGTTTTGACTAATACTACAAACTTTTGTTGACTTTATTTCAACTAATAATATTGTTGTTTCCCACTAAATAGTTAGTACGAAAGAAAATATTTGTAACAAACAAACATTTACTTAAGTTTTGTTTGTGAATATAGAATTATAGTCAAACTGTTAGGTTTTATATTTTCTAGAAAATATTATAACTTGTGAGCTGCAATAAATAGTTTTGCAGGATTTTGTCCACAATTTTTAAATTTTAAATTTTTATAAATTTGTGATTAAATAATTTGTGACAGAAAAAAACAAAAAAAAAATTAAGTTAAGGAGTGCACAAGACTTTTGAGACTCTCTGTTCCCTAAAAATAAAAAGTTAATAGTAACTCTCTCACTGTTCTTGAGAAAACGAAAGAGCTATCCTTTTTTTTTTCCCAATTTCTCTCAATCTTCATTGTATCGTCTTCTTCATCACTGTTTCGTCATTTTGATTTCGAAAGTTGAAACATTGACAATTTGAATCTCAACTACTCTGCCTTTTCTAGATTGGTTCTGTCTCTTGGTTGAAAAAGACCTGCACTTTCTAATGAGACATTATAAACTCCTTGTTAAACAAATCTTTGGAATTATCGTTCCCCTTTGAGAAAAAAATCAAACTTGTTGATGTTTCAGTGGCGGCTGTGAGTTCGAAAGCTCTTAACTTTATCTGGGAATTGGTAAATTGAGGGGTTTTGTATTGGCAAATTTGGTGATTGCTTAAGCTTAAGCTGGCTGCTTAAAAGGTATTTACTTTACTCTCTTGCTATGTGGTTTTTAAGTTATTTGGCTTTGCTTAAGTTACAAGTCTTTCAGTAGTATGTGATTCTTGATTTTTCGAGGTGGTTTTTGGGATGTGAGCGTTTAGTTTTATTCTTATAATTTAACAATCGAGTTTTGTTTAGTAGCTTTGAGTCTTGTCTTGCTTTGATTTCAATACTGTTTCTTGGGATTCGATTTCAGGAAGATACGTGTTGCTGATTTCAATTAGCTTTCACAGTGTTGCTTCAACTACAAGTTGTGAAAGCTTGATTCTTTTGGGACATGAGCATGTGACTTATGGAAGTTGTAGTCTTTATTTGAGTCATAGAAACAAAATTTTTTGGAAATGGCGTAATCTTTTGCTCTGACTTGAGCTGACTAGAGAAGACTCTTGTTCTCTGTTTGTTTAGTCATGGTGATCATTCTCCTTTTGGCCTTCTTTGTTGGTTCATCTGTGAGCCTGACATGTCATCCCAGCGACTTGTCTGCACTCCGGGAATTCGCAGGAGCGTTGAAGAATGGTTCTGTTACTGAATCTTGGTTAGACGATTTGAGTTGTTGTGAATGGGATGGTGTGTTTTGTGAAGGGAGTGATGTTTCTGGTCGAGTTACAAAGTTGGTTCTTTCTGAAAAGGGTTTGGAAGGTGCTATTTCGGGGTCTTTAGGCGAGTTGAGTGAGCTGCGGTTACTTGATCTCTCGCGTAATCAGCTCAAAGGCGAATTGCCCACTGAGATTTCCAAGTTAGAGCAGCTTGAAGTTCTTGATTTGAGCCATAATCTGTTATCAGGGTCGGTTTCAGGAACGGTTTCCGGTTTAAAGCTGATTCAGTCACTGAACATTTCCAGCAATTCGCTGAGCGGGAATCTATCGGACGTTGGAATGTTTCCTGCTCTTGTGATGCTTAATGTAAGCAACAATTTGTTCGAGGGTGAGATTCATCCTGAACTCTGCAGCTCATCTGGTGAGATTCAGGTTCTTGATTTATCCATGAATCGTTTGGTGGGGAATCTTGATGGCTTGTACAATTGCAGCAAGTCTATTCAACGGCTCCATGTTGATGGCAACAGGTTGACTGGCCAACTTCCAGACTCTCTTTATGTGATCCGGGAGCTGGAGCAACTATCAGTCTCTGGAAACTACTTATCCGGAGAGTTAAGTCAGAACTTGAGCAATCTCTCTGGTCTTAAGTCTCTGTTGATTTCTGAGAACAGGTTTTCAGGTGTAATTCCGGATGTTTTTGGTAATCTGACCCGATTGGAACACCTCGACGTAAGCTCCAACAAGTTCTCTGGAAGCTTTCCGCCAAGCTTATCTCAGTGCTTAAAACTGAGAGTGCTTGATCTTAGGAACAACTCATTATCCGGTTCTATCAATCTCAACTTCACTGGATTTACTGATCTTTGCGTGCTCGACCTCGCCAGTAATCATTTCTCTGGACCTCTTCCAGATTCTCTTGGCCATTGTCCCAAGATGAAGATCTTGAGTTTGGCGAAAAACGAGTTCAGTGGCAAAATCCCTCACACCTTCAAGGATTTGAAGTCTCTCTTGTTCATGTCCTTGTCCAACAACAGTTTTGTGGATTTTTCTGAGACAATGAATGTGCTGCAACATTGCAGAAATCTCTCCACTCTTATCCTCTCAAAGAATTTCATTGGCGAGGAAATACCAAGCAATGTCACCGGTTTCAATAACCTAGCTATTTTAGCACTCGGAAACTGTGGTCTTAAGGGCCGGATTCCGAGCTGGCTATTGAATTGCAAGAAGCTGGAAGTTCTTGATCTCTCTTGGAACCGGTTTTATGGAACTATTCCTCGCTGGCTCGGTAAGATGGAGAGTCTGTTCTATATAGACTTTTCAAACAACACTTTAACGGGAGAAATCCCGGTAGCCATAACCGAGCTCAAGAATCTGATCCATCTAAACGGCACCGCTTCTCAGATGACTGACTCTTCTGGAATTCCTCTCTACGTAAAGCGGAACAAGAGCTCGAGCGGTCTTCCCTATAACCAAGTTTCAAGATTCCCGCCATCCATCTATTTGAACAATAACCGCCTCAATGGGACAATCTTGCCGGAGCTGGGACGTTTGAAAGAGCTTCACATGCTGGATTTGAGCAGGAACAACTTCACCGGGACAATACCTGACTCCATTTCACGGCTTGACAATTTGGAGGTTCTTGAATTGTCTTACAATAATCTCTATGGTTCGATTCCTCTGTCGTTTCAGAGTCTTACTTTCTTGTCGAGGTTCAGCGTTGCTTATAACCATCTCACCGGCGCTATTCCATCTGGAGGTCAATTCTACAGCTTCCCACACTCGAGCTTTGAAGGAAACTTAGGACTTTGTCGCACCATTGATTCTCCGTGCAATGTTCTGATGAGTAACATGTTGAATCCGAAAGGTTCTTCCCGTAGTAATAACAATGGCAGAAGATTCGGGAGAAGCAGCATTGTTGTACTTACCATAAGTCTTGCCTTGGGGATTACTCTGCTTCTTTCTGTTATTCTCCTAAGAATTTCAAGAAAAGATGCAGACGATAGAATCAACGACGTTGACGAGGAAACTATCAGCGGTGTTCCGAAGGCTCTCGGGCCATCAAAGATTGTGCTTTTCCATAGCTGCGGATGCAAAGATCTGAGTGTTGAGGATTTGTTAAAATCTACAAACAATTTCAGCCAGGCTAACATTATAGGCTGCGGCGGATTTGGCCTTGTCTACAAAGCGAATTTTCCTGATGGCTCGAAAGCAGCGGTGAAGAGGCTATCTGGTGACTGTGGGCAGATGGAACGTGAATTCCAAGCGGAAGTTGAAGCATTGTCGCGAGCAGAACACAAGAATCTAGTCTCTCTTCAAGGCTACTGCAAGCACGGGAACGATAGGCTGCTTATCTATTCGTTTATGGAGAACGGAAGCTTGGATTATTGGTTGCACGAGCGGGTAGATGGGAATATGACTCTCAAATGGGATGTGAGATTGAAGATAGCTCAAGGTGCAGCGCGCGGGCTTGCTTACTTGCATAAAGTCTGTGAGCCTAATGTTATCCACAGAGACGTGAAATCGAGTAACATTCTGTTAGATGAGAAGTTTGAAGCTCATCTTGCGGATTTCGGTTTAGCGAGGTTGCTTAGGCCGTATGATACTCATGTGACGACTGATTTAGTGGGGACATTGGGTTATATTCCTCCAGAGTATAGCCAGTCTTTGATTGCGACGTGTAGAGGAGATGTTTACAGTTTTGGCGTTGTGCTTTTGGAGCTTGTTACGGGTCGTAGACCAGTGGAAGTGTGTAAAGGGAAAAGTTGCAGAGATTTGGTGTCTAGGGTGTTTCAGATGAAGGCCGAGAAGCGTGAAGCTGAGCTAATCGATACAACAATACGCGAAAATGTGAACGAGAAAACGGTTTTGGAGATGTTGGAGATTGCTTGCAAATGCATTGATCATGAGCCTAGAAGAAGACCGTTGATCGAAGAAGTAGTGACTTGGCTTGAAGATCTTCCCATGGAGTCTGTTCAACAACAATGAAAACTCCTTTGTAAGGAGCTTACTTTAGTTTTGTTTCTTTGTAATGAAGAGTGTAGATCACTTGTTTTGATCCAAGAAACTTGGGGTATACATGTAAAGCAATGAACATTTTTTGTTTTTTTTTTTTGACTCAACACACGAATCTGACTTTTTCATGAACGTTAATGAAAAATGCTTTTTGTCTGACTAATTAATTGAATCGCATGTCATATGTACATCTTGGGTAATTATGATTATTAAGCTTACTATATAAACATCCAGACAAAGACATCATACTGGCATATGATGATTATCGTCGAGCTTAAGTTTTTTGAACACGCAGACAAAAACAAGAGAAAATCCGAAGTTAAAGAAACACACACACACATACACACAAGGTTGGCATTGTATCACAAAGTAACAAAACCAGAAGAGCTTTGTCTTGTCGTCCAAATTAAGGAGAGAGCTTTCTACTCCGTAGTGTTCTTCTTCTTCTCCATCTTCTCCATCTTAGCCTTCTTAGCGTTGTCCATCTTCGCACGTACAGTAACTAATATGAAGTATAAAGAATCAAATTAATGAGAGAGTTTATAATTATGCAAATGTTGATGGAAACCAAAAAACAAATTAAGCAAAATTTACGTACATGGATTACAGCCGGTAGGCTTTCTTTTCTCGGGGCCACGTAAGGAGGGAACAAAATCAACTACAATATTCCATCCTTGTGCGTTACGTTCACTTCGTTCCTTCGCCTTCTCTACACATCCTTGTCCAATAATACAAACCGCAGCATGTCTGTAAAAATTCGAGTCTTTAGTTAGACTGTAATAAAACTTGAGAGAGAGAGAGAGCTGGGGAGAAGAAGCCAAAAAACAACCTTTCAGAGGGTCGCTGGCTAAGAGTATCAACATAGGTGACCTCTCCACATGAAGAGAAATGGTCACACAAGCCCATCTTGAGATCAAAGACATCCGCCGAAGAAGGTACATCATATACCTTAACATACAGTCTAAGAAGGAGAGAATATTATAAATAGTCACAAAGAACAACACATACTAAAAAGATATTGATTTGCATTGCAGGAGATAATAATAGTGATCATATTAATCAACTTACCTGCGTTCTACATCAGGGTCGCGGTAGTCAGTATATTTCTGCTGGTGAGAAGGCTTAAGGACTAGAGTCCATCCTTATAGGATACTTCCATTGAGTTTCAATGCCTTGTCTCTCGGAACTTCTCCCTTAAGATCAATGAAGAGAGCACTCTTGGGGATTATAGTTTTAAACATTAATGTTAATATTACTTATAACATTAATATAGATTAGTTTCTCTAAATAAGAAATGTCGTAATCGTGATTTTTAAAAAATACGAAAATTAATAAGAAAATTTAAGTTATTTATTATTATTGTAAAGCTTGATTAGATCCATTTTAAATCTTTAAGATTTATTTTTGCTTTGTAAATTTCTAAAACAGTTACCAATAAAACCCAATAATCTTGATTATTTTATGGGGATGATTTTCAGTGATAAATACCAATACTGTTATCATTATTAGTAAATCTGGATTAAAAAGAATTCTGATGTGTGTAACAAAAAAAAATGGCGGCTTTATTTATTGAACTATTGGTAAGAGAGAAATGATAAACAACAACAACAATCTTCGTTTCTGGCGACAAAAAAAAAAAAAAAAATCTTCGTTTCTTCGGAATCTTAAACATGCTTCTCTTTCTTCTCCTTTTAATGCAGTTTTTGTATTGTAACCTAATCAGCTAACTCAAAATAAGCATGGACACTCTCTCCAGTGAAGCAACGGAGGTGGAGAGTCCTCTGCTAGTACAAGAGGCGATGGGAACAAGTACAGATGCTAAGGCACCGAATGTTTCACTAAGCTATGCAGCAGATACTGCTAAAGAAGGGTTAAAACGAGCCACAGATTTAGCCAAGGAAGAGAGCGGAGACGCTGCCACGGAGGAGGCAGCAACGGTTGCAAGCGGTGAAGATGAGAGTGAAGAGAACGTGACAGTGGGTGAGATAGGAAACTGTTAAAGGACAAAATCAATCTTAAATCTGAAAATGTGCCTGTACTCTTATAATCAGACTTAAACAAGGCCAAATCAGTAATGTGCTTTTAAAGTATCTTCAAATGTTTAAACAGTCTTTGGCATAAAAGCAAAAACAATCAGACAATATGGTACAATAACAACAACAAGAAGAAAGAAAGACCAAACAGAGTTCATGTATTTATATAGAAAGCATAAGCTAAAACTTAGCCTTAGCATCCAAAGCTTTTTGTTATATCTCTGTCCTTATAACCCTGAATCTTGAACTTGTTCAAATCACCTCAAGAACGTCTCCATAACGTCAGGGTACAAACCTGAGTTGCTTCCGGGGTTATTATTAGTGTTCCTAAACTCCAGTGGTGGTTGCTGATCGAGTGAGGTCGATGATGATGAAGAATCCATTCTTGCTGGCAATGTATAGCTTCTTCTAAACTTGTTAGGATGATGTTGATGATGATGACCTTCAACGCTCAAGAACTCGTTCTGGTTCTCGACATTCATAGGGTTTTGCTGCTCTTGGTTAAACAAAAGCCTACTAGCTTCGTCTGCACGGCCAGTCAAGGCATTGAAGAGTGACAAACCATTAGGCCATTTGATGTCATCTTCGTGTTCTTCCATTGGAGGAAACATCTGAGGAAGAGGAGGTGCATTGCTATCTTGAAGGAAACCGAATCGGGTTGATGCTGCTGGTACTGGTAGTTGATTCTGAAAGCTAGGGGAAGGTAACAATGGAGAGTGTGATCCCCAGTTATAAGCTTGAGACTGAGGTAACTGGTTTGGAACCGTGGAAGAAGATGGAGTAGTCGCGGTTCGGTTTGAAGAGAAGAGCTGCGAGAGGTAAAAACCTGATCTGTAACCAATTGATTCAAACATTTGTCTCATCCTCAGCACAAAATGAAGATCTTCTGGAATCTAAAGATATAAAACAATGACTAATGAATACACAACGCATAACCATAAAAAGCTAATAAGAAACCATAAGAGAGAAAGAAAGAAAAAAAAAAACTCACAATCTTGCAAGAACCTAACTGTAACAGACCATGTCCAGCTTGAATCACAGCAATGGTCTGGTCAAATATAAACAAGTGTTAAGGTAAAGATGAAGAAACAGTAAATAAACCAAAAGAACATGTAAAAGAAGAAGTTTGATAAATTGACCTGGATGCCTGATTCGAATTGGTCGGTCCATTCTGGAGGAAGCTGCAATAAATTATTTTGACTTTAAGTGTAAGGTAACCATCAAAGATCATAAATTTCCTCATCTAACCAAAAACAAAAATAAAAAAGATCTGTGGAAGAAGACTAGAGGAACGTACAGCATCAAAAGAACTTTGCCAGTAATTAGCAAGATTTGGTTCAGATTCAGATGGTTCTTTGAATACCCACTTGTGACATTTATCAGAAGCAACTTTACCCATCAATCTGCAGAGATATAAACATATCACAAGATCATAACTTGTGTGTATAGGATAGTAAACTAAATCTTTAATCTAATCTTTTGCTAATTATAAAAAGTGATTTGGGTGTGTGTTTGTTTATATAATCCAATAAGTATCTTTTATCTCCGTAATTACTATATATATATAACACCTACCCAGTACCCACCCTTCTCCATAATTATATAACTGAATGGACATCTTGCTGAAAGCTTTTCTGACAAGATCTTCACCTTCAATGTCTGGTTCCACACAAAGATCTTCACCACTTCCTCTTCCTCCTCCGCAGAAACCATCTTCCCACATCAACATCCTTTTGAATTTAATCACATGAAGAAAACAAATTGGTATATAGAAAGAGAAGCGAAACAGAGCTACTCTGTTTTTGTCTCTCTCTCTCTGTCCTTTAAAAGCAAAAGAAAGGTAAAAATAAAAAGACTCACAAGCTGCCACTTTCATCACCAATCTTGCAGCCATTACCACCACGGACCCTCCTGAAATCAGAAAGAGAAACCCAAAAAGGGGTAAAGAAACAGAGAGAAAGAGAGAGAGAGAGAGAGAGAGAGAGAGAGAGAACAAATGATGAACAGAGAGAAGTATGTATGTACGGTCGGGGACGAATGGTCCAGAAAACAGAGTAAATCCAGTCGGAGTTAAGACAGACGCTTCTAAGTGCTTCATGAAGTGCCATCATTCCTACAGCATCTTTGCTTCTATCTCCTCCTCCAACTCCTGAGCCCACCATGTCTCTCCTCTTTGTCTTTCTCTCTCTCTTTACTGCTAAACACTTCAGAAGTCTTCAAACACTCTTTTGCTAAGAATCATCACACAAGTCTTTAAAACTCTTTAGCTTTTTCTTCAGACAGAGTCTCTCTTCTCTTGCCAAATATTTTAAGCAAGACCACCACTGAAAAGGAAAAGGAAAAGAAAATAAGTTATCTTTTGTCTGTGAGAGAGGCAAAAGAGTTTGTCAACCACAGAGTCTCATCTCTCTCTCTCTCTCTTTGCTTAGTTAGTTTTCTCTCACTACTGTTCGTTCTTTATTTGAGTGTAGAAAATTATGTTTAATCGAAATCCCGGCGACAAGTTAGGGTTTAGCCGTTTAGGGATATATATATATTATTTATTTGTTTGTTGGAATTACCGGAAAATATATATATTATTTCTTTTAAGGTTATCACCATTGTCATAAAAATCATAATGTCATCTCCACTTATTCATTTGATTTGCATATATAAATATTTGGTCCCCTTATATTTTTCACTAAATTTTTAGTTTTGTTTTTTATTTTTGTTATCACAATTTACTATTTTCAATAACTTTTTATTTTCTAATGAAGAAGAATATATTTATATATTTATTTAACGACAACTGGAAATTGTGTGTGAGTAATACAATTTTTTGAGAAAATGAAAATACACTCATGGTGGTTTGATAGTTTATATATTGGGATTTAAATATTTTTTCCTGCTATTTTAATTATAGTTAACTATATATAGTAGAATTGATTAAAATGTTATTCTTTGTGTTTATATAAAATGAGTTTTGATTTAGGCTGCATTTTTTCTTTCTTTAAAGCATGAATGAAAATTGACAATTTTGCATATTTGTCAATCGAAAAAAAAAAATTGAAATGAAAAAAGAGAGAGAGAGAGAGAAATGGAGAGAGTGGGGACAAATATTATCTTCTTTCTGGCTAGCAAGACAAATGTAGGTGTTGAGGGATGACAAAAAGTGGTTCTGTTTTTGTTTTCCCCCACCCCCTCCTCTCATCACTCTCACTACCATGCATCTCTCATCTCTCTCTTTTTTTCTTCTTAGTTTTACCCTCCTTCTCCCACTTATATTACGACCCAATACTACTTGTTTCTCTTAAGTGGGTGTGTGTGGAGTGTGGACCATTTCATCTCCATCTCAATGGTTCATGCTCAAGTTTCAGTATATAAAAAGAAAACAAGAGAAACTGAAAGCAAAAGAAACTGAAAATTCAGTTGATAAACGTACGTGTTGGAGAACCCGGCCCAAAACTAGTTCAATAGTTGTCTATCTCTATTGAAATTTACGATAAAACATGTGTAGTTTTAGCTATAAGTCATATAACTTAAGCTTTGTAGTAATATTCTGAGATGATATTTATGTCATTGTGAAGACCACATTGACGATATATTATTGTGATTTGTGAAGAACACTTGTGTGTTGTTATTCTAGTTGGCCTTCTTATTGACAAGAGGTACTTCCAATTAAAACTGAACTTGATCACCACCTCACACTTACTTACCTAAGACTTGCTTTATTATCTATAGTGGCCGGACCACGCCAAAGGAATATATATGAAAATAATGAAATCTCTCCAACATTTTTTTAAGCGCAAATGTATAACATTTTAACTGAAATTGCATAATTTTTGTTTTAACTATATGTATTCATTTTGGTAATGTAAAACTTACTAACCTACAAAAATGTTCAGAGAATGCTGACAAAAAAATGAAAACAAGAAAAAAAGTTCGAGGAAAATAAGAAAATCTAGCGGAGAGACCAGAAATTGAGAAAGCATAAACAGACTTTAAGCGAGAGCTAAGGCTAGAGAAAGGCACGCGAATGTCACGGCCGATGGTGGAACCATATGTCAGATTTGTATATTTTGCTATCGTTAGTAATTCATAAGCATTATTTACCAAATCTTATAATTTCGAATTCAGGTAAGTTAGTAAGTTGTTTTCAAATTAGGTGATTAAGGAAGTTAGGAAGTTACTGTATCGTGTTTCATGCATGTCTTGCTCGAATCTTTTTAGTGTCTTGTTTTTTCAACATTTTCAAGTCTTATTGATTACGTCTAATCATTTGACATGTTTTTGCATCACTATTATCTTTTCCTTATAATGTTTTTAGAAAGTAAAAACATTTAAAACCAAAAAAAAAAAAAAACAATAAATGTTTAAATATACAAAATTCAAAACTAATCTTGGTTTTCAAAGTATATATAAAGATTAGTAGAACACAAATTTCTTTACAAGAAAACTAAATATGTAGTTTAGTAATAAGTATCCATATATAAGTTCCAAGAAAAACATAAGCACGTTTCCATCGAATACAATAATAATGTTGATAGAAAAAGAAATGCAATAATTAACAAGTATGTGGATATACCCTATTAGGTTTAACCATAGTGAAAGGTATATGCAATAATGACCAATTTGACTATGTAAACAAACTATATAATTGACTATAATAAAAGCTCACACAGTCCAACTTTAAAATAAAATAAAAATCAATGGAGAATATTGGTAATAGACGATATATACACTATATAGAGATAAAAGTTTTATGGTCATAAAAAAAAGTGATAAAGTTTTTTTATCAAATTGAATTGAATATATAATACTATAGAGTATAGACAACCTAATCACTGAGATCTGTCTATAAAGTAGATAATTAATTAATAGCTAAATGTACTAATTTAATCAGATTATTATTAATTTTCCAAAGATAAGGAGAAGGGGGTGTCACGTGCGCACGTGTGGTGACCAGTGAGTCGGTGCGTCACTTAGTCGTGAGGAAAGCGAACCGCACGAATCGCGGGGCTGTGCTTTCTCCGCCTGCGACACTCTTCTACGTCCCCTCTCCCTCACACACCCGTCATAGCCACGCGCCATCCATCTATCTTCTCAAGACGCACATACACATAACGTATAACAATAAAATTATTGACTTGAAACTAAAAGTTCGAAGCACGTATATCAGTAGACTTCATACGAGCTAGTGAAACCACACCAGTTTAGTTATATATGTATTTTATAGATTTGCCCAAAATAAAAAAATGTATTTTATAGACAAGCATTCAATTTCTTATAGTTTTGGTCTATTCTAAGTTGTGTACATGTATCCCTTAATAATACTATGAACGTACAGTCTAGGGTTGAAGGTTTAGAGTTTTGTATTTAGTATCGATAGATCTGTTGATATAATTTGAGTAACATTCTAATGTTCGTGTGCTTTTTCACCAAAGATAACACTATCAAAGAGTTGGTTTGATTATGGCTTACGTAAAATAAGACAAAGAGAACTACTTAGGCGCGTGGAGAAGATGGAGCGTATGGTAGAGGAGAGTGATGAAGAGAAGGACAGATGTGAGCTAGCTAGTAGAGAGTTGTTTGGTTTTGTATGGAGAATCAAATCAACTAGGGCTCCGCATTGACCGGTTCAGCAGGCCTGGATCTACTAAACTTCCTCTCCCACGACCGTATCTAACGTAGGTCCTACGTCGTATCTTTATTGTGTGTGTTTTATGCAAAATTTGAGAAAGCAAAGTCTTGATTCTCATACGGTCAGAGAGACAGAGAGAGACTTCCTCGATCGTTAAAAAAACTATTCTAATTAGACCCTTCTCTATATGACTATATATATATAAATAAAATTGACACATTGTGAACTAATCCATTGCATCTAATCGTCGAATACCTAATTCTTGTTTTCTAAAGCCGTAATAATCGTAAAACATCACTTTTAGATTTCAATTATTATTGCTTTTTCTCTAGATTACGAACTTCTTCTTTTTTTTTGTTTTTTTTTAGTTGAATTTGTAAGAAAGAGAAAAGCGAGAAAGACCTAAGATTAATCAAAATAACTAGAGAAGTAAAGTAGTGGATCAATTAATGAACCGTAAAATTTATAAAAGAAACTATACGAAGTAAAAATTTTACTATATTACCTACTAGTAATCGTAAAACAATATGTTTGAAAGTTTTATAAGCAAATTTTAGATCGTTAAAGCATATTTACAGAAAAACTTGAAGTTTCTTTTTAATCCTTTAATTAAATTTGTTTTTAAAATTTTGGGTTATTGTCGTGATGCACCGTCTATGTGCTTTGCTTTGTAGATTCTTTTTGTAAAAGTGAGCAAATTAATAAACTAAAGCATTCAATATTTGGAACAAATCGGGTTGACGTGTAAAATTAGATGCAAACGACTGAAATAACCGATTTATAATACGTAAAGAATAACAGGAAGAGAGACATGGTCGTATTTTATGAGATGCTCTGTGTTTATTACCAACAAGGCAACAACGCAGCTTTCTTTGGTCCATGATGTGAGTTCTTTTAGCTTTTTGCAATCAATTTTAAATATAAAAGCAACAATATATATATATATATATATATATATAAGCAAAAATTAGTTTTTTTTTTAAATATATTTTTTGGTTCTAAACAAACTACGATATCCTAATCCTTAAAATTACCAATCAATAGTTCCTACATGTCGGTAGTACTAGTACACACTGCGTTTGATGTATATGATAGGGAAGTTAGGAGATGAGATAGGCAAAAAATGGGAAGAGTCATTGTCACGTGCCGTTTTAGCGGTGGTTAAGAGTGTTGAGCGTGCAATCTCATATAGTATCTCTGTGGGAACCAAACTTACAAAAAGTACATACGAAGACCACTTCCAAGTCTTCCACAGACCACACTTGTGTTTCTGTCTTAACACAAAAAAAAAGGAGAAAAGGAGAAATCTACACATTTACCAACTCTGCTTTTATGTTTCTGTTTGCAGCTTTTTTTTATTCTAACTTTTTCATAATACAAATCTGTATTTCAAAATAAACTTATTTCGTTTACAATTTTTATTACGTGGAGTGATTCAACATTTTGTTTTTTTGGTATATCGTGTGGACTGTGGAGCAATAAAGATAAGGTGCTTTTTATATTAACTAAATGGGCTTTGGCCTATGTATCACTTACCCATATTTGCTTTTCTTACGGCTTCCTATTGTTTATTTATCCCACATCGCTCAAGTAGAGCTCAAACTTGTTGAATATATAACTTCGAGAGAGCAGCAATGGTCACGACCTTACTTGAACAGGATCTGTTCTATAGGCTCGTACCTCTGTATCCTTGATTTCTAAGGAGACAGGCCCTTAACCCTGGTTGATGAACCATGACCGTGCAATCAGAGCGTGATTAACGGCTACGATCGTCTTCGGGCGCATCCGGTGCTGTAGAGGATCGTTACCCGGCTCGGTTCTACCTTGTCGGGGTGGTCGCACGGCGGTCTGACAGGTTCCTTTTTTATTTCCTACTTAGGTCGTTTTTGTTCATCACTGAAACTTGTGAGGTTTTTCAAATAGATGCAAGTTGTAAAGATAATGCTAGAAATTTGAAACAAAAAATATTACTTGTAAATGATAAAAACTTATAACAACCAAAATCACACACGTGAATCTTGGAAGTAGAAACTATAATATAAGCCTAATGTAAACCATTTTCAAGGGTATTTTTCTAAGCTATTTCATTTGTGTGTAGGAATAGCTCCATTGATGCGAGAACATTCATTCTTGAGAAGAGGAGGGAAGAACGGATTTAGTGGAAACATCTGTGGCCAGCATTTAGCATCTATTGTCGTAAGAGCTTTGCAGCAAATTGGTCCAACATTACCAAACTTTCTTGTAATGACTGATTTGTAGATTTCAGTTAAGCAACCTTGAACACTGACGAGTGATGACAAACATTTTGTGAGATCTATTGGAGAACCAGGGATGACAGGGAATTTAGGTGTCGTGTGTGCGGGTGCAGCTGCGCTGATGCGTGAGCAACTATCTTTCAGAAGAGGAGGGAATAATGGATTCAATGGAAACAATTTTGGCCAACAATTTGCATCCACTTCCGTAAAGGCCTTGCAGCATGTGGGTGTAACGTTTTCAAACTTACCGGTTAAAGCAGATTTTAAGATTTCGATATTGCAACCTTGAACGTTAAAAAGCGATGACCAACATTTTGTTAGATTAATTGGAGAGACAGGGATTGAAGGAAATCTAGGTGTCACAAGGACATCGGCTAGCCCCGGCTTTGATAGAGTAGTGATACATAGAGCCACGACTAGGATCGTGGAGAAAGAAGCTTGAATACTACCTTCCATTGCGGTGACTTATCTTTTCTTTTATTATTTCTATATAGAGAAGATCAGATTGATTGAGATGGTCTTGTAGAACCACAAGGAAGATACTATTTATAGTGTCACTATCTAGAGAGTTACACTTAATTGAGTCGTGTGATGTTACAATCTTTAAATAAAACATGGAACTGTTACACTTTTCAGGCAGAGAGTAACTTGTGTTGTTGGAGGTTTTAGTTTTACCAATAAATAAGTCGTCTGAATGTATTCAATGTAACAATTTGGTTCATCTACGTGAACCTATCTTTAAATCTCCACTTTGCCTTTGTGGCAAAGAAACAAGAGAAGCTTGGGACTAGAAGAGAAAACAGGAAAAACAGGAGAAGTTTGAGACTAGAGGAGAAAACAAGAGAAGCTTGAGACTAGAAGATCCTGAACAAGAGAAAACAGTTAAATCAGCGGTTTAACCATCGGATTTAGACAGATAAAATCTCCGGTTTACAGGAAGCGTGCTCTTCGGTTTAGTTCTCTCCTACGGGGCAGATCAATATATTGAACAAATTTAATGGGCTTACAAATAAACAAGCTATGGCCCATATCCGCTAAATAAACGCTTTCATAGATTTTTGTCTCAAATGATTCAACATCCCACATCGGTTGCAAGACTTAGGAACAGTGAGTAAACTCAAGTATAAATAAAGAGCATAGAGCTAATTCCAAAGACTCACGGAGCCGTGCAGTGAAGACAAAGCGAACTATTCTTTCGCCTTTTACTAAAGAATACCGTGTCTTCTCTGCACTTAAGCGGCATACGCCTATTTTTGGAAAGGTTTATTTACAAATAAACCTCCATCAAATCTCTATTTACTAAAGTTTTAAATTCTTAATCCTATTCTGTTACAGTGTTACTAATGTTCCGGACAGAACAGTGTTTGTAGTGACCAGCACTTGTTGTTTTAGACACTCATCTGAGAACGTATGAGAAACATAAAAGAAAGTAGAAAATGCCTTGAAAGAACTAGGAAGTCAATCATGGATTCAACGAAGACATTTCGCTTTCTTGGATAACAAGAAGAAAGTCATACGTAGGATCGAGACTATACTATAATTAATTTGTTCAGTGTGGCAAATTATATATATGTGATTGCTTAAACATAACATGGATTTCAACACGTACTTTTAATATAGAGTTTTAATGAATAAATGAAAGCTCTGAGATTAAGCCAGAAACTTTAATTTCTATATTATTTGTAGATCTTGTTTAAAACCTAGAACAAAGCAACAAAGCAACACTAGGAATTGAGAAAGTTCTTGTAAAAGCTTAAAAAAGGCTTAAAGAGGAGGAGGAAATAGTGGATTTAACGGAAACATTTTTTACCAACACTTTGGTCCTAGGTTGTCAAAGGTTAAGGCAGATTTTAAGATTTCGATATTGCAACCTTAAACGTTAAAAAACGATGACCAACATTTTTTGAGATCAACTGGAGAACCAAGAATGCTAGGAAATCTAGGTGTCACGAGCACCTTGGCTGACCCTAGCCTCAATAGAGTCGTGGCACACATAGCCACGTCTAGAATACGGATAAAGAAGTTTGATATGTACCTTCCATTACAGTGACTATGTTTGTGTTTATTTTTTTGAGAAGAGCAGGTTGTTTGAGATTATTTTGAGGTACCAGAAGAAAGACAATATTTATAGTGTAACATTATTGAATTATAATAAATTTCTAGCGAGAATTACACTTTTATAAGTGTATGTTGTTACAATTTTTCAATTAATAACATTGAACAAACTGTACCACTTTAATTTACGACCATTGTCACTTTAAGTTGGGGAGGTTTTAGTTTTACCAATTATATAAAAATGTCGTTTGAATTAACGTTTATATATAGATAGATTTCAACGGATGTATTCATCTTTGGGTATTGGTGTCTTTTAATTTTGAAACTTCCAGGTTTAGTTTGTGTGACCTTATCTCTAAATCTCCACTCGTACGTAGCTATGGACTTTTTGATGGTAATATTTATTATGTCGCTCAAAAGATAACAAGAGGAGCTTCGGACTAGAAGATAATACATCATAAACAATTAACCATTGATCATCTAAATATCATCCGTACTACACATGCACATGGGAAAGTATTATGACATTCATGTATATATTTGTAATGCTAAAGATGTATGAGTGGATTCATTTTTACCAACATTAGGGTAGACTGGGGGGGGGGGGGGGGTGAATTCAAATAACACGAAAAAATAAATTTTATCCTCAATTATAAATAATTTTTGAAAAGATAATTACAGAGTTGGATCTTCATTAAGTTGTGAATTTATGACCACAGTAAAGTCATAATTTCGTCTCCATCATCATAATCTATTTGATGTACTATGTCACCGGCTTACCATCATGGAATGAATCCTATATGTTTATTTTTACTACTTTCGTTTTCATCGCTAGGGTTCAATCAAAATATTTATGATGATCATACATTAGACGATTTAAAAAAAAAAGATATTTTCTAAAAAAAAATATGAAATCTAATAGTGTTATTTAAGTATATCTTCCATAATTTATTATATTTTGGTTGGATTATGAAAATATTCATCTTAAAAAGAAAAAGGCAAATGAGGAAACAAAAAAGTCAACAATAAAAAAAATAGAATGAAAATCCATAATTGGAAAGAACAATACTATAAATCGAATAATTTAGAATCCAATTATGAAAAAGGAAAATTGTAATATATAACTTCCAAATTATAATCCTACGTGGATTATTCCACCGCCTTAAAAAAAGATATAAATATAAGAATGTCGCATTAGTAGTATCCTCGTACGCATAACAAAATCTCTTTTCTTGGTCTACAACTCTACATAGACATCATGGAAGCTACACCAGAATTCACGTACCAAATCGAAAAATATCCTGAACGCGAACAAGTTGGTACAATCGCAGTCCATTCAAAATTTATCAGACAAGACGACATGGACGATTCTAACTTCTCAATCTCATTACCTACCAATGAATTCACTGACGAAGAAGATTCTCCTCACAAAGAAAGACTCTTTGACTTCTTAAAAGATTTAGGAGTTGATGCACGAGATGCTCTCCAGTTAATACAAGCACTCACTTTACTTGCATGCAAACTAACTTCCTCTTTTAGCTATCGTTCACATTATGCTTTGTTAATATGGTTGACTCTTTATGTGGCTCCTTCGAGTACCGAAGGATCCGCCATCGAAGACCCTCAAGTCGACGAATCAGTCCTCGATGACTCTCGACTCGAAGAGGCAATTCAAGCTTCCCTTGTTGAATATGATGAGAGGATGAATAGTGAGTTTAGTAGATCCCCAAGCAAGTTAAGCAGGAGGATACACAATAGAAAACGAAAGACTAGCATAATTGCTAACCAAAGCAAAAGATATAAGAGAAAACAAAAGACATGTTCTAGTAATGGTGACATCACTGACATGTGCACAATTTGTTTTGAGGAGTTTGGACAAGAAGTTGCTACTTTACTTTGTGGTCATAAGTTTGACCATGGCTGTATTATGGACTGGTTTAAGAGCAAAGTTAATTGTCCATTGTGTCGATTCGAGTTACCACGGGAAGATGATGAGATTACTCGGACATTAACTACAATTTTCTAACTAACTAACATTCACACTTGGGATTTTGTTTTTCTACACACACATGCATATTGGGATCATCATACGTTTTTGAGATAATTAAACACTCGTGACTAACCCAAATTTATATTCTAGTGGTTTGTGCTAGTGTTATATTTGTATCACTATCCAATTTTAGTTTTTATAATACATGCTATTATACTTATTTACTATTATTACTAGTTTTTACGACGAATGCATACACACGCACAATGTGGTTCACAAACGTTATGTTGGCTTACTACGTCCACACAAGGGAAAGAAAACAATACTATTGTTTATGAACGAGAGAAATTTTTGAGTGTTCTAAGGGAGATTAAAAGTATATTATCTGATGCAACACCTAGATTTAGGATAACCATTCAATATTTGTATTTATTCATTCAATATTTTAAAACCAAATTTTTAGGAGATTTGCATGGTTTTTAGGGTTAAATATAAACACTATATTTATATATGTTTAAGGTTTTATGAAGTTTTTATTGATTTTGAGATTTTATAATAAAAGAAAGAAAGCAGAGTTTAGGCTTGTGGGTGTTCAAACATTTATATCTTTCCTAGCAAACTTACATCAAGATATATCCCTAATATAGTGCCATGACTTGGCATGCAAACCTAGATGGGTTAGACCATCTCCAACCATTTTTTTAATTATAAATTTTGCTTTTTTGAAAACTTAGAAACTTGAATAGAGTTTCTAAAGTTATTGTTATTGATCTTCTTGTGTTCGCCATCGGGGAAAACGAGAGAAAGAGAGACAAGGAAGAAAAATATGAAGCAACTCGATTTTTTATTTTTATTTTTGTTTTGCATAATTTGTTACCCAATCAAAGGTTAACATATCATCAGTTTTAAAATTTAACAATCTAAAAACTTTTAACTTAAGATTGATTCTTAAGCTAATTAAGAGTTTACATTTTTTTTTGTTTTTCTTTTTATGTTAAAGAACTCACTTAATAAACTTACTAAGAGTCTCCATTGAAGATGCACTTAAATCCAAAAACATAAAAATATCAAAATTAATAATTAAAAAAGCGAAGTTAAAGATTATTTATGGTAAATCATAGATGTATGGTAACTATATAATATCGTCTATATATATATATATATATATGTGTGTATTTTGTAACGGTAATTTTTTTTGTCAACAAAATTTTGTCAAAGCTAATTTTATATCCAAAATTTTGGTTTTGGTTAGAGGTTTAGTTTTTTGGTTGAATATTGTTTCACCTTCTTAATTTTGAGAAGTAATTAAGGAACAGATAAGAAAAACTTGTGGAAATTTTTTGTCAAAACCAAAGAAATATTTGCTGAAAACAAAAGTTACATGCAAATTTTGGATTTAATTTGTTATGTTTGTAATATTTTTCTAAAAAATTGTTGTTGTGTAAACTCAACTTATCCAAACTCAACTTTTTAAAAAGTGACCAAGGGTGCTTAAAACTAAATTTCAATTATCCAAAACGAATACGTTTTGTTTTTATAGAGACATCAAAACAAAAGTCAAATTTCGACAATTGGGGAAAAAAAAATGTCAGCTTGGAATTTCATCAAACACTTTCCGTGCAAGAATCTCTCCCGCCATATCTTCAAAGACAGAGTCAAACCTCTCTGCTTCTTCACTTCCTATACTCCTCAATCCTCCTTTTCAATCTCTGCGTCTCTCTCTACTTCTTATTCTTCCTCCTCATCTTCGTGCTTTACTGATGAGTCTTTCGCTGCACCTTACCTCTCAGTTCGTATCCATTGTCCAAAACATGTCCTCGTATGTATATCTCTCATTCTCTCTTTTAAGTGTAGATAAGATTGAAATTTGACTCTTTTCTTGTTGGGTTTTGTTAGGATTCGTTCTCCGAGGCGCTTTTGTGTTTTGGAGCAAGCTCTGTAGCTGTAGATGAAGATATCGAAGAAGAAGACGAAGATGCGGCTTCTGGGTCTTCTCTTGCTTCCAAAGAGGTGTGAAAAGAATCTCTATTGCTTTTATATTCCTTTTTCAGCTCCATTTCCAGAAAGCACCAATCTTTTGTATGATTGAACTATGTTAGAACAAATTGAAACATAAAAGAATGATTTAGCTGAGTCCCTGAAACTTGATCTGTTTATGTTCTTGTAGTCTCATCAATCATGCTTTTGCTCATTGGTTTGAATTTCCTGGTTTATTGCAGATATGTATAGAATCAATATTTCCAGTGCACGAAGAGGTGAAAATGTGCATTTCACAGGCTGCAAATTCCATAGGCTTGAAAGAGATACCCAAGTTCAAAGTTGAAATGGGTGATGAACAAGACTGGATTACCAAAAACCAGGTGAGTCTTAAGTTAACATGAAGGAGCATCTCAGTAATTGCTTTCGTTTTAAAAAACTTGCATAGTTATGCTCAGGAACTCGGCCCAACGACTAGTAGACTACATTTGTTTTGCTGCAATATCAGTTGATGCTAATATCTTTTAGATCATATTTTGCAGGATTTGTTTCAGCCTGTTGAAATCGCCGAGAGACTTTGGATCGTACCTGAGTGGACATCTCCTCCTGTATGTAAAGTTCATTCAATACTCTTAACAGTTTCAGCCTACTGACAATACTGTTGCACCTTGTTGGATTCTCGTTATTCTTCGTTACTGTTGTGCCTTAGTTATTGACATAACAAAGAGCAGTCCTCGCTACTGAATTTGCAATCTCATTCTTTCAGTGTCAGCTTATTTAGAAGGATTTATAAAGTTATCTTGTAGGTTAAAGTACTCTTTCACTATCCCTTGCAAGGTCCCTGAAGCGGTAAACATTATTCTGAATCCTGGATTTGCATTTGGGACTGGTGAACATCCTACTACTAAGCTCTGTCTATTGCTTCTACAAAGTTTGATAAAAGGCGGGGAAGCATTCCTCGACTATGGTACTGGTTCAGGAATACTTGCAATCGCAGCTCTCAAGGTAAAATCTCACTACTTTTCTCTGTCTTCCACAAACCAATCATTCACTTCCATCATAATCATCTTATTTTAAATCTTTATATATCCTTTGTGTATGGTTCTTTTATAAATTTGCAGTTTGGTGCTGCATCATCTGCTGGCATTGATATTGATCCCCTGGCAATAAAATCTGCAAGTCATAATGCAGCACTAAACAACATTCCGTTGGAGAAACTGGAGCTGCACCTTGCACCAAGTGAAAATAGCTCTTCTGGAAGAGAAATACCATTGCAGAAAGAACAGTTTGATGTGATCATAGCAAACATACTCTTGAACCCGGTTATCGAATTGGCCGATCATATCCTTTCATTCGCGAAACCCGGGGCAACCATTGGCATTTCTGGTATTCTATCTGAACAGGTAGATAAAAAGTTCTATCTACTATCTCTCATCACAATAGTCATACATTGTTATAGCAAGCAAGCTACCTACTAGTCATGGGCACCAAATCTAAGACATGTAAAACCAACTAATGCAGTGTCTTTTTTGCAGCTTCCAAATGTAATAGCACATTACTCTCCTTTCGTAGAGGACATTTCTGTAGCCACAATAGGTGATTGGGTATGCCTGAGCGGTACCAAGAAAGGGGACTTTATTGATAATTAATCACGTCTTCAGTGATATCAGAAAAGAGATTATAACATAAAAAAGCACAGGCAAAGTAAAGGCAAGATCAAAAGTGCCTAATGATTAGACATCAAGAACAGGTCTGCCTTAATGGAGTTGTGTAAAAGGCTACAGTTACACATGACATCAAACTTAATGTACCCTTCATTGATGTATTCAAAAAATGATTGAAAGTTTTGTGTTGTCGCCAACTCTAGTTGTAACCATTGTGTTTAAATTCTACAGAAACAAAAAATCTGTCGACCTCAACTATCTTCACTTTGTTGCTTCACCTGTTGAGTTTTCTTCTACCCAAAGAAGAGGCCTTCTTAGGAATGTAGACCTTGTAACTCACCTGAACAAAAAAGTACAAAAGAAAAAATTAGGAGTCATATAGACTTACCTGGAAACTACAAGGAAATCAATATTTCAGGGATTGTGGGAACTTTACCTGAACCATTTCTCCACCCCTCATCACAGTCATCGTTTTCTGTTCGTACTGTGACTCATCTTTTGTTTCATCAATTTTTTTCTGTTCAGACTCAGACCCTCCTTTAGTTTCATCTAATGTCTCAGTATCAGCATGAGAAGACGACTGGGGGTTAAGACTAGAGCTAACTTTGGTTGGTTCTATGTTTTCACCTCCAGTCTTTGGTGCCAGAGCTAGAGAACTTTCTGGACAATTCTTGTCGATGGTACTGCCATTGAAGCTCTCTGCTTCAGCATTTTGGCCACCAGCTGCTTCTTTCCTGCTAGCTATATTTACACTTTCTTTCCCCAATAACGGTCTAATCAACTTCTGTTTAGTTGAACATGAGCTAATACTAGAACTAGCTCTAACCTTAGCAGTATTACCAGGCTGCTGATCTTGTTGAGAGGCAGAATTAGCCAATGCTGTTCCTGATTCCTTAGCATTAACAACATGTAATATCTTTTCTGAAGTCTCAAGATCTTTACATACCACAGAATCAGAAAGCTTCTGCTCCATGACACCATGGTCTTGTGACTCCTCAACTTTTTCAGATTCAGTTTCCAGAGGTTCTCCTTCTGAAACAGAAGGCACCTCTTTTCTTGTCATTCCACTCTTTTGGGTCACTCCACGAAATTTTTTAAGATTCTCCAAAGCTCTTTTCTTTAGAATGGCTTCAAGGTCATCATCTTTCATGCTATTGTCTCTATGAGAAACTTTGCTAGTTTCAGATTTATTATATTCCCCAGATTCATCATAGTCAACAGTTTTATCTCCATCATCATCAGCACGAGTTCTAGCATAAGAGACAGTAGTATCGCCATCTCTCTCATCAGATTCCTCACTAAATCCTAACTCTCGTTTGCCATGGTGTCTCGTATAGACATCTCTGTCATCTTCTTCCTTTCTCTCATCATCGCCATAACCATATGATACAACAATAATAGATTTAAGCCTTCTAGAATTCTTCTCGGGTATAACTTCATCTTCCACTTGCCAGTATTCATCAGGTTCACTCTCTTCCTCCGAACCATCTCTACTTCTTCCCCGCACATCCTTAACATCACCAAGTCTTCCTCTATCCCTAGACCTTCTCTTCCCATCACTCTCACTACCATCATCATCGCTCTGCTCACTAGAGCTTGAACTCAAATCTCTCTTACGTCTCTTTCTTGAAACAAGTCTCTTCTTCTTCTTCTTCTTCCCTACAGATTCATCCTTCCTCTTAGATCTTTTCCTTTTCTTTAAAAGATCGGAATCATCATCATCATCACTATCGTCACTCTCACTACTAGAATACCTCTTCCGTGACCTCTTCTTGCTCAATTTAGATCGACGCTTCTTCTTTCTCCTATAATCATCTTCTGAACTAGAAGAATACAAGGAAGAATCTGAAAAACTTGATTCACTCTCATCTGAATACTCTTTAATCCGACGAATCTTCTTTGATTTGTTTCTCTTCGTCTTCTTCTTCTTCTTCACCGATCGCAACTGCACAAACATAACCCACGATATGAATCTAGAAACACGATTCATCAACCATAAATCCCAAACTAAAAAGGTTAACACTTTAACAAAATCAAATCGAAAGTTTCGATTTTTATCCTCATCGATCTAATTGCAATGCATAAGAAGATAATGGGTAAGTCACACAATCAATCCAATCCCCACAAAAATCTCATCTTTTAGAGAAATCAATAAGAAACAGAGAGAGAGTTACCTTACTAGAAGAATCTGTAGAATGTTTAAGTTTCTTTGAAGATTTGCCCATTGTAGTACTCTCGATGGTATCGTTCTATCTTCTCGTAATCCGTTGTTCCTGCAAAGAAAAGGGATCGAGATTGAAGAATTAAGGAATCGTTATGGTTTGAGAACTAATGGTCTCTCTCTCACATGTTTTATAGCTAATAATTGAATCTACCAATTTCTTTTTATGAAAGGGAAAAACACTAAAAAAAGTGAGATTTGGTTTGGTTTGGTTTGGATGACAAACCCTAAATTTTTCAAATTTCCTAATTTTTACCAAACTGTCTGAAGAGTGAAGAGAATGTTTCCTTCTTCTCTTTGGGATGTTACTGAAAATTTTAATGAAATAAACCATATTTAAAGGGGAAATAAATACCAAATATTTTTTTAGGAGGTTTAGTTGGTTGGTTGGTGAAATAAACCATATTTAAAAGTTCATAATCATTAGTTTCAGAGCTAGAACGATTTGGTTTGGGGTTAGAGACTGGCATAACAAAGAATGCTACAACTGTTAAAACAAAAACAATTTCATTTATTGAATCAGAACAATTTATTCAAACTTGGAGATGGTTTCCAAGATTTTAAACAACACAGCAAGCTCCATACACATCTATGAACATCATGCTACAGAATTGAGAATTCTACACTAACAAGCTCTGATCTTGACAAACATTATACCACCAAAAAAAGAAGAAGGTAAGGTAACATTTCAAGAATCTTCTGTGTCGCTTGTGCTACCGTGAGTATCGATATAAACCTCAGTTGATAAATCGATTTCATCGACGATCCTTCCTCTGTAAAAAGGATTGCAATAAACCAAAGTTTATGGCTGTAACCGTGGACCAGAGAACTTTATAAGAGAATAAGTTACCTCTCCAGAACAAATTTGCCTTCTTTATACTTCTGAGCTTTCTCATGCGCTGATTCCTACAATCAAGAAAGCAACAATGCGAAATGAGAATGCGGTTCCAGGAAACACAGAAGTTGTGAGACTAAAGGAAGAGAGAGGGTTAAGTGAGATTTACATATTTCCAGCCAACGTTCTGTCCACAACAACAGCAAAAAATATCAGCTACTGTATGCATACCCGAAAGCATCATCCTTTCCTCTAGAGGACCCATACTTATGTTCACCCTAAAAATTCAAAATGTAACATTGGAATCAGCTCTAGATATCTCCAACCCCATTGCAATAACCTTGACTTAGAGAACTAAGAAAACGGTATTGATGCAGATGGAACGAAACAAAGACTAGTTTTGAATTTTGAATAGTCAGCAAGATTCAGAAGATCTAGAAGTTAAAAAACAGTATCATCTATAAGTTAATACGGCATATATGTTTTTTGAAATGCATACACATTTAGCCAATCTTACTAGCAATTCTCTAAGCCTCATACATACATAACCTGATAACAACAGAATAATAGAGTAGAGACTACATTGTTAAACAGACAAAAGGAAAGTTTCTACTGCTTAACAACGAAGAAACAGAACAAGCCTATAAATATATATGCAGAAGCTTATACTTACGAACGATTAAAGAGGTAAGCCTTTCCTCTGCGGCAATGGAACGACTGCGAGAAAAAGATCAGTCTAAATAAGCTTTACACTCTCAAACATCATACCTCAATTTCTCATTGATAAGCCTTAATCTAATAACACAAGAGCTAAGCAGAAGTAACTCTTAAAATAAAACATTCTCTTAAACCCTTTATCTAGGTAAGGTTAATTCTCTAATCTCTATACCTTAAACCCAGAAGGAAAGCACTAAACTTGAGAGTTTCTATCAGTTAATAAACTATCAATTCCCAAAAAATTTAACCCTGCAGTCTCAAGTTCTCAGCAGCATAGTTTTCTGAGTAATTTTCATATAATTGAGAAGAAATGAGAACCAAATTGCTAAAACCAGGCAAACATAGAAAGTGTTTCACAAAAAAAACAACTCGAGAGAGCTTAAACACTAAAACATAGGAACGGAACTAACAAACCAACCTCAGAGACAATGATTTTAGAATTGTGAAGAAAGATGAGATTTTTTTTATCAAGTTTTCAAAGAAGTAGAAGAAGTTGACAGTACCCGAGAAACAAGATCATCAGGAAGAGCGAGATGGGTTCTGCAGAACCTGCATCTGTAAGATCTTCCCTCAAGCTCCACCGTGAATATCCTTCCCATTTCTTCACTCCTCTGTCTCTCTCTCTCTCTCTTCTCTCTGTTTCTTTTTTTTTTTTTGCTGTCATTTACAAATAAAAGGCCATTTAAGTGACACATTGGGCCTTTATTGGGTCCATTTAAAAACTTTGGTCTCTCTCTCGAGAAAAGTCAACAAAAGCAGCTAAAAGACCTTCTTGTTATCATCTCGGATGATATGTATAAAAAATAACAAGAATGAAAAGTGTTGACAAAAAAAAAAAAAACAAGAATGAAAAGTGAATGATTTTTTTTTGTTACTATAATCTCTTACTTTAAAATTAAAAGAAACTGATTATGTTTTGTGTGTATATATAACCTTATCGTCTGGTTATGACAAGTGTTCTTGTTTACTTAGACATCAAAATAAAACTATAGGGAAAAAGTGAAGGTGATCATCAATCATTTTATTGATAAAACTTTATGATATACAAATCATTCAAAGTACTATATACTTTATATAACAACAAGTACTACATACATAGATCATCAGATTCAGACTCAGACCTTTCATCACGACTCACATCCCTATGCTCACACACACAGGCCACAGCTGTCTTTCTTCTTGAAAACGTCCAAGCCCTAGCTTTTTCCCACACAATCTCAATTCATTTTCTCTTTTCCAAATTGAAGTTTCTATGGTTTCTTCATTTTTGTTTGGTTTTTAATGTTTTACCCTAAAAAATTAAATACATGAATGATATATAGTCCAAGACCAAGTTCCAACCCCGTACGACGCGTGGATTGCCATTTCCATGCACCAAACTAGCCAAGCCCACTACTCTCTCCACTCATTAGTACGTATAACCACATTTCATGCATGCCCGTATCACGTGCCGTTACTTCGCCGGCCAAGTCCATCAACGGTTGTGCATCCTCCACTTGGCCTCATTTTTGTTTGGGACCACGACCATCATCACCATCGTCGGAATTTGATGATGTTTTTTTTTATTTTGTAATATATATTACTATCAGGTTTTGTCATTTGTTGCGAAACATGCATATTGCCATGTACTTTGTGTATGAATACTTAGGGTTCTTGTAATAATTGCTTGATATAAATAGAAATTTAGAGGAATATTCTTGCTGGGAAGATTACAAATACTTGAAATTAGTTTTAGTCCGACAAAGAAAACAACCCTTTTTTTTACCTCTTTATCCAGCTAAAGCAGTATTTCTGCAATTTCGCAGATACCATATATATAACACATTGCACATTGCATATTCTTCTTTAATCAGTGCAAATAGATATACACGTACTCATGCATATTTTTAATATTCATTTGAAATTGCGCATATTATAAAATGGATTCAGCCAAATCATTGACGTTGATATTACAAAATTTTCGTTGGCACATCATTTGAATGTAATTTGATTTATTTGACAGAATCTTGGCGGAGTCTTGCATGGTTTAGACTTTAGAATTAGTAGGCATAGTTATTTTTGTTCTTTTTTTATACAAAATTGTTCATCTGTTTTAATCACATGATAACACAATGGGTGTGCGTAATCGGTGTGGGCGTAATGACGTACAAAATCAGTTGTCTTTTCAGAAATAAAAAGTCTAAATAATATTTAATTTTTGGTTTACAAGTGAAAACAGTGATTTTTGCTCGCTTTTTATACACGAGAGATAAAAGAATTGTCAGTTTATTTATGTGTATAAAATGGTTTTCATTTTGTCATTTTGTAAATAACTTGTCGTCCATCAAACAGATTAATTTCTTTTAGCAAATGTAACCAATGAAATCCCAAAAATAATAATCAAACGTACATATGTGTACATATATTCGTTTGGCTAAAACATCATGAAAATTTGCCATTTAGCGAGACGTATATATGAGTCTGTGAATTTGTCTTATGACTAGGTACGTAGTATAGGTTGGGGATGCAACGATAGCAATAATTGGTGATGGTAATGATGGTGGTGATGGTATGGTGTTAAACACATACATACATGTTACATATGTATAAATACTATACACACGTGAAATGAAAACGCATATATAATGGTAATAAACAGAGGTATTATTAATTATGTCTCTTTCTAAAAATAGAAATCTGAAAGCCATCCTTCTGAAAACTCATGAGGTGGACTGTTGTACGAGATCTGAATTTGGGAGTGGTCCGTTCGTCAGCATGCGCATCATAGTCATCATCACTGTCTTAATCAATAGCCAAACGCAAACTATTTTGATTAGATGAATACGATTGCAGCAAAGAAGATACACCTAATTTGAAACTGATTTCAAGATTTATTAGTTCATAGACTAATTAATCCACTGAATTATATATATGAGTATCACTTACACGAAAATTATTTGAGAAAAGTAATGTTTGGCCGTTACTATATGCTAACCTTGAATAAACAAAGACTACATATACCTGTTTTACATTTGAGCTAATCAATTGATTGAAGAAATACGTTATTTAGGTAACTATGGGAATCATCTAAGTCTAACCAGAGATTGATAACATGGTTGATTTCCGAAAACACATATATATTTAGCCGCCATATCAAATTTTATAAAAAATATCTCCTCATGAAGAAAACTAAAGTACCTAGAAGCGACCGATTAAATTCATATTGTCGGGTATATATATGATTGATATAAGTGATAACCACGGACACAACGTATCCGCTGCCAAATATCATGCTAAATAACAAAAATATATATATAAAAGCCATGAAATTATAACATAATGTCAAACGTTACAAAAACGAGCATAGCGTATACATATGCTCGTTACATAGTCTAATTAATTAATAACATAACCGGCTACACTTAAAACGGAACATCGAGTGCAATATTAAGCTCTTCGATACATAGTTCATAATACCATAATCATCCTAGAGATAGAAACTGACCCTACGGGAACATAATTATTAGTTAACGTGCGCCTCTTTTGTGATCAGCAGTTCCAAATACAGTCAAGTCCACCATGAAGCAGAC
Organism: Capsella rubella; assembly: GCF_000375325.1. Lineage (NCBI taxonomy): Eukaryota > Viridiplantae > Streptophyta > Magnoliopsida > Brassicales > Brassicaceae > Capsella > Capsella rubella. Next base: position 7,972,543 of record NW_006238916.1, read on the forward strand.
CAGCCTTTGTCTCATTCTCTTCCGCAGTGGCCGGAAGCCAGTAATTCATCCCGGAGACACCACCGCCTCCATGTGAATAAGGCAGATTAACGGAGGAGGTCGCGGTCGATGCAGAAGACGATCCAAAGTAAGGAAAGTGATTGAAGTTTTCTTGGAAAGATCTAAAGTTAGATAGAGCCGAGACGTTTCTAGAGACAAAACGAGGAAAAGGGTCAAAGTCAAACCCCTGAGGCGGCGGTGGAAGATGGTTGAACGAGTTAACATCTAAGCCCAAGGCCGTAGTAGTAGCAGTAGTAGTAGTGGCAGTGGAGAAACAGGACACGTGCTCGGTTATTGCACTAGCTGTGACGGTTGTGTTGGTGCTACGGCTGTCGTAGGAGCAACTGCTATCGGTGTAGCCGAAAGTGGCGGTGTGATCAAGGAGAGGAGGCAGTGAGACGGAGGAAGGTGAGCTTGGTTGTTCTTGGTAGTTTCTTGAAATCGTTGAGGACACTTTCGTCTTCTTAGACGCACCTCCACCGCTGCTTACACTAACACTCGGTCCTCCTCCTCCGGTTCCGGTTCCGGTACTGATTAAACCGGTTTTCTGGAAAACCCTAGAGATCACCCACTCATCCTGAAAGAAGAAATTACAATATTGAAAAGTTAAATATCTATATTATATATGTTGATGGAAAAGTCAATGTTAGTAGATTATGGAGTAAAAGCTTTGCAAGAGAGGGGAATGTACATTGGACACTACAAAAGGATACTTAACTAATTAAGTAAAATTAATTGTTTGGAATTTTCATTTAATATATCTAGGTCAGAAAAATCCTGAAGAAGTGCATTGAGCTTTCCAAAAGTAGGTTTGTATTAATATTTTTTTATTTTATTTTATCAGAACTTTTAATATTTTCTTTGCTTTAGGAAAAACACCATTAATGATTGAAATCCCAATACATCATAAAAACAGCAGATCTTTTCTATTTTATGTTCCATGATGCTCTCACTATAACCATAGTAAATAGCCATGCCTTTTCAGTTTTCAGCCATCAAATATTAAATGCAAGAAAGCTAAACAGAAAAATATCAACGTCACCGACTATGTCACAATCTTGAAATAAATTAAAATCTATATTAAAGGTTATATATTCATTAATCAAAGAAAATTAAAAGGTTTACTTTTATCAAGAAAAATAAATAAAAATAAAGAACGGATTAAATCGAAGGATACCTTGGAGCTTCTTGAGATGAAATGGTAAGAGAATTTGCCTTCAAGACGATACTCATGCATAACCCAATTACTCTTCTCTCCTTTAGGAGCTCTTCCTTTGTAGAAGACAAGAGTCTTCTTCATCCCAACAAGTGCACAAGTCTTGGAACTGTATATCTCTCTGTCTTTTCCGGTAGCTTTCCAGTAACCAGCCTCAGTAGCTCTGTTGGTTCTCAGTCCAGTCGGATATTTTCGGTCACGGAGGCTGAAGAAGTACCATTCTTTCTCTCCCATCTTAGCTCTCCCTGAGAAAACATTTGAGAGTAAACTTTAAGAAACCTTATATACAAGAAAACTGTATACATATGAACTTTGTTTTATATTTTCTTACCGGGAAGTTGCCAAGGCTCACACTTGTTGAGGTCAACTTCAGCGATGGCACGGCTAGAGAAGCAACCGTCGAGGACTTTGCGGAGGAGGTAGTGAGTGATGAGCTCTTCGTCCGTGGGATGAAACCTGAACCCCGGCGGAAGATACTGGCCGTCTCCGCCGTGGTCGTAGTGGTAGTATGGAACGTCCATTGAGAGAAAAAAGATCTAAACAAAAGCTTTAGTTGGAGACTTGAGAGAGAAAAACAAAACCCTAAGGAAGGAGAAGACTCTTTTTGAAGGAAGAGGATAAATATGTTAATATAATGGATGGTTCTTGAGTAAGGAAGGAGACGTGGTTATAATAATGTGAATGGATATTTTATTTTTCCTTGAAACATTGGGATTTGGTAAATCAAAAACGGCGAAATAGAGGGAAGGTTTTTTTTTTTTTTTTTTGGTAGTGTGAAAGTATTTCTCAAATGTTAATTTACAAAAAATTTAAAAAGTCGTAGTAGAAAAGAGATGATAATAATAAAAAAAGACAGGTACGTCTACTCTTTCATAGGAATCTGTGGTTTTCTCTGCCTTGTCTTGTAGTAAAGAGAGCACAGCCAAAGCAGATTATTACATCATATATTTTTGATTTTATCGATATATTTTTCTTTTTTTATAAACTCGAGATTTCTTAGTTTTATTAAAGGTTTAATCATGAAGTAATTTGAAAAAAAGAAAAAGAAAAAAATTACTAGAGAAACGAGGAATGGGGCACTTGTTTCTATCTGAGTATGCGTGCGTGCATGAGAAAAAAAGTGCAGTGGTATTCTTCTTCTCTGTCAGTGATGAGAAAAATAAAAGAGAAGATTCAGATTTTGCTATCTTTTTACACAATTTTTTACTCTTTTTTTCTTTTATTATTGACATCTACAAAAACTTGAATCTTTTTTGTTTTGTTTCTTGGTGTTATATGTTTGTGGGGAGGGGTACATTATTATTTATTGTACATATATACAATGACTAATCGAAACAATAGTAATATAGTAAGGGTTACATTATTAGACATATATATATATAACTTTGGAAAGTGAAAGAGTTTTCTATTTTTTCGTTTTTTAAGAAAAATAGGTATTATTATATCGATAAGGCTGTTTCAAATCTTGGAGTGTCAGCACAGTACATGATTAATTTTATCAACCAAAAAAAAATTGACAGAGACTTCGTTACTACACGCCACCACCTTCTCCACCTTTCACCTCTCTCTCTCTCTTTTTATCTATCTTGAATTTTTCTTTTCATTTTTTTACTTTTCATTGCTTTCTTGATCAGTAAAAAATAAATTAATTCAAAAATATCAGTTCGATTTTGGTTTTTTATATATGGAACGAGATTTTTATGATATGAGATTGAACAATAATTGAAATCGTAAAAAGTTACAAGATATACCAGAGAAGATATTGATGCGGCCGGCCTGGTTTTTTCGTTTTCTTGATTGTCTACAAAATTCTCTTTTGTATTTTTTTTTTACTTTTAATATATTATTATTCTTGCAAGTTGCACATCAAATAAACAACCCGGAAAATAAATAGGCAAATTGCAAATTGTGTTACTATTTGTTAATCCAATTTTGTCAATTATTACAAATCCACCTTAATTTTTTTTTAGTTCTGTTACTACTTTCATACATTCCTTGTCTCTATAAATTAAACAAAGTTGTTTGTTTTATTTTTTAAGTAGAGCTTCAAGTGTTTTAGCTTGAATAGTTGCATCTTCTAAAAACAAAAAATTCAAAGTGTTTAGACCTACTTGACAGGTCTAGTCTTTAACTAGAATTTTTAAGCACATATTTAGTTAAGGTTCAGTTCAATTATACTATTAAACTAGGTTCGGATCCGCGCTACAGCGCGGAGGAAATAATTACATATATATAACTTTTAACGGATTAGAATATGTTACATTTTAATTTTGTTAGAGTGCAGTCAATTACGGTAAATCATATATTTGTATAATAAATTTAAATAAAATAATAAAGAAAAAGCGAGTAAATAATCATATACTGAGTTTTGATACAATTAAAAACACGGTTAAAATTTAATATCACGAAATAATATTGTCGATAAATTATTCATTTTGACTATTTTTGTAGTAAAAGTAGGAATACACGTAAAAATTACATATTTACAATATATTTTTTAAAAGTCCGACCCGTAACAGAATTCATTTCGTAAAAAACATTATTCGTAACTCGCTTTATCATTATAATTGTGATTTTAACAAACTACCCGTGAATTATCTAAAATTTACATAGTTTGATATATAATATATTTTATCAATAAAAACTATG